>NC_064863.1:62919867-63264867 GCF_024139225.1 Suncus etruscus | reverse complement strand
AGTTGGTTTCCTGATCTCATACCCTGGTCTCTTCATTAGTGTGATTGTCATTTGCCACCCCCCCCACTTTGAAAATCTGGGGGCCTATAAGGGCCATTATAACTCTTAACTATAGTAAAACACTGAACTAAGGTATATTCAAGGCTACAGGTAGGATGGCATGCGATTATGGTTTGAAGGTTAGTAAAAATATACTACAAAAGTTAAGATCACTTCTCATTCATTTACTAAACTAACTCAAGTATTTCCCAGTAGGGTTATACTAGTGTTGAATGATTCCTGTCCACAGAGGGGGAAGGTGTTT
Organism: Suncus etruscus; assembly: GCF_024139225.1. Lineage (NCBI taxonomy): Eukaryota > Metazoa > Chordata > Mammalia > Eulipotyphla > Soricidae > Suncus > Suncus etruscus. Next base: position 63,264,563 of record NC_064863.1, on the reverse strand, counting down.
CTCAATGACCATTTTATACCCTGAGTCCTGAAATAAGGAAGGTTTCTTTAGAGTCCACAGTCTCTCCTAGGATTTGAAATCTGTTCTTGCCTCACCTCTGGTTAATATGCACATATCAATCATCCATGACAGCAGGGAGTTTTTGTGGTTGATCTATGACAAAGGGCATTATTTTACATATTTTAAGGAAAAATTATTTGCATATAAAAACTTGCTTATATCTCTAAGCACATCAAGAAAATTCTTTAACTGCATGAAGAAATTTAATAGTTTAAATGAAGTTTGTCCCTAGGACCCAAAATATAGTGAGAAGGAAAGAAATTGAGTAGAAGAGTAGAGTTGAATAGAGGGAGTAGAAACACAAATATGAAAAACTGAGGGATAGAGACCAAAGGGTCTCAGGTGCTTAGTGTTAAGAAAGGACAGAAATAAATATCCAAGCCAGACTCAACAACAATTAAATCATGCAACCAGAGTATCACAACCAAAATAAAAAACAGGCTTGTTATGATGGCAGGCTAAAGAGGGAAGTGGTGGTAGCATGGAATGGACTCTGGGAACAATGGTGGAGGAAAGGTGACAATGATGGTGGAACTGGTTCTGAAATATTATATGTATGAAACCCAACTATGAATAACTTTGTAAATCTCAATGGTTTAACTAAAAAAAATTCAAGTATATTTTACTTGAACATCTTAAAGGATTATTGTTTATTTTCTTGAATGTAAGAGTATATGTGATTGCAATAGGGAATTCCCTTATTTTTTTCACCTGATTAGCACATAGGATTACAATTCATAATGTCTATAGTATATTTTAAATGACTTGGCACAAATATATATAAATAAAGGTAACATGGGAAATGTAAAGAACTGCTGCTTTTAAGTGGTAAGTATACCCGTACAAATTGCATTGTGTTTTAATTTTCTCACAATAAAATATTTAGGAAAAATCCTCCCAAATGAGCAGCCATTCTCCAACAATAATATTTTCCACATAAGTAGAGGAAAAATTATTATATGGAATTTTCACAAAAGCTGTATTTACTTCGATGTGACCTTGATCAAAAAATTGTCTTCTTTAAGACTCACTTGACATAAATGTGGATTAAAGTAATTATAATAATATTTTCTAACATTGTAAATGCTCATAAATAGTAGCTTTATTATACTATTGCATCAACTTGATTTGTGAAGAGATAATAATGAATAAAAAATTTGTGCAATTCTATAGGTATAGATTCCATTATTTCCCTTAGGCTTTGGGACCTGATTAACAACTTCTAAAATAGCAAATATAGTACAAAGTCTTGTTCTATTATGTCTTAACTGAATTTCAATCTGGGTAAGATATTCAATATGTTAATAATATCTAAAACAAAAATAATTACAAATACATGACTTATATATGTATACTATGGCTAAATAATTTTATTCTTTGTGTTACTATATAATCATAGTCCCAGTTTTTATGAGTTGTGTTTTGTACGCTGTGGGTGTTGCCCACATTTGAAACATTTATGATTTTTAGTTTTGGCAGTAAGTGAAATACAATGATGGAACATATTTAACTAAATGGGTATTCTCTAAAGGTATAGCTTTTTAATTCTTAGAAATTAATTACTTATGCTTTTGTACTCTGAAATGTATAGAAAAAGCAATAGAAATTTGAGTCTAACTTTGGGAAACAAGTTTCTAAATTTACTCCTGAACAGAGAGGGCAGTGCCAAAGGTTTGGACTGAAATGTAGAATCAAGAAGATTAGCAAAGCTAGATTCTGATGAATTAAATTTCAACACATCCCCTTTACACTGGCAGATGCTAGTGTCCTGATGTCATATAGCTATGATGTAAGCTAGAAAGAGTGGTATTTTGCAAGAGGGGTTCTGGTATTCCTCCCCAGGATTGCGGGCTGCCGAATATCAATATTTACATCACAGCACAGAGAATGTTTACATTTTGCAACTCAGAGAAGTTAGATGGCTTACTCATAATATCCTGCATAAAATAGCTGTTCTATAGTCAACATTAAATACTGAAATTACTAGTGTTTGCCTTGATATTTTCCTAAGACATTTTTTTTCATTTACATATTATGAATGAAAATTTCCTTCATGTCAATAATGCAATCATATATAAGGAACTTGATTTGCATTGTGCCACAAAACACTAAAAGAGAACTGAGTTAAAATTTCATCTAGTTCAAATCTTATGAAAACATTATCAAAGATTATCTAAAAATAGCAAGTGGGAGAATAATATAAAAATAAACAAATTTAGTGTTTCAAGTAGCAAAATGAAATTATAGTGTTTGCTTCTACCTCTACCATGTTTCCAAACTCTAATAAAGTACTTGTGAAAACTGATGATCTAAGAATGTATTATCAAAGAACTAAAGGATAGACACTGAAAGGATACAACCTAAGAAACAAAGTTTCTTGGCCAGTATGCTTCAAAGATATGAAAATGTGTTGTCATTTCTTTCCTAAATGACCCACCCCATCTAATGATCCATAGATTGTCAGGTGAAAATGGAGACTTGACATATGGGTTCACTAGTAGGACTTTGTTGTTGTTGTTGTTGTTTGTTTTGCTTTTGTTTTGGGACCACACCCGGTGATGTTCAGGTGTTACACCTGGTTATGTGCTCAGAAATCGCTTCTGGCTTGGGGAACCATATGAGACACTGGGGATGGAACTGAGGCCCGTCCTGGGTCAGTTGCATGCAAGGCAAACGCCCTACTACTGCGCCATCGCTTTGGCCCCAGGACTTTTTTTTAGATCTTTAATACATACAGAATAAAGGATTTATTATTATTATTATTATTTTATTGTAGAACAGAGGTGGGAGTGATAAGTACAGGGGGTAGGGTGTTTGGCTTGAATACTGTCACCAGAGTTCAATCTCTGGCACTCTGTATGGTTCCCTGAATCCCACCAGCAATAATTCCTGAGCACAAATCCAGTATTGAGCTTTGGTCATTTCTGTGTGTAGCCAAAAATATAGTAGAATTCCTTGTATGCATTTTCTCCAACTAAGGTTAAATATATGTAAAAATGACCAGATTTGAGACTGGAGAGATAGCACAGCGGTAGGGAGTTTGCCTTGCATGCGGCCAACCAAGGACCGATGGTGTGGTTCAATTCTCAACATCCCAGGTGGTCCTCAGAGCCTGCCAGGGGCTATTTCTGAGCTCAGAGCCAGGAGTAACCCCTGAGCATCATCAGGTGTGATCCAAAAGCCATAAAAATACCAAATTTGATTCTACAGGGATGCCAACAATTTCTTCCCACAAAATTCACATAAGGACTTAAAAGATAAGGGTTGTTTTTTTTGTTTGTTTGTTTATTTTTGACAGATTCTAAAGTGATAGTTTATTGTGGGCCAGTCTTTATATTCTACACCTACAATGTCATTAAGTGGATTTCATACTGTCAATGCATATCCTTCCCCACATGGGTTAATGGGCAGTGAGGAAAGAAATTCTCCATTGGTTTTGATTTTCACTTGGTGATTAAAGAATTTTAATGATCTGATTTTTTTTCAGTTATTCTATATTTACTCTTTAGGAATATTTATATCAAGTCAATATTTATAAAATTATATGTTATCATATTTCTAGACTGCCATTTTCCTTTCTTTTGTCAGGATGCAATTCTTAGCTAAACTTTGTGTTTCTTTCTGAATTCTCCCCAAACTTTTAACACCTTTTGGAAATACTTTAGGAAGAGCATAGCTTTCAAGGTGCGGTCTGGAGTCACTGGGAGGAACCTTAACCTCCCCACTCCTTGGAATGATGTAACCCTTGCATACTGTGTGAGGGCATGCAGAAAGTGCTGATATGCAATTCCTGTGCATTAAATGACTTCTGAAGAAAAACCAAAGCAAGTGCAGTACTTTCCACTCAAAGAACAGAATATTAAGCTTTTGTTGGGAACTAGATGAAACAGTGATTTCATATTTTTAAAGGGGCTTTTAAAGAAATTGCCATTGTAGTAATATCCAGATTTGAATCACTAAACCAACCTCATAGTCAAAATTATTTTTCTTATCTACATCACAATGGGGAAAAAGACTCCACAATTTTAGTTTATGTAAAAGAAAATGTTAGTATAATTCTTTATTTAGATTTTAATTCCTTTCAACACAAATTCTTAAATTATTATATTACAAAAAAAAAAAAAGGAAAAATATACACTTTCGATAAGATCAGTGGTGTGTTTGGGACTTCCAGAAGGACTTGGGGACAGAGGTAGGGTGAAGATTAATCCTAGATCACAGATAAAAAAAACTGACAAATTTTTGAGCTGGCAGGAAAATAAAGAATAGTAAATAAACCAAGTCCAAAGAAATTCAAAGATCTGCATAAAACTACTTGAATTATATAAAAGAAATGATTTTCAAATGAGCCTAATTTCAGAATATTTACACCACTTTTAAATTTTATTCATGTACAAATATGTTACTCAAAAGTGGTAAAGAAAGTTTCCATGTCCTTTTGACTGGTGAAAAATTCCTATGTTTAACTCTTCAGTTTCTGTTTCAGGGACAATTGTAGAACTTAATGTATTAGTAGAATACTAGAATACTGACCCAAATGGCTAGTCACCCAGTAATACTACTAACACTAGGAAGAAATTATAAACATAAGAATTTGAGACCAGTGAGTGTAATGCAATATTTTATAATCCACAGAGAAACAAAAATGTTTTGCCCTCTCCATACATAATTATCCAGATAGCTTTCACTTAAGAGAAACTCTTGATCTTATTTTATATTTCACAGATACAGGATGTAGTATTTTCACAAGCTGAATATCAATTATGCTCGTCTTAGATATTGCATTTTCATTTCTCTCAGGCTTCAGGTACCTATTTTTATAATAAGAGGTGCATAACACTTAGCTATTAATATTACATTGTTGTTCTAAACACCACAAAAGCAGCATCCTTAGGCTTAGGTTCAAAATGTTGGAGGCAAACACATAAAGAACCCAAGTTTAGATTTCCTTTAACCTGTTGCTATGTTGATTGTTGTCTTGAGAATTCACATCCAATGTGGTCAAAAGTCAGTCAGAAGCTCAAAAACACAAAACTCCGAAGCACAAAAATTCAGTCTTTCTGCAGTGAGAACAATAACAACACAATAACAGTCACAAACTCAGAGACTCAGTGTAGGACTATGAACTTGACTTCTGTCACTATAGCTTGTTCGCTTGGCTTCCATAAAAGACAATGGCAGTTGAAAGATGAATGTTGAATATCTTCATCATGAGCACAAGTTCCATTATTTAAAGTCCAGTGAGTATGGAAAATTTTGGTGATTCATTTAGTTTTCATTTTTTGACCCCACTGATTGCTATAAATACCTTGTGAAGATTTACAAAGGTCTCACAGAGATCTTCCTCCAGAACAGATGTTGTAAGGTGATTTTGATTTTAAACACCTAAAACAAAGCATTGGTTTTCATATGAAACTGGCTATAATTCACACATCTTTTTTTGTTTGTTTATTTTTCGACTACACCCGATGACACTCAGGGGTTACTCCTGGCTATGCGCTCAGAAATTGCCCCTGGCTTGGGAGGTCATATGGGATGGCAGGGGATCGAACCGCTGTCCGTCCTAATGTAGTGTGCGCAAGGCAGATGCCTTACCATTTGCTCCATCGCCCTACACATCTTATTGATGATGGTACTAATGTTCTGGGGCAACAGTTGCTCTTGGGATTGAAGCAAGAATACAGAAAATGGGGTGTTTGCCTTGCATGCAAGGCATTCTGCTTTTAGGCCCAGCACCTCATAAAACATCCCTTGAGTCTGCCAGAAATTATTCCTGAATTGCAAGAGTAACCCCTGGGAACTAACAAGTGTGGCCGTCCAGTCAAGACAAAACAAAACAAAACAACAACAACAGTTGCTCTTGGAACCTCATTTAGTGGTGAACCCCTAACCTAGCAAATATTGGTAGTAATAGTAACACCATATATCCTTTCTGAGAATTGCATTGGCCAACAGGTCACTTTGCTTGAATATTCTCAGGAGATTCTATGATTCTGTCCACTGTCCTACCAGCAGTATCTTGCCACATCAGACTTGGAACTAAAGCAGATCTCTCATCTTCTTAAAACTGTGATGCCATTTATGTTCTAAATCTCTATATGGAAAGAGGCTATAACTCAGGGAAAACCCCAGCATTGTTTACTTACCCCCTGCTCTAGCTCTCTTTATATCATATTATGATTAACCTTAGAGAAACCCTTGAAGTGCAGAAGAATTTCCATTTTAGGTTCTGCTTCTAGCAACTTGACCTCAGAAAAACTGTCATACAACAAAAGATATTCCCTTTGCTTTTTTTCCTGGTCAGGATATATAATTTTGATATATAATATATGATATTGATATATCACATATAAACCTGATGTTTCTTTCTTGGCAATTGATATTATATAAATTTATGATTAATTATATATATTATTTATGTTAGCTTAACTTTATTTCTTCTAAATTGTAATTTTTTATTTGTTTGTTTGTTTGGGGGCCACACCCAGTGACACTCAGGGGTTACTCTTGGCCACGCACTCAGAAATCACTCCTGGCTTGGGGGACCATATGGGACACTGGAACATTGAACCAAGATCTGTCCTGGGAAGCCACAAGCAAGCAAATGCCCTACCACTGTGCTATCTCTCTGGCCTCAGAAGTTTTAATTATTTAGCAAACAAAATTTTTCATACATGGTAATTAGTCTTAATAAAAATAAAATGATTTGAATACTAGAATATAAGCATAAAGATAAATATATTCATAATTTTATTTAGATTGTCTTGTGTTATTTTTATCTTTTTTTCCAGGCATATGAATTTCATGAAAAATTAAATTTAAAATTTAAATTTAAATTAAATTTTATTAAAACTTAAAAATTAGTGTGAGTAAACTAAAGAATATCAATACAGACATAATTTTTACTTAGTGGAACAAATTGAATTTCTGAAAAAAATAAAAAAGGTTCAGTTTTTTTTTTGCTTTTATAAACAACTAACAGTGGTGCTACTTAACAGTATTTGCTAAATGCAGAGCCAGGAATAACTCCTGAGCACTATTGGGTGTGGCTTAAAAATTAAAACAGAACAATAAAAACAATTGTCAGTGATTAGAAAATACTTCTGACTCTGCTCTTTGGAATCACACCTAATAGTGCTCAGGGTACCCTAAGCAATGCCAGGGATCAATCTAGGTCTGAATACATGCAAGGCAAGAGCTTTATATGCTGTAGTTATCTCTCCATTCCTCCTTCTGAAATGTTTAACAGTAGGTAGTATTTTCTGACTATATCTTCAGTTGATGTCTGGTGAGAAAATGATATTATTTACATTTTCATTCACATAGCATTCACTTCTTGATTTATTCATGGAACAATTAAATACCAAGACTACTACAGGCTGGACACTGTTTTGGGTATCATTTAACTGAATATCCAAAACATCAGTCTCTATACTTTTTTTTTTTTTTTTTTTTTGGTTTTTGGGTCACACCCAGCGGTGCTCAGGGGTTATTCCTGGCTGTCTGCTCAGAAATAGTTCCTGGCAGGCACGGGGGACCATATGGGACACCAGGATTCGAACCAACCACCTTAGGTTCTGGATCGGCTGCTTGCAAGGCAAGCACCACTGTGCTATCTCTCCGGGCCCGGTCTCTATACTTTTAAGACTTCCTGTCTTCTCATTTACAGCTTAGATATGAGAGAGAAAAGGGGAAAAATTGTAAGCTGGAACTACCCTATCTCATCTTCAGGTATATTTTTACCACTTTTCTCTAATTATAAGACATAAAAACATGTATATAGATAGAGAGTTAACAGATTCACAGCTACATTTTTTGTTTTGTTTTGTTTTGGGCCACACCCAATGATTTTCAGGGGTTACTCCGAGGTATGATCTCAGAAATCGCTCCTGGTTTAGGGGACCATATGGGATGCTGGGGATAGAACAGAGGTCTGTCCTGGGTCAGCTGTGTACAAGGCAAATGCCCTACAGCTGTTCTATCGCTCAGACTCCGTACAGCCATGTTTTTACTAAAAAAAATATTATATGTAAATTCCTGGCACATCATAGGTACTCAACAAGTATTTGTCAAATAAGTTTTTAGTGATTCGAATTTTATCTTTTTTTCATACCTGTTTTTTAGGTGGCAGTACAAAGTAACAAAAAATACACTGAATAATAATCCAATGCCAATCCCAATTGATATATATTTTTCATAAGTATCCATGGCTTGTGAAGTTAAAGTCAAGTGCTCACATCTTTCTCCAGTATAACCAGTAAAACACCTTAAAAAAAAGAGAAATATGTACAATTTAGGATCTCCTGATGATGGTAATATAAGGAAATAACTAATTTCAAAGACAGAAAAAAAATAGTAGAAAGGCAACCACCAGTTTGCAAACACGCCAGTTTGTCAAAGGTATTGAGAAGCTACATATTTTACATTAGTAACTTAAACCCCTATATCAATACAGCTTCCTTCATTTAGTACAAGATAAAATGATACAATGAGTTAATCTAGAAAATTGTTAATTTACTTTTTCATAGAAGGGGCTACACTAATCAAAAACCATCAGTATTTATTATTGGATCCAGAAATGCATATATGTGAGGTATTTTTGCAATAATCTATTTCATTTTCTCCTATAATTCATCTTTAAAAACCTGGATTCATCTTTACATATTATTAAAAAATGTAGATTCTGATTCAGTAGCTCTAGGATAGGACATAAGATTCCATAAGATTCTGTATTTCTAAGAAGTCCCCAGATTATGCTGAGTCACTAATCTAATAACCATGTTTTTTGGGTATTGAAAATCAGGTAGCTTAGCAAAAGACTCCATTAGTTGTTCAACTGTCAAGTTGGTCTCCTTTCCAGATTATGTACCTTTTATACTAGATAAGTACATCTGATATATATATATGGAAATACACCTAAATATTCTATATGTGGAAATACACTTAAATATTCTATATAGGGAATTATACCTAAATATTCTATATATGGAAATATATAGTAGATATGTGGTAATATACCACAGACAAAACAATAAGCATAAATCTAACTTTTTATATTATGGACTTTGAAAATTCTTTAAAATACCTGCAGATGGCTTTTTCCAGCTCATGGTGAAATGCACAAGCACCATTGATGCAGTAACTATTATGGTCTTCCAGGCAAGGATGTGAGAAATTCAAGGCTAAGTTTCCATCTATATAATCAGCTAGAAAAAGGAGATAAAAGATCAAGTGGGCTATACTTTTATTGTAAATTTGTAATACCAGTTACAATTTTTTTATTCAATTAACAGTGATTTGTGCTGATAGAAGGCTCAAAGGTCAGGAGCACATGACTTGCATGTGAGGGCCTTGGGTTCAATGATCCCTGGGACACTGAGGAGAGCAACCTCTGAGCACTGTATTAGAAGTAGCTTCCAAGCATTACCTAGTGTGAATACCAAACAAGAACTAGTAATACTGGTATATAATATTGTGTATGTGCCAGGTGTGTATAATTTAATTCAGCATTAATACTTACTATGTTATGACCCAGAGAATTCTAATTTTCATTCATCACTATACAATGTACCCTCTTTACCAGAGTTATTTTTTGATCCTCTCTGGTGCCCACCATTTTTTCTTCATAATCAAAGTGTTCATCTTTGCTTTATTTTTTTATTCATTTGTTTTATTTTAAGTTTCAGGTAAACATCTTTGTATTTTGATATCTACACATACTACATTATAATCACTAATTAAAGTCCAATTTCCATCTATAACCAAGCATTTACTCTTATTACCCACACATCATCCTTCATCTCCTCTGGTAATACCATTTTTTTTTGTTTTTTTTTTTGGGCCACACCCGGCGGTGCTCAGGGGTTACTCCTGGCTGTCTGCTCAGAATAGCTCCTGGCAGGCACGGGGGACCATATGGGACACCGGGATTCGAACCAACCACCTTTGTTCCTGGATCGGCTGCTTGCAAGGCAAACGCCGCTGTGCTATCTCTCCGGACCCAGTAATATCATTTTTAAAACATAACATAAAGTATTTATTGGTTTTATTTCAAATTGCTAAAATAATCTTAGGAAAAAGCACAAAAATTAAAGCATCACACTTCCTGATTGATGTTAAACAGTGCTACAAAGTTATCATCACAGATATGATGTTGGACTAAAGCCAGAGACATCAATGAAACAGAATTGAAAACCCAGAAATAGACTCACACATATGGACAGTTAATTTAGGAAAAGGACTAAGAATGTAAAATGGATAAAGGAACATCTCTTTAATAAATAGTGTTGGCAAAATTAGATTGTACATACAAACAGATTAAACTAGACTACCTTTACAACATACACAATAATTAATTCAAAATATTATACCTGAATATAAATAAATAAATAGGCTTGAATATGCCTAAATATAAAACCAAACCCAAAAGATACACAAAGCCTATGAACTCTCAATATTGACCTTAGAGCTATCTTTATATAGTTGTCAACAATAACTTGACAAACAAAAGATTCATAAAAAGATAGTAAGCATTACTTTCCATTATGGAAATCAAAATCAAAAAACTATGAAGAATGACATCACACTAGTTACAGTAGAGAGCTAGTTCAGAGGGTAGGGTTGTTGCTTTGCATATAGCTGACCTGGATTCAAACTCCAGAACCCATAGGTCCCTCCAAGACCAATAAGAATAAATCCTCTATGCATAGCCAGAAGTAATCCCTGAGCATAGCTGGCTGTGCCCCCCACTCAAGGAAAAAAAGGAAGAAGAAAGATTAAGAATGATTACCTTTGAATGACTACTTTTTGAAAAGAAAATAGAGGAAAGAAAATTTGCACACTGTTGGTGGGAGTGGAAGTTGGTACGGCCTCCAACAAAAATTCAAAATAAGAATATCATGTAGTGCAGGGGCCAGAAAGGTAGCACAACAGGTAGGGCATTTTCCTTGCATGCTGCCAACACCGGTTCCATCCCAGACATCCCTTAAGGTCCCCCAAGCAAACCAGGAGTGATTCCTGAACACAGAGACAGAATTAACTCCTGAGCACTGCTGGGTGTGGACCACAAACAAACAAACAAACAAACAAAATATCATGTAGTCCAGCAATTCTTTTGCTATATGTCCAAAGAATATAAAAATACTAATTTGAAAAGATATTTGGACCTGTGTTCATTGCAGAACCATTCATAATGCCAGATAAGGAAACAACTAAGTACCTCTTGATGGATGAATGGATAATGAATATGTGTATATGCCCACATGTCCTTACTTAGTTTGTACATACATACACAGAGAGAGAGATACACACATATTGGATTTTTACTCAGCTAAAAAGTATGAATTCTTGCCAATTATAACATGATGGATGAGATGTGGCCATATGCTAAGAAAATAAGTTAAATGGAGAGAGACAAACACTAAATAACTTTACTCATGTGGTAGATAAAGAAATGAAACCTACAAGTAAAACAAAGAGACCTTTATTTTAAAGAATATATTTGGGTGTACTAACTTCTGAACTATTGATGGATTCCTTTGGCAGGTTATATTCACCAGGGTCAGGCTAGTTTCCTTTAGACAAATCATTGACTAGTTAAAATGTGGAATAAATTAATAATTATTTATTCTTTGGAAACTACATAATGAGATATAGATATATTTGCTAAATTTATTTAAATGTATAATTTAAAATTATAATTTATTGTGGTCTTAGCTTAGAATGTTTTCCAAATATGTGTCTGAATGCTAATCAGTATAAATTATGCCAGTCTTTTTCATTCTCCTATTTACATCTAAGAGAGAGAACATAGAAAAAATTGGATCTACACTTCTTAAACCATCAGTTTTATTTAATTTCCTTCCTCTCATAAGTGTGAGAAATCCCTTCATTTCACTACCATGAGCAGCTAATTTGAAAAGAGGCATTCCTGTGACAGAAACAATACATGGCTGATTTAGCAAAGTTAAGACAAGATCTTAAAATATTAATAAAAATTTTACTCAGGGAACCAGACAAATAGTGTATGATTTAAAGCACTTGCCTTGAATGTGACTGGTTTAGATTTGGTTCTCTAAGCTCCAGTAGGAGCGATCCCTGAACACAGAGGCAAGAGAAAGCAAGCCCTAAGCGGAGGGGTTATAAGAGGGAGGAAAGCAATGGATTGAAATTAGAAAACCTGTGTCTTAATTTTTATTATGTATTGGATGAATACATTGGGCAAAGCTTCTGTTAGCAGTGTTGAAAAGCTTCTCTATCAAATACTTCATTTTGAGATATTACTATGCAGCAAAAGATATATTTCCAAATGCCTGTTTTTGAATCCCTGTTATATATAATAAAATATATAATATAATATAATATATAATATAATATAATATAATATAATATAATAATATAATATAATATAATATAATATAATATAATATAATATAATATAATATAATACATATAATTATATTATAATATAAATATTATATAATATATAGAGAAATGTAGGGTGAGTTGAATGAAAGCACATATCTTGGGGAGTATTTAATTATAAATTATTGTCAAGATAAATTAATGGGTTTAAAAGTACTTTTCTTTGGAAGATTTTTGAAGAGAAGTGAAACACTCGGCAAAGCTCAGGAGTCTCTCATGACAGTACTTGAGGGACCATAAAGGATGTTAGGAAGCAAACACAGGATGGCTGCATGCAAGGCAAGCACCCTACCTACTGTACTATCACTCTGGCCTAGTGGAATTTTATTTTGTCATTGTTTTTAACATATCTCCTTAGTTATTATGATTTACTATATTTGGCATAGATTAAAATAGTCCCATTTATTTGTTTTTAGAAAGAAAAAAATTAAAAAATACATATTTTAACATTGAAAATACCTCATCTCTCAGTACTATGAAAGTTCAAGACAATATGTTGTATAACGTCATTTTGTTTGAGAACAACATAAATTGTTTTAAATTCCCATTTATTTTGTGGACTAGGTTGAATCTAATGCTCATTTTAATACTAACTCTCTGAGGCCTGTGCATTCCCCAATATCCCCAATATAAAGTATGCTAGGTTCTTCCTACTACAGAACTAAATAAGTTCAATGAAGAAGTCTGAATTAATCAAGATTTGTTCAAATAGGATGCGCTAGAGAGGTTTGTTGTTCCTTCCTCATAGTAAATGAATATTATGTGTCCATTTATGAAAGATGTCTTAAGATATAGGTGATAATAGATTATTATCATTATTATTATTAATTTGGTTTTGAGGCCATACCTGTGATGCTTGGGGGTTACTTATGGCTCTACTCTCTGAAATTACTCCTGGCAGGCTCAGAGGACCATATGGGATATCAGGATGGATCCCTATTTGGCTGCATGCAAGGCAAACACCTTACCCAATGTGCATCGCTCTGGTCCACATATTAGATTTTAAGTAAGCAAAATGTAAAAAAAACATCAAGTTCTTTGTCAATAAAATGGTAGAAACTACAGTTGTGAAATATTTATCTCCCCTTTTCCATTCTTTTGACCTAAAACTTGGAAAACAGATTTGTAGTTCACAGTAAAGAGACGAAAGAAGCGACCAGAGCAAACTGCCTGAAGTTTATCCCTGGAAAGATACTGTTTTCTAAATTTTCGACAATTTTACCTTCTAAGGAAGATGTTTCTTGTCTTTGTTCAGAAGGCATAAAGCTGACTAAAAGTAACTACAAACTCTCACTCTGATTTTATTTTGCAAATTGTTAGAATTCCTAAAGGTAAAATTGGATGACATATTTTCAGTAAATCTTTGAACATTAAAATTATTGATAAAATAGATAAAATGTTTGCCTTGCCCTTGTGCCAATCTGGCTCAGGCTATTCCCTCCATGCTGTCATATTACCACATTACCCATCAGGTGTGTGAATGTGACTTCCCTAAGAATCACAGCCAACCCAGGACAGAGGTCTGGGCTGGGTAAGCTTCCCAAGTTCACCTCTAAAAGTTCAAACAGGTTTGTAAAAACCTGATGCTCAACACCAGCCAGATCTACTCAAATAATAATAACAAGGTAGGAAAGAAAACATAACATCACCTTCAGCAAACACTCAGAACAAGCGGTTAGGAAATAGAGCACTTGATAGTATAACCACAAGAGCCCCAGCCCCGACGTCCCCACCAAAAAACAAACATGAGAAAGATCTTTCTAAAGATGAGAGAAAGTTGATGAAGGCTTCATCTTGTAACTAAATTCATTTGGCTGCAAAGCTTATAATAATCACTACTCAAAATATGATGTCACTCGTTAACAATGCTGAAATAGGGACAGACTGCCTCCAGACACGCCTGGCATATTTGGAACCAAGGAGAAAGCAAGGAGGAAAACGTGGCATGTTTTACATTCAGTAGAGCAGCTGAAGTCAGGTGTCAGCTTCTCTCAATTTACTTCCTATTCTTTTATAAAAACAGATTCATATTCTGGTTTTTCTGTAGAACATAAAAATCCTTCATTTTTCTTTTTACTAAAAAGATAAATTTGTTGACAGAATTACCTGACATTTCTTTTTTTTTTTTTGCCAAGAGTTAAACAAATAGAGATTTACAAATTTCCAACATTGCTTCCAGCACTGTCCAAATTTGTACCAGAAGTTAAAAAGTTGCAGGAAATACAAACATGCAAAGAAAATACCTTCTGTTGTGTTAAGTGTCCAATTACTTTGCAGAGCTGTGATTTGGGGTGTTATAGTCACAGCTGTCTCTTCCGCCAATGCTGTCATTGCTGTGTGAAGGAAGGAGAAAGCATCTGAACATATGCAAAACCTTTGTACAAGCCACAGGGAATTCTCACTTCTGGTCTATGTTTTAATTCATTTACATTTGAAATCCATAGTCTCAGTAATACCCTGAAAATTTCATCTCCATAGCAGTCCCTTTGCCAACACCATAATAATATAGAAAACATAAAAAAGTTAATTTTTCAGAGGATGCTATTGCTGTCAGTATGTATCAATTACTCTGATTAATATTATAAAGCACTTTAAAGATCTCCCAAGAAAAGAAGTCAAAATAGGCCTGAAGAGGAACATAGTATTACACATGAAACTAAATTAATTCATAGATTTTCTGACTCGCGTCTTCATTACAATAAGCAACTGTTAAACGTCAACTCATAATTTAGAGAAAATAAACCCCATTTATACTTTACTCATACCAAATTAACAAGATGAAAATAAATGACTTACCATTGACTAAAATGTAGACTGATATCGGAACTCCAAAAGCCATTGCCTGTAGTTGTTAATAGTACTTTCCTTTCCCTTATCCTATGAGACTGCTGGGTGGCAGGTTTATATTGCGCTGACTGAGTCTTTCTTGCATTTATATTTCATGAAGCGTCATCTGGAACTTCTTACCAATCAAAAAAATATGCACTTCTGGCAGCAGCATAAAGCCTCCAGGCTCTCACGCACTTGTTTAGGATACCTGTGTTATCTGGAAATGTGATCAAGCTTTCTTTTGAAACACGGGTTTCCTGTTACCTGTGGGCATAATCATGTATGTAAAAGTACTAAAACAACAGCAACAAAAAAGAATATAAATTCAGGAAAAGCCCCATTGGTGGAAACAGACACAGATAAGTTCAAGGATGCTAACAACCTCTTCAGTATTTAAAAAAAAAAAAAGGAATTTTGTCCTTGCCAAGTAAGTCATTGCTTATACCTGTTGACAAAAATAATATGCCTGACACAACAGTTATAATATGCCTGACACAACAGATGAACTTCCATTGCAAATCAAGATTTTATGAATTAGCAGCTAAAAATGTTATAGAAAAATAAAGGTTTACCTAAAATTCAATACAAATAATTATTTGTAATAACATAACCTTTACTTTAATGTCACTGTAACCATTTCACATACTTCTGGGTAAATCAAATATAGTACCTTGTTCTAGGATCAGCATTGCCTAAATTTGTGCCTCAATGTCATGAGAGAACCAATAAAATAGCAAAGTAATAACAACAATAATATTAACAATAAAAATCTGCATTAAGATTAAATGAACATATTTATATTTGGTATAGCTATGGTTTCTATGAATGGAAAGTTTTAAATTTAATATAATAATCACATTTTTCTCCCTGTACATCTTATTATAATTACCAAAGTATCATTTTAAAAAACAAAATATATTATTATTACTATGATTTTGTGACTGTGGAGCTTCCTATTAAGTTTTCTCTTTTCACAAATTATTATACTTTGTTATAGTTTTGCTATTTAACATTGAATTCAATTGGCTTATATTTTTATTGCACCTTGGAAATCTATTTAAGTAAACCAAAAGAGACTTTTAATTGCATCACATTCACCAATCAAATTTGTCAGAAAGTATTTTTGCTATTTAAATTTATCTTTGAAAAATCTCAGAAGAAAATAATTGTGCAATTAACAATAGGAATCATCTTTTTAATATTAATAAAACATATATAGTACTTTATTTTAAATGTAACTACAAATTTTATTTTAATTTCTGGGATTTAAAATTATTTATCAGACTACTTCCTAAATAAATAATATTTGAATCAGCTAATTTTTTGCACCATTAATATTTTTTACTTTTTTACAAGTATTTCAGTTATATTTAAGGTACATCATGTCAATGAATTAGAGCAATTCCCCATCACCAGTGTTGACCTCCCTTTACCCCTGTTCCCAGCATGCATCCCATACTTCCCCCCTTGGTCCCCTGGACTGCTAGTGGAGCTGATTCCCTTTGTATATAACTTGTTGTAGATCTTAATTCTGTTGTCATTGACTTTGTCAATTTGTCAATTCTGTTGTCATTAACTTTGGATTTGGTATTTAGGCCTGATCATTATTTATTTCCACTCAATGTTCATGTGACTGTTTGCTCCTGGTATCATTGACTCCCCCCACCCTTAATTTATTAAGCAGAACAAGATAGTTAAAATTCTGTGCTTTTGTTGGAAAAAAACTGGGAGGAGTTCATCTAGGAGCTATCAATATCAATTTAAAAAGAAATAAAAGGGGGAAAAGAGAAATAATGAATATTGAACAACAACACACACAAAAAAAGGAAGAAAAACTGGTGAGGTGAGGTTTTGTGATTTTTTCCATGGGTACAGTAAGTATTGGGGAAATTAAAAAGGGAATTTTCTTGGCCTAAGAGATACAAGGTTTCTCCATCCTTGAAGCATAGTCATGGCAACAACTACAGTCTCTGGATATCCTCATTATCGAACCCCAAGGTCTTTTATGTGCACTATTGATATTTTATGTAGAAATTGCTTCCAAATTGTTTAACTCTTAATAAGGCAGTTGTGGTTTCTATAGTGGATGCTAAGATTTACATCACATGTCTTTTTTTCTAAAACAGACATTGAACAACCATGTTGAACATCTTGGAAATAACTATTAAATAACAATTGTATATGGATTGAATCTTACAGGAATTTTTCACATATAGCTCTATACTTTGTTTACCTAACTTAGTCCAAACCAACCCAGTGCCTCACGAATATTCCATGAATTTTCTTGAATGAATAAAATGTAAATAATAGAACCAATACTTGGCCTAGTTCGCATTTCAAGTCACATGCTTTTTCTAGCAACATAGTTACATTCTTTGCTAGGACTTAGTGATGGTACAGAGGTAGTCTGCTATTTGTCTCTAACTGTAAAACTTTAAATATGTTATCTTCACCACAGAATTGAAATATAAATGCACTGTGAATTTCACAGATTTGGGAAATATAAGAATGAAAAACTTTCTCTTGAGAGTTCTGCTGTGGTGAACTGGGTCACATTATATCAAAGCTCAACTGTTACTACAGGCAAAGATCTATACCAAAGAACAGCACTAAGCCCACAGGTTTCTTATATCGTAGGATATACACCTGTGTGTCCGGCCTTCCTTCATTCCTTCTTTGCTTCCTTCCTTCCATTCTTCATTGTTTTCCTCCTTCCCTTTCTCCTTCACTCCTTTCCTTCCTCCCTCCCTCCCTCCACCTATCTCTTCCTCCTTCCTTCCTTCCTTCCTTCCTTCCTTCCTTCCTTCCTTCCTTCCTTCCTTCCTTCCTTTCTTCCTTCCTTCCTTCCTCCCTCCCTCCCTTCCTTCCTCCCTCCTTCCCTCCCTCCCTCCCTCACTCCCTTCCTTCCTCCCTCCCTCCCTCCCTCACTCCCTTCCTCCCTCCCTCCTTCCCTCCCTCCCTCCCTTCCTTCCTCCCTCCCTTCCTCCCTCCCTCCCTTCCTTCCTCCCCCCCTCCCTTCCTTCCTCCCTCCCTCCCTTCCTCCCTCCCTCCCTCCCTTCCTTCCTCCCTCCCTCCCTTCCTTCCTCCCTCCCTCCCTTCCTTCCTCCCTCCCTCCCTCCCTCCCTCCCTCCCTTCCTTCCTCCCTCCCTCCCTCCCTTCCTTCCTCCCTCCCTCCCTTCCTTCCTCCTTCCCTCCCTCCCTCCCTCCCTCCCTCCCTTCCTTCCTTCCTTCATTCCTCCCACCCTCCCTTACTCCCTCCCTCCCTCCCTCCCTTCCTCCCTCCCTTCCTTCCTCCCTCCCTCCCTCCCTTCCTCCCTCCCTCCCTCCCTCCCTTCCTTCCTTCCTTCCTTTGTTTCTTAATGTGATTTACAAAATTATTGATAATTGACTTTTCTGCATATGTTCCAACTCAAATCCCATCCGCATAGTTCACATTCCTCCAATAACCCTAGGCTTCCTATCCTTCCCCATTCTGTTTCCTAAACAGGCATAATTTTTTTTTTTATTGAATGGTTGTACTTAAATTTCATGGTTGTAGTAGTGTTAGCTCTAGTGATTTAAATTTATACAGATACCTCGCCTTTACATCAAAGGTGAGTCAAAGATCTTTGACCCTTGTCCCTGCATGTCATTCTCCCTTATTCATTTCTCTTATAGTCTATCATATTTATTTAATTTGGGAGGCCACACCAGATGATACTCAGGGGTTACTCACTATGCACTCAGAAATCGCTCTTAGCTTGGGGGACCATATGGGACACTGGTGAATCAAACCTTAGTTTGTCCTAGTCCTACATTAGCTCAAGGCAGAGATACCTTACTGCTAGCACCACTGCTCTGGCTCTTTTCTTTCTTTTTCTTTCTTTCTTTCTTTCTTTCTTTCTTTTTTCTCTTTTTTCTTTCTTTCTTTTCTTCTTCTTCTTTCTTTCTTCTTTCTTTCTTTCTTTCTTTCTTTCTTTCTTTCTTTCTTTCTTTCTTTCTTTCTTTCTTCTCTTCTTTCTTCTTCTTCTTTTTCTTTCTTTTTCTTTCTTTCTTTCTTTTCTTTCTTCTTTCTTTCTTTCTTTCTTTCTTCTTCTTCTTTCTTTCTTTTTTCTTTTCTTTCTTTTTTTTCTTTTCTTTCTTTTCTTCTTTCTTTCTTTCTTTCTTTCTTTCTTTCTTTCTTTCTTCTTTCTTTCTTTCTCTCTCTCTTTTTCTCTTTCTTTCTTTCTCTCTCTCTTTCTTTTTCTTTCTTTCTTCTTTCTTTCTTTCTTTCTTTCTTTCTTCTTTCTTTCTTCTTTCTTTCTCTTCTCTTTCTTCTTTCTTCTTTCTTTCTTTCTTCTTTCTTTCTCTCTCTCTCTTTTTCTCTCACTCTTTCTTTCTTTCTCTCTCTCTTTCTCTTTCTTTCTTTTTTCTTTCTTTCTTTCTTTCTTTTCTTTTTCTTTTTCTTTTCTTTCTTTCTTCTTTCTTTCTTTCTTTCTTTTCTTTCTTTCTTTCTTTCTTTCTTTCTTTCTTTCTTTCTTTCTTTCTTTCTTTCTTCTTTCTTTCTTTCTTTCTTTCTTCATAATTTTTGGCCACACCTGGTGATGCTCAGGGATTATTCCTGGCTACGCATTCAGAAATAGCTCCTGTCTTGGGAGACCATATGGAACACGAGGGATTGAACCGTTGTCTGTCCTGGATCAACTGCATGCAAAGCAAATGCCCTACTGCTGCACCATCGCTGTGGCCCTATTTATCTTTTTTATTTATTTTATTTCTAAAATTTTACTTTTTGCATATGGTCATCAGAAAAGTCCTTTCTCTGTTTGTGAATAATCTGGAGGGGGGATATTGTAAACTACGTAGCCTTACTGATATAGTCATTCATTACCAAGCCTATATAGCAGTTAGGATGAGGAGGGGAAGACCTAATAAGTGTTATCATTAACTTTGCTATCATTTCCACCCTCTATCCCACCACACACACCCACGATCTTATTATTGATTATTGCAAATCACTCTGGTGATTCTTGGCATCAATGTTCATAGAATCACCAAAGTCCCACCCAGCAGGTACAAGATAATGAAGTGCTAGAGGCCAAACTCAGAGTCTAGCATATCCCAATAAAATATTCTACAATTTGAGTTATCTCCCCAGGTCCCATTCTCCATCTCTTTAAATAATTCATCTCTTGCTTCAGTCTAAGCATCTCTAGAATATTTTTCTTTTTATTCCCGCTCATTTTATTTCCCCTTCTCTTTCCCTTTTCACTGGGGGAGGAGTATTTTGAAATATTTTCAATGGGTGGATTGGTGTGGGAAACAGACCATATTCTGCTATACCCAAGGATATATTGTTGGATTTTTGCTCAACAATCACTTCTTGCTCATCTCGGGGACATTTTATAGTACAGAAAATAAATTAGAGTCAGCTGCATGCAAGGTAAGGACCTTAAACCCTATACTGTCTCCCTGGTCCTCCTTTCCCTTCCTTTTACTTCTTTTCCTTAATTTACTTCCTTTTTGTTTGTCCTTTCTTTAATTCTATCTAAGAGTATCACTGCTCACTGGAAGAGAATGAGCATCAACTTTTGCTTCTCTTAAGCTTATTCTGTAATTCTCATTTGTTACACTTATTTACTTGCGCAAAAATGCTGAGTGAAAAAAAAAAAGCTGAGTGGCTGCAACTTCCATTGCATTGACCGAATACAATAGCTTCAGATCAAAACACAATTTATGCATGGGTGTTGATTTTAAAACTAAAATTCACTGATGAAAGTACATAAATAATGACAGTATTGGCTAGTGATATGCCAATAGTGCATTCAGGATGAAATTTAGTCAAACTCTCATGGCATTTTTTATGGTCAAATTAAATTTGAGTAAATCCTAAATAACCACTAGAGTTTGAATATAGAGTGATAACAAATACTATTCTAGGTTGCAGTAAAGGTATGGTAGAGGACAGAGTGGTATAAGTCAAAGGATTGAGTTCAGGTTCATATTTAACCGGCCTAGATTAACTGCAAGAATGGGTGACAGAATCCTCCCCCACATATTTCCTGAGAATCCTGAGAGAGATGAAGGAGAAAAAGAAGTAGTAGTAGTAGTAGTAGTAGTAGTAGTAGTAGTAGAAGAAGAAGAAGAAGAAGAAGAAGAAGAAGAAGAAGAAGAAGAAGAAGAAGAAGAAGAAAAAGAAGAAGAAGAAGAACACTAACAAGAAGGAAGAGGAGTAAGAGAAAAAAGAAGAAGAGGAAGAGGAGGAGAAGGAAGAAGAAAAGGAGAAGAGGAAGAAGAAAAGGAGGACAAGAAGAAGAAGAAGAAGAAGAAGAAGAAGAAGAAGAAGAAGAAGAAGAAGAAGAAGAAGAAGAAGAAGAAGAAGAAGAAGAAGAAGAAGAAGAAGAAGGAAAGTGCTATAGAGACAATTTGGGGGTGGGGAATGGAGAAGACAGGAGGGAAATGAGAAATTGGTAGTGAAATGAACACTGGTAAAGGGAAAGATGTTGGAACATTGTATGGCTGAAACACAAATATTTACAACTTCTAAACTATCTCATGTTAATTTAATAAAATTTTTAAATAAATGGATGTGGCTGGAGCAGTGTCATAAGCTGTTCGGATCACCCCTGCTTCCCATATGGTCCCCCAAGCCAGGAGTGATTTCTGAGCATATAGCCAGTAGTAACCCCTGAGTGTCATTGGTAGTGGCCCAAAAGCAAATAAATAAATAAATATACAATTGAATAAATGAACAATGATAACAACAAAAATCTATGGCTACTTTTACTGAAAATGGGGAGGTCTACTCCCAAGTAGTACTCGTGAGGGACTGGGGCAACTGCAATTCTTGGCCGATCAGGACAATGAGTCCAAGAACTAGAAGGTACAATGCTATTTTGGCCCTCTGGATACTTGATCACCCTGGTTATGTTGGGGCCCACCAGGACACATGATGGTGTTCAGTGTACCATGGTAGTACCATAAGTTGAACCATGTGTTACACACTAGGCATGTATCCTGATTCTTATATTATGCACCTGAAATATAAAATTACATACGGAAAAAGAAGACAGACATTCTTCTTCAAATTTATTTTATTATTCAGTTGAGATACTATTATTTAAACCATTTAGTCTAGTTCACATACATAAACAATGATAAAGACATGCATTAGTAAGAATTTTTATTAGTACATAAACATACTAGATCTGGAGCATGAAAAGAACAAACATATGTGGCTAGAGTAGGCTCAAAATATTCATTAGCCAAAATGTACCTGTGTTTCTAATTTAAATTTATAATTAAGATAGCATTTACTCTGAGAAGCAAAAAACTGAACAGAAGAAGGAAGAATTGTGGATGGACAATAAACCAGTAAAATTTTAGCCGTAGCCAAAGACTTTTGCTTTGACACATTCTAAGTCAAGTTTTTCCATTAGATAATTTAATTTATAAACCAGTATAACAACTCAATGAAGCCCTTACTAATACTATTTCATACTTTGGGGAGGATGAGAATCACGCTTAGTAATTACTTAGTGATTACTCCTAGCTCTGTGCTTAGGGGTCACACTGATCACACTCCTGACAGTGCTTAGGGGACCATAGAGGTGCTTGATATCAAATTGGAAACAGCAAAGAACAAGGCAACTGCCTTTTCCTTTGCTATCTCTTGGCCTTATACCATGCTTTTTGCATAGTGGCATAAAAAATCTAATACTAGTTTTGTTTATATATTTATTTATTTTGGATGTTCCATTATTCCTCAATGTAGGCACTGTCCAAATATTTCTCTGAGAACAAAGAAATTACATATATATAACAAATTATTTCATTTTTACAATGAGCATAATTGAAATTCTCATTTTCTATTCAAGTATCACTGCATTTTTTGCCTTCTCTCTATACATTAAATTTTTAAATAGAATACAATTTCTCATTAACATAATCACATAGGATGCATTCAGGACAAAAATAAGATCATGAATAATTTTTTGTTTGTTTTTAGCCTACAGTTGGCAGTGCTCAGGAGTTATTATTGGCTCAGCACTCAGGAATTTCTCCTGGTGGGTTCAGGGGAGATTTTGAGATGCCAGGAAATGAACCCAGGGTTAGCCATGTACAAGGCAAATTCTTGTCCACTGTATTGTTCTGGCCCCAGTAAATTTATTTTAATAATTCAAATGTCTTTAAGTAAGCTATTTTAGTGTACACTGTAAAATGTAAGATATATACATATTGCATATAAAAATTACATTTTATATGAATGCTCATTTGTATGTTTAAAAACATTTGTTGAAAATCGACTGTGATATTTAATTATGTCAAAATATGTTCATTTACTATTAGTCTTTTGTTGTTTTGTTGATGCTTCAGAGTATTTACAGAATAAACAAATATTAGCATATTTATTATCAAAATTGCTTTATCTTTCCCTAAAATTCAAAATCCATTCACCAGAAATGCATAAAGTTGGGTGAATCATCTGATCTGGAATGATTCACCCCCATGAAAAAATAAATATGATGTAGAAATAAATAGTTTGTAGCAAAATATAAAGGTATAACCATTTGTGAAATAAATATCATGGTTTCAATTTTCTTTATTCTTTCATGTAATCTAGTAAATAATTTTTTTGGCTGCCAACAGGGTGTTCTTCAGAAGCATCGCCACTGTCATAGGTCCTACACCTCCTGGTACTGGAGTGATAAAGCTGGCCTTCTTTTTAACAGCTGATGGAAGAAACAAAGTAGATATAATTACTTTTGATTCTCTGAAATCTTACTCCAAACATATACAACTGTTAAAAGATAAACAAAGGCAAATTAAAAATTGGAAGAGTTCATCTGAGCATTTATCTACTTGTATTAAGAAGTGCAATAATAATTTTCAGGCACAAAAGAGAAAAAAGCTGGAAGTTACAGCTCACCTCATGAAGCTCACCGCAAACAGGGATGAGTTTAGTTAGAGAAATAACTACGTTTTGAACTATCCTAATAATGAGAATGTATGAGGGAAATAGAAAGCCTGTCTAGAGTACAGGCAGGGGTTGGGTGGGGAGGAGGGAGATTTTGGACATTGGTGATGGGAATGTTGCACTGGTGATGGGTGGTGTTCTTTACATCAATTAAACCCAAATACAATCATGTATGTAGTAAAGTTGGTTAATAAAAAAAAAAAACTACAGAAATATAAGATATGGTCCACAGCAGGAGACTGAGCGGCAGCGGGTCATTAAATGGGAAAGTAAAGTGAACATGCGTGAAACTTTATCAGGAACAGTGTTGTAAATCATGAGACCTTATATAATATTAAAATATATGAAAATAAAAACAAAACAAAAATAAAAAAAAATAAGTGCCAAACAGAAAGTGGATAGGAGTGCTCCAATGCACAAGAGCTACAGTAGCAAAGTAAGATACTAATCGGATGTAGCTTAAATTACAATGGTCTGTTTGGAATTGGATCCCCTTTGATTTTGTAAAATTGATTAATTTGTAGGCTTAGATTTTTGTTTGTTTCTTTTGGAGGTACATCAGTTTAGGTTGTATAATAATAGTCAGTTTGTTATGCCCAGCCTCTGTGTTTAGATCAACAAAATACAGTAGAATTTTTTTGCTTGTTTTGGGGCCACACCCGTAACATATAGGGGTTACTCGTGGGGCTCAGAAATCTCTCCTGGCTTGGGAAAACATATGGACACCAGGGATAGAACCCAGGTTCATCCTGCTGTTCAGCTGCGTGAAAGACAAATGCCCTACCGCTGTGCTATATATATAGCTCTGGCCGCATAAATACAGTAGAATTTTTAACATCAAAATGGACTTATAAAAGTTCAAATCATTCTTAGGAAAAGTAGGCTATAAGACACACTCAAAAAAATTCACACTTAGATCAAGATTCTGTGCATATCTACTGATGATAGAAAAACATATAACGTTAGAGATCTAGGTTAAACCTCTAAAGAACTCTATTATTTGTTGAAAATCTATAACCAGTGATACATCCAACTATAGGAATGATCACTGAACAAAGAGTTTGATTGAGCACAGTTAGGTGTGGCCATAAAACAGAGGAAGGAAGGAAGGAAGGAAGGAAGGAAGGAAGGAAGGAAGGAAGGAAGGAAGGAAGGAAGGAAGGAAGGAAGGAAGGAAGGAAGGAAGGAAGGAAGGAAGGAAGGAAGGAAGGAAGGAAGGAAGGAAAGGAGGGAGGGAGGGAGGAAGGGAAAGAAAGAAAAGAAAGCAAAAGAAGAAAGAAATTAGGAGAGAAAGAAAAAGAAAAGAGAAAGCAAAAGAAAATAAAGAGAAAAGTTAAAGAAAGAAAGAAAAAGAAAGAAAGAAAGACGAAAGAAAGAAAGAAAGAAAGAAAGAAAGAAAGAAAGAAAGAAAGAAAGAAAGAAAGAAAGAAAGAAAGAAAGAAAGAAAGAAAGAAAGAAAGAAAGAAAGAAAGAAAGAAAGAAAGAAAGAAAGAAAGAAAGAAAGAAAGAAAAAGAAGAATGAAGGCTACTGAGAATTTGAGCATATTTAATAATGTTTTTGCCACACCCAGTGACCCTCAGGGGTTACTCCTGGCTATGCACTCAGAAATTGCTCCTGGCTTGGGGGACCATATGGGACGCTGGGGGATCGAACCTAGGTCCGTCCTAGGCTTGTGCCAGCAAGGCAGACGCCTTTCCTCTTCTCATAATATTTAAAAATTTAAAAATTCATTGTGTGTGTTTTTGGTTTGGGGGCCACACCTGGTGACGCTTGGGGGTTACTCCTGGCTATGTGCTCAGAAATTGCTCCTGGCTTGGGGGACCATATGGGATGCTGGGGATTGAACTGATCCATCCTGGATCATCAGCATGAAAAGCAAACGCCCTACTGCTGCGCTACCACTCTGGCCCTATTAAATATATTTTAAGAATATTTTTACACCCATAGTATTACAAATGAGTGACTCCAAGCATTAACATACATGTTTCTTGCTTATCATTAAAATAATAACAAAACAAAACTTTTCAAATAACTCAATCACATAATATAGCTTTAATCATAATCTGATGTTATTAATCACATTATATAAATGCATTGCCTTTACAAGTTTGTTTATACATACATTATAAATAGAAATCAAGCAATTCCTTTTAGCTCTTTAATATTATTTTATTACCTCTTCATTATTTAATACTATTTGTGTTGTTTAATATTATTCACCTTATTTAAAATGTACTGCAATATTTTTATAAGCAGACATAATATTTTGTTAGTTGAATAAAGTCCAATTAAGCCTTGAGATATCACATTCAGACAACCCAGTTAGAGTGTGTTATCCTCAGCATCTAACAAAAATAGATAAGGACACTGTGATTTGTAAAATAATCTAGTTTTCCAGAAAGCCCTTCTGCACATGAAGCATGTCTTCTGTTCTACTTTAAACCAACTGGATCTGTGCTGAAGAAACACTAAGCTAAGTCAATAATTATTTTTATATAGCTATGTTTGAATCATTAGTCCTTTCTTCCTTTGCCTTAGCTATCTCTTCTACCTGGAATATTTTTCCACTTTACACAAAGAAGAATCTCATTATTCTATAAAAGTCAATAAAATGGAACTTTATCAAAAACTCATTCTTCTAACAATTATGGTAATTAAATATTCCATATCTTTATTTTCAGCAACTTGTCAATTTTCTTAGACATAGACATAGATGTAAGATACCAGCATGTAGAAGGTAGGAACCAAGCCTTTGTGACGGTTGTTGCTGTCATTTTTAATATTTGTTTTAGGGCCACACCTAGCAATACTCAGGGATAACTCTTGGCTTGGCACTCAAAAAATTTTAATGAATTCTAAAATTAATCAGAGGGCCGGAGCAGTTGTGCAAGTGATAGGGCGCTTGCCTTGTATGCGCTAACCTAGGACAGACCGAGGTTTGATCCCCTAGTGTCCCAATAGTCCCCCATGCCAGGAGAGATTTCTGAGCGCATAGCCAGGAGTAACCCCTGAGAGTCACCAGTGTGGCCCAAAAGCCAAAACCAAAACAAAATAATTAAATTAAATTAATCAGATTGCCATATGAAATAAAATATACATGACTACTATTTTCACTGATAATATATAATAAAGAATTTATAAACAACTATCTTTAAAGTAATAACAAAAGATAAATAGCTATAGAATTATATGTAATTTAAGAATAAAGTACAGATTAAATCTTTAATGGAAAACGAATATTTCACTATCAAGTAGATAAAATTGGTATTATGTTGAGCAAAATGACTCAGAGGGAAAGAAATAGACAAAATGATCACAGTAATTTGTGGGATATAAATAAAATGATAGTATGGTAACAGTACCTAGAGACAATAGATACCAGGGCTAGGAGGACCAGTTTATGGTAGGAAGCTTCCCACAAATAGAGAGTGCAGTTAGGCCAGAGAAGGCACCACTATGACAATGATAATTAGAAATGATCACTCTGGACAAGAACTGGGTACTAAAAGGAAAGAAAGTAATAGGCATGATATCCCTCTCTAACAATATTGCAAACCGCAGTGTTTCAAAGAAAAAAAGGAAGTGAAAGTAAGAGAGAGACAAAGAGAAAGAAAAAAAATGTCTGCTTCATAGGCAAGGATGGGGGAGGGCCGTAGGGAAACTGGAGACATTGGTGGTGGGAAATGTGTACTGGTGAAGGTTGTTAATACATTGCTTGACCAAAACTCAATCATGAATCAGTTTGTTTCTTTGGAAAAAAAAATAACTGATTATTGGGGCCTGAGTTATGGTGCGGAGTGGTGAGGCATCTGCCTTGCCAGTGCTAGCCTAGGAAAGACCTCGGTTCGATACCCCGGGGTCCCATATGGTCCCCCAAACCGGAAGCGATTTCTGAGTGCATAGCCAGGACTAACCCCTGAGCATCACCAGGTGTGGCCCCACCAAAAACAACAACAAAAACTGATTATGAACATCTTTGTAACCATAGGGTTTCAATAAAGTACTTAAACCATTTGGTTACAACAAGCAATTCATTGAGAATAAGATTATATAACTTGGCTTTCAACTTTGTAAGGTGAAGCAATTCAAAATTATGAGTATGCAGGTAAATAGAGAAAACCATAGTGTTAACTGAGTACTTCTATGGATTTTATAAGTATACTATTGGTATTATAGTAAAACTTTAGTAATTAATATTCAATTGCCATTTTTATATCAATTGATGAGGAAAAATGTGCTCACTGAGGTTAAAAGACTTACCACTCACCAAATGGCAAAGGCATAATTCACACCTAGGTTTGAAACATTATATGATTCCATAAATTCTACCCCTTCCCAATGCAACTGTACTGCAATCAACTAAACAAGTAGAAAAAGCCCCAAGAAAAGTACATATGACAAAAATTAAGTGTTCCTCAAAGGGTTAGAATATTCTGAGAAAAAAAGAAAACAAAGAGGAAATGTTTGACATTTGTAATTATCCTACACTTCTACAATAAGTGTTCATAGCTCTACATATTTGGAATTTACATACACAAAGAACTTCAAATTATCAGTTGGTTTTAAACTATTTGAGTTGTTTCCTTCCTGAGAAAGCCAATCAAATAAACCACTACTATGATCAGTTACCATAACCTTTGTCTGTCAAATTATTTTTTTCATAACAAATGATTACTATATTATTTTGTTTCAAAGTGGGGTTTTGGGTAGAGAAAGAGGAATGGGGATAGCCATTGAACTAAATGCTTGCCTGAAATACATAGCAGATGCCTGAATTTCTGCATACTTTCCTAGTAGAATCAAACAAGTTTATTCAGCCTTGCCTATTACTTCCCAGATTATATATTATGTGATAATAATAGGTCTTAATCTGATCTGTACCTTGGTTTCTCTGGACATTCCTAAACACCAGTTGCATCAATATTTAAATTACCCACTAGGCAGAAATTCTTACAGATTATTCAAATTCTTGGTTCAAATAATTTTATAATCTCTGAAGTGAACATAGGTAAAATTGAAGCTTGGAAACATACATGAGGCAAATAGAGAGTGACCAAAAACAAACAAATATGATCTCTGTTTCTTTTCACTAGATTTTATGAGAATCTACCATGTCAAAGAAACCTGTTTACTGATAAATATATCATTTGTTTATGTACATAAAAGGTAGAAAATAAAAGTGAGTGATTTTTATTTCAAGAAAATAACAGCAACCATGTCAGATGAGATGCACTCAGATAAAAATTCTGATTTTTGTGAAAATGCCCCAAAGAGAGAAATCAGATATAAGGACCATAAACATTTATAAAGTGATAGAAAAGCTTCAAAATTTTATTGATGCCCAAAGGAGTAAGAAAATAGGTGAGAACACAATACAGACTTAAGGAATAATCCTAGCATTATTAGAATAATAAAAAACATTAGAATAAATGTTTAGAATTAGAATAAAAACATACACATGATTTTTGGCCCTAACAATGGATCTGTTATAATGTGGGGAGCTTAAAAAAAGTTCATTTAGAATTCAGGGGTCTCAAACTCGCAGCCCGCGGGACGTTTGCGGCCCTCCATACAACATTTTGTGACCCTACCCTAGAGGAATCTTTTTTTTTTGTGTTGTTTTGTTTTAGTTGTTTTAGTTGTTTGGGTCACACCCCCCAATGTTCAAGGCTTACTACTGACTTTTGCACTCAAGGATCACTCTGACTTTGCCTCCTGCGGCCCCCAGGTAAATTGAGTTTGAGATCCCTGATTTAGATAAACCACCTGGTGCAAGAGTTGGGAGACAGGGGTCTGGGGAAGTGTTCACACACAATCTGAACTCAGGTAAGAGCTCAAAAACTAAGTTGTTTCTTTGTCACCAGGGTGTCATATGAATCTATGATAGCTCAAGTTGGTGCCTCCCCCGGGACCTCCCCTGGAGGAGGGTTGATTCCTGGTGCTGGTGCAGGAAACTATGCCAGTTCTAAGGTTAGGATCTGGGGTTCGGGGTTAGACGGTTAGTGTCTGATTATTTGAGATCTAAGATGAGTCCTCATGATAAATGTTCAGGGTGGAAGGAACCCCTGTGTCATCAAATTTGTTTCCATACATAGGATTTATCCCATTTTAGTGTGCCTATGCGAAAAGGAACAATGCTATATTATATTATTGGTGTATTTGGGAGTAAAAATGACAAGCTATACAATCTCTGTGCACTGGTTTTGACCTGAGCTCTTATCTTTAGCAAAACTTTTCTACTAGAATTTCTTACTAAGCAGAACCAAAACAAGAAAAAAAAATGAGTCTAAATATATTAGCAACCCCAATAACAACCTTGCTAAGAACAGTTGCTGGTATAAAAAAAACTTTCTATTCTTTGATCTTCAGGAAGAACTTCTGGAAGGACTCAGGGAACAATATATGGTGCCAGATATCAAAATGGAGTTAGCCACATGCAAGATAAGCATATTGTACTATCTCTCCGGTCCCAGAAATGAAGCTCGGCCATCAACTGTCCAACCTGATTCACGGATCCTAACCTTAAAAACTGGCACACTCCCCTGTACCAGCACCAGGAATCAAACTCTCCCCCAGGTACCACTCTGGGTACCAACTTTTCCAGCATAGGTTTATATGACACCCTGACTTTGAAAAAAACAGCAACAACTTCATCTAAGGGCAGGTTGCCCTACCTCATTACCTAATGGTAATCTGAAATCAGGAAAATCCTCCATCTCAGGATCTGTGCAAAAACTAAGATCTCTAATTACAGAGGACTGACTTTGACAACTGTGACTGAATGGAATGTGTCCTGGAACCATAAAGAAAGATCTTGGGGTTTGACAATTAACATGTCTGGAGCCTGTAGTTGGTCTCATCAACTAAATCAATGATAGAGACACCCAGTATTTCTTAGGCCAAGGGAATTTCCTTTCTAATTTCATCAATATTTACTGCACCTATGGGAAAACAAAAACAAAAACTTACCACTTCTCCCCCCCCCCCTAATTTTTTTAAATTTATTTTTCTTTCTTCTTTTTCTTTTTTTCTTCTTTTAATTTTTTATATTTATAGTTTCTAGACAGGGTTTTTTTTTTTATAAAGAACCATTGAACATGAATCATCTTGTTCTGCCTTATATTTATGTCTTCCTACAAACTGAGAAAAGAAAATTAAAAAAAAAAAGTGGGATGAAACCCAGCGGCCAAGTGGGCCTCAGGATCATAGTGAGAATAAAAAATGATCAGACATAAATACCCAAATCAAAGTCAGTGACAATAGAATGAAGAGAACCAAATTAAAACTATACACAAAAGGGATCTGTTAAACTAGCAGTCCGGGGGGACTAAGTGTGGAGATATGGGAGGCATGCCATGTACTATGGTGGAGGGAGGTCAACACTGGTGGTGGGAATGGCCGTAATTCACTGTATGTGCCTGAAATAAAACTGTGAAAGACTTGTAATTCACACTGGTCTCAATAAAAATTAGAAAATCTAAATAAAATAAAATGTGTAGGTAATAAAAAAGGAAGAAAGTAAGGAAGGGAGGGAGGAAGGAAGGAAGGCAGGAAAAAATGAATGAAAGAAAGAGAAAGAAAGAAAATGAAAAGAAGGAAGGGAGGAGGGAATGATGAAAGAAAGATAAAAGGGAAGAGGATAAAAGGATGGAGGGAAAGAAAAAAGTGTAATGAAAGGGACATCAAGATGGAGAGAAAGGAGAAAGGAAAGAGGGAAAAAAGGAGGGAGGATGGAAGAAAAGAAGGTGATGGAAAGAATGAGGGAAGAAAAAAGGAAAGAAGGAAAGATGGTAGAGGAGAGAGTCAATAAAAGAGGAAGGAGGAAAGAAAAGAAAGAATGAAATGAAGTGTGGAAGGAGGAACAGAAGAGAAGAAAGTAACATAGAAGGAGCAAATGAAGGAGAGTAGGAAGAAATGGGGGAAAGATGAATAGAAAAAATGAGGGAAGGAAAGAAGGGATGAAAAAAGGAAAAGGGAGGGAAGGAAAAAGAGGAAAGGAGGAAAGAATGAATGGAGGGAATGAATGGAGGAAATGAAGGAGGAAAGACAAAATGGAGGAAAAATAAAAGGAAAAAGGCAAGAAAAGAAGGATGGAAGAAAGTATAGGAGGGAAAGGAATCAAGACTGAACAAAGAAGAGAAGAGTGATGAAAGAAGGAAGAAAGAAATGAAGGAAAGAGAAGGAAACATGGAAGGTAAAACAGAGAAGAAAGTCGGCATGGAAGAAGAGAAGGTATGAAGAAAGGAAAAGGCAGGAATGAAGTAGAAAGGAGGAAGGAAGGGTGGAAAGAATGGAGGGAGGAAGAAAAAGAGGGAAGACTAGAGGGACATAAGGAAGGAAATAATGAGAGTCTAGGAAGGAAGGAATGACATAGGGTAAGATTGAGAGGATGGAAGGAAGGAGAGAGGAAATAAGGAGGGAAAAGGGCGCATGGAAGAAGAAATGAAAGGAACAAAGGGGGTAGAAAGGGAGTAGGGAAGAAAAGGACAAAAGGAAAAAGAGAAGAGCAAGAAAGCAAGGATTAAAGGAAGAGAAGAGAAAGGAAGGAGAGAAAGAAGGAAGGGTGGAAGGAAGAAGAGAAGTGTAAGGCATTAGGGTGGAAGGAGGGATGGCAGGAAAAATGGAAGGAAGAATAAAAGAAAGAAAGAGGAAAAGAAAGGAAGGAAGGAAGAAAGAGAGAACAGAATAGAAGAAAATAAAACAGAATGAAGAAGTTAACATTGTTCACATGCCATGAAAAAATTGCTTGTGAAGCATACCAATGGCGACATAAGAGACATTGAATTTCCCTTTAACGACTTAGGTGAAAATAAAGGAGAAATATATCATATTTGTGTCTTAGCACCGATAACCCATGCTTTATGATGGGTGTCTAATTTTTGTGGTCTGTTTTGTTACTTCCTCTGGAAATTCCATTTTTCCTAGTAGTCAAGACTGAGCTTAAAATGCTAAACTCTTCCTAATTCTTTGTGTGCCTGTATGTTTTGCTTTGGGGGTCACACCTGGTGGTGCGCAGAGATGGTGCTGCTGCTGGTACTCCTGGTTCTGTGCTCAGAAAATACTCTTGGCAAGCTCGGGGCACCATATGGGATGCCAGGGATTAAACCCAGGTTGGCTGCAGCAAGGCAAATGCCCCCCCCCCCCCCGCTTTACTATTGCTCCTGCCCTTTTTCCTAATTCTTAGACAACTTTCTGCTTCAGTAGAATATATAGTACAGTTCAGAAATGTTGAAATTTCCCCCATATACTTAATTTTGCTAGTATAATTTGAAAGTTGTGTATTTTGGGAGAGTACAAAGTGTTATTTTATACTTTATAAATCTAAATCTATTTAGGGAGAATAAAAAATCATATCTCAAGCTTCTGTACTGTTGTTTTATATCTCTTTGCAATTGTCCAATTATTTGCTTCTAAGGAATTATGCCATATAGCCCATTTCAGATTTCTAACAAATCTACAACCTAGTATTTAAAACTAACTTCCTTCTGCAAATTTACAGGAGTGGGGGAAATCATGCTTTATGTGCAGCAAGGCAGCAAAAGAAAGTCTTATTTCTCTATGTGAATGTGAATTTAAGTCTACACATGTGTAATTGTCTAAATTAAATGCTTGGCAAATTTCCCCATGCTTCTAAATGCAGGCTATTTAGGCATGATCTCTCAAACATCCACTGTAATGAAGGGGAGTCAAGCTTCAAGAAAATGAAGTTCATGAATAACAACCAGAAAAACCTGACTAGCCTAAGACTGGAGAAATAATATGACTCAGGAGGCAATATGGAAAACATTCTATCTACTTTCTCGTATGGTTAGTATAAAAATAAAACTTAGTGTCATGATGAGCCAGGAAGAGAAAAGGGTGCTTACTCTTACCAGAATGGCTAACCATTAAACTCTATTTTTTTTTTTTTTGACTTTTGGTTTTTGGGTCACACCCAGTAGTGCTCAGGATTACTCCAGGCTCTGTGCCTGGAAATCGCTCTTGGCAGGCTCAGGGGACCATATGGGATGTCAGGATTTGAACCACCGTCCTTCTGCATGCAAGGCAAACACCTTACCTCTATGCTATCTCTCCGGCCCCACCATTAAACTCTTAAAAAGTAACAAGGTTCGTGCCCACCCAGGGAAGCCAAAAAAAAAAAAAAAAAGTAACAAGGACTCAGTTGCTTCAAAGCAACTTACTATGCTTTCTCTTGATTTAATTACTTGGTTGCTGGAGGTTTCATTTTATTTATTTATTTTTTTACAACCAGAGTGGCTATCAACGAGTAAATGTGTGATACATATTAAATATACATATCATAATATTTCTAAATCATAAAGGACTTAATTTTGCTTTGTTATTAATTATAAAATATTGGCAAGTTACAAACAGATGTATTGTTGATTTTACGTTTACATTGTTACACACCACCCTTCTTTCTTCCTTTCTTTCTTTCTTTCTCTCTTTCTCTCTTTCTTTTTCTTTTTCTTTTCTTTTCTTTTCTTTTCTTTTTTTTTTATTTTTGGGTCACACCCGGCGGTTCTCAGGGGTTACTCCTGGCTGTCTGCTCAGAAATAGCTTCTGGCAGGCACGGGGGACCATATGGGACACCTGGATTCGAACCAACCACCTTTGGTCCTGGATCGGCTGCTTGCAAGGCAAACGCCACTGTGCTATCTCTCTGGGCCCTCTTTCTTTTTCTTTCTCTCTTTCTCTCTTTCTCTCTCTCTCTCTTCTTTCTCTTTCTCTCTCTTCTTTCTTTCTTTCTTTCTTTCTTTCTTTCTTTCTTTCTTTCTTCTTCCTTCCTTCCTTCCTTCCTTCCTTCCTTCCTTCCTTCCTTCCTTCCTTCCTTCCTTCCTTTCTTCTTTCTTTCTTTCTTTCTTTCTTTCTTTCTTTCTTTCTTTCTTTTCTTTCTTTCTTTCTTTCTTTCTTTCTTTCTTTCTTTCTTTCTTTCTTTCTTTCTTTCTTTCTTTCTCTCTTCTTTCCTTCCTTCCTTCCTTCCTTCCTTCCTTCCTTCCTTCCTTCCTTCCTTTTTTCTTTCTTTTCTTTCTTGGAGGTTTTAGAAGTTTTCTCCATATATCAAGGCAATTTCATACAAATTATGCTGACTTTGAGAGATCAGTGAACTGGACTTAGAAAAGTGTTCCTTACCTGTTATGTCATCTGTCTGTTTGTGTGTAGAGGCTAAACATTTAAAATTGAGTTTACAGGGGCCGGAGAGATAACATGGAGGTAGGGCATTTGCCTTAAATGCAGAAGGATGGTAGTTCTAATCCTGACATCTCTTATAGTCCTCTGAGCCTGGCAGGAGCTTATTTCTGAGTATAGAGCCAGGAATAACCCCTAAGCACTGCCGGGTGTGACCCAAAAACCAAAAAAAAAAAAAAAAAGTTTATTACCTGTTTTATTTGCCTTTATCTCTATAGTAAATCATATTTAGATATATTGCAATAGTTTTCAGAGACAAAAGAGCGGAGGGCTGGAAGTTACAGCCCACTTCATGAACCTCAGCACAAAGAGTGATGAGTTTAGTTAGAGAAATAACTACACTGCGAACTATCCTAACAATGAGAATGTATGAAGGAAATAGAAAGCCTGTCTAGAGTACAGGTGGGGGTGGGATGGGGAGGGGAGGATCTTTGGGACCTTGGTGGTGGGAATGTTGCACTGGTGATGGGGGGTGTCCTTTTATATTACTGAAACCCAACCACAATCATGTTTGTAACCAACGTGTTTAAATAAAAAATATTATTTAAAAAAAAAGTCACCCAGATCATATCACCCAAGGCTTTTAATGGGAGCTAAAAAGAAAATCAATCATCTGGTTGCCTAGTGAAAGTATGAACTTGAACTTGTTTGCTCTCTGTAACTATGGCCAACTAGTAGAACCGCCTTTCTGACCTTGGATCTCATGTTTCTGTGTAGATAGTAATATGGGTCATTGTGCTAATTCTAGTAATGCCTAAAAAACGCATGCCTTTCAAGAGTTATTTCAGCAAAATTATTATTTATTACTGCTACCACTCAATTCTTTTTCTTCCTCAAATCTTTCTCCTTTTTGTCTCTAACCAATTAACATCCCTATTTGCATTTGTAAATCTATAGATTAAGTGGATTATCTGCTAATATATTCCAAAGCTTTTGGTAGGTACTTAATCTCAGCCATCAGCTATAATTGACCAAAATTATCAGAAATAAAATGTTCCTCCTGAAGAAATTTGTATTTTAATAAGGATCCCTGAGACATATCTATAAATAAATAAGCCTTCATTCTAAGTACAAAAGAAGAAATACTCAACGGAATGAGGTCTTCAGCTTATTCCTATGGCTGCTTATTTGAAGCTTCAACTTTCATAAAGTTACAGCATTCAAACGCAAATACTTTCTGGTAAATGATTACATTTATAAAGGTTGAACTGATTTCAAGGACTGAATTTCCCATGAGCATCTTGTGTCTATCATTGGCAACAAAGAGACTACTAGTGAGCCTCACTTGTTCTATTTGTAGAAATAATAACCTCGTTGAGGTGCTGTGATTATAGTATTATAAGGTTAATCCAAGAGAGGTTTTGTCATTTTCATCAAAATTTTCAAAATGATTAGAAGATATAACCTCTGAGCTAAAGTATAAGTTATTCAGTTTTACTAATTTCAGCTTGGGGGCTACTTTATTACAATCTATCATAAAAAGATGTTTTGAGTCATATTCACAGAAATACTTTTCTGTGGACTGAATATGTATATGTTCCACCTCCCCCAGAATCAAATGTTGAAATCCTAATAATGTTTAATGTGATGGTATTTAGGGATAGTATCTTTAGGTGGCTATTGGGGTGAGGATAGAAACTTTATTAATAGTACTAATGCCCTTATTAAAAAAAAAAGTCCAGGAGCTCTCTTGCTCCGTAAGTCATGTGTAGATACAAGAAGTTAGCTATAGTAAGCAAATGGGTCTTCACCAGGATCCAAGTATAATTACACCATGATCTTGCACTCCCAGTATCCAGAATTATAAGAAATAAATTATTGTTGTTTATACCACTCAGTCTGTTGTAATTTGTTAAAGTAGCCCAAACTAACTAAGATACATATCATCCAATTAAATGATTAACACTGAAAACTGGGAAGGCAAGGAGTCATTTTAATTTGAATGTTTATAATGTCACAGATTAATAGTCCTAGAAAAGTGCCATAGTTCAAAACTAGTTATATTACTTAGAAATTGTTAATACCTTCTTATTTTCCCATCTATACAACATGCACTTGGGAGTAATTTATGTAAAAACTACTTCCAAAGTCAGTTTATTTAAACATATAATCTTATGGCTATAAATTCCATGGGAGCAGGAACTAAACAGAGCAGACTTTGTCTATCAATGCCTGGCTATATCCCTAGTAACTTATGTATGCTGAATGAGAAATATATGCTGAAGAAATCAATGAATGATGCAATCAATGTATCATCACCGGATATGAGTTGTAGAAAAATGTGTTTGATGCTAACTTGATGGGACCTTTTGTTCCAATTAAGACGACTTTAAGGAATTGCTTCTGTAATGTAACCTTAGAGATTGTAAGTACAGAGGATAATCACACAAATGACCAATGGTATGACTAAGGAGGCTGAAACTTGACATGGGCTGAAGATACAAAAGAAATATAGGACATGAAACTTAAAGAGGCACACAGTAGTAAGAATATTTAAGTAAAAGAGCAATGTAGTATAGGATTAGGAGAAAAAAAAACTCAGGCAGACAGACCTGCCATAGTTTGGAAAAGATAGGTATAAGTCTGAATGATTAAAAGTTGTTTCATATAAATGTAAAGAAGATCATAGAGCCAGGATGATAACTTAATGGGTTGACAGACATGCTATAGATGCACTAGGTTCTGAGTTCAACCTTTGCAACATATATCAACCGCCTAGCACCACTGTGTAAAGTCCTGCTAGGATAATCATGGAGGCTCCCACTATTATTGTGTGTAAGTAGAACCCTATCTTCAGTTCCCAGCTCTGAATAATACAGTTCAGTTGGGTATCACCAAGAGAGAACCCTGAAGACTGCTTGAGAAACACTCAGATGTTTTCTACACCCCTAAAATATAAACTTATCTAAAGATATTTATGGTCAGAAGAGTAATTTGGAAGAGGATGGTAACTAAAGTATGTATTTATATGTTTATGGATTAGTATTGTATTAAACATAAAGAACAAAGATGAATAATGTACATATGAACACTATTTCTGCCAGGCATTATGCTCAGCAAGTCACATACATTAATTCATGTGAGGTGATTACTTCATTTAATCTTCATAACAACTCTATAAGACAGGTATTATTATCTCAGTTTTTCAGTTGATAAAATCGAGTCTCAGAGAGGTGAAGTGATTCGCCTCAGATCCTAATTGTTCTAAGCAACAGAGCTAACATCCAGATTCTGATTCCAAATCATAGAAAATATCCAACCTAATAGAAGAGAAAAGAAAACGCTAACTTCCAGATTACAAATGTAGAATTCTGTGTTCATACTGTACACATGGAAGCCCTTTCAGAAAAAAAAAAAAGAGAGAGAAAAGATAGATTTTTTAAATCTGGTTTAAAAGCCCAAGGAAGGGCAGGAGTACAGTGGACAGGGCAGGAGTACAGTGGACAGGGTACTTGCCTTGAATGTAGCCAATCTGTGTTTGATCCCCAGCATCCCACATGGTCTGCCAAACCCGCCAGGAGTAATTCTTGAGTGCTGAGCCAGGTGTAACCCCTGATCATTAATGAGTGTGGCCCCAACAAAAAATAAAAACAACAACCAAAATATATAAAAACAACCCCCAAAATATAAAAACAACAAACAAAAAATATAAAAACAACAACCAAAACAAAGTCACCAAAGGATTAGTCTCTCTAGTTTCTTATTTCCCTTCCAGTTTTTTTTACAGGAATAATGTTTGGCTTCTATGGGATTCCAGACACACTTGTATCTTAAGCCTTGACTACTAAACTGGGAATTTGAAGAATAATCTTGACTATGAAGCAACAGATGATAGATAGACCCTTAAATACTGCATAAACATTTCCTAAACTAGAGGATTATTATTTTTTTTAGAATAAACATCAATGGTGGTAAGGCATTTGCCTTGCATGCAGAAGGTCGATGGTTCAAATCCCAGCATCTCATATGGTCTTGTGAGCCTGCCAGGAACGATTTCTGAGTCAGGAGTAACCCCTGAGCTGTGCCGGGTGTGCCCCAAAAACAAAAACAAAAAAAAACAAAAATAAAAAAAAGAACATCAAGACACAGCTATTTGGGTTACAACTCACAATAGTCTTCAGTATCAAAAGTCTTTCTTCCAACAATTTAATACTTACTACTTATACTTACTCCTCCTTGCTTTTGATCTACTTGTTCACCTTCCCATTCTATCTTCCCACTCTCTACATACTTGGAAGAAATGCATTAATCTTTTAAGACTAATTTCAAAGTGATTTTAGAACTGACATTTGCATTATCTACTTAAAACCTCTGGAAATCATAATGGATTTTTCATATTTAAGCATATAGTTAATCATTCCAACCCTGCCTTTATATTATATCTACCACTTTTAATACTGCTTATTATCTTCTCCTAATACCACCCTGGTGTATACCCTATCTGAAGTAATTTCTAACTTAGATAGTTACAATAACCTTCTCATCGGTACCCTATTTATATACTTACCTTTCTAAAATGTATTAGTCAGAGTAACTTGCCAAAATTTAAGTCAACTATCACTTCTATGCCCCACATCCTCCAGTACCTTTCCATTGCACTTAAATACAAATGGATTTTTTTTTCCAAATCTCTACATGAAGGGATACTCTCCTATTATCTCTGAAGTGTTATTTTCTGCTACCTACCCCTTATTTGCTCTTTTTGGGTTCCAGTAGTCTTCTTGTCCTTACAAAAACAAACTGCAATACTGAGCTCTTTGCAATCATCGATCCGTGTACCTGGATGATTCTCCCCCCAAATCCATAGGTCTTTTCCTCACTTTTTGTTAGATTATCAGTGAGTCTTCTCTCTTCTCTCTCTCTAAATAACCTCACTCCACAATATTTAGAACCCCTTATCTTATTCTATATTGTGACCAACCACTACATAATATGTGAATATGCATGTGTATGTTTTAGTAACTGTCCCCTCCAACAAGAATGTAAGCTTTTTGTGGGTTCTTTGTCAATGGGGGTTACCATGCCAATACAAGTAACTTTATGACAATATCTGACATAACGATATTTCCATCCTCTAGTTTCCACAGACTTCAGCACTGAACTATGGGGTTTTTTTAGGTTTAATCCCAGGCACTGTCTGCAGAACACTAATACTATTGCCTGTGTATCATTTTTGAGCCCAAGCATGCCAACCAAAAGTTCAATCTCTAGCACACCATAACCAGCACCACCACTAGGTATATGAGCAGCACAATCAAGTATGTGACTCCTGAGTTACTACAATAACAAAAAGGAAAGGAAAGGAGGGGAAATAAAACAAATAAATGATAAAATTATTAAGGGCTGAAGAGATTGTAGAACAGGTTGTATATGAGAACAAATGGCTCCTATTATTACAAACTGAAATTTTCAACAATTGATATAGCTCCAACATTCCTCCAATGTGGCAATTGATTTTATTTCTTAAAAATAATTTTCTAAGTAGGGCCAGAGTGGTAGCGCAGCAGTAGGGCATTTGCCTTGTGCTCAGCAGACCCAGGACCAACCTTGGTTTGATTCCCGGCATCCCATATGGTCTCCCAAGTGAGGAACGATTCTGAGCACAGGGCCAGGACTCCCAGGAGTATCCCCTGAGCATCACTGGGTGTGGCCCAAAAACAAAACAAAAAACAAACAAAATAGTTCTCATAAGTATAATCTTAGATTGAGCTATCTCACTTCTTTTTTTTCTTTAATAATTTCTTTATTTAAACACGTGGTCATAGAAATGTTCATAATTGGTTATCCCATTTCTTTCTCACTTTTTCTTTCTTGTGAGTAAAGGATTTCTACAAGGACAATTTATTTCATCACTTGCTTTTACCTACATATATTTTGTTTATCTTGGCCATAGCTATAGTGAAACTTTCACCGATACTCATAAGCAGCCACAACTTCCCCATGGCAATTTGCAGTCAAATGCTACCTATATGTTAGTGACATAGGCCAAGTTAAAGTCCCTCCCTCTCAGCTGTGGAATCATCCTTCACCTCAGGTTAAGTTCTGATGAACAACCTGAAGAGCAACATGTCAAAACCTATCACTAGCCTGCAACTCAGGATGGCTGAGTCATTGCCTTGCTGGGAAGGTCTTTTTTATTCCATGTCCAGTGCTTAATTAGGGCTCAGTCTCCATGAACAAGTTAATATATCAATCAAGTCTTTTTTCTTTATAAGAAAACACATTTATTTAAAGGAATAGGGGAAAATAAATGTCAATAGTGTGAAAAAAATAAGTGGAGTACTTTTTTCAAAAATTATTATCCATAGAACAGACATTAAGCTAGAACAGGACTAAAGAACACATGACTAAGCATGCTGGGTAGATCTCCTCAAAAAGACATATTATAAGAAAGATTAAAATAATAATAATTTAAGTTGAAGCCAGCAGGTGCAAAAACCAACTCTTCAAAGTTCAGACAGAAAAAGTAAGTTAGAAATGATATAATGCAAGGAAATTTCCCATCTTGATGAAGATGGAATTGCTTTAAAAAAGATCCTGCATGCACCAACATGATAGATTAAAGTGATCCACACCAAGGACATTATCATGTTTTTATAGATCCCAGGACAAAATGTCACTCATAGTGTTTCTGGAGTGACTGACATAGGTGATCACAGGAGATACACAGCAATGAAAAAACTTCCTTGGCAGAACAGACACTTCAAACCATGGCTAGTCTGATAGTGTGAAGAGCTGTGATATGGTCATCAATGCTGTGGGTAATCTAAGACACTGTAAAAATGCAAGATTCAAAATTATGTTTTGTGTTGTTTTTAACACTTACTCAGATTTCAGAGAAAGAAATTGGAAGTTATCCTCTCCTAAAACTAAGAAATAATTATTTTTGAATTATAATAATATCTTTATTTAAGCACCATGGCTACAAAAATGTTTGTAGTTGGGTTTCAGTCATTCACCAGTGCAATCTTCCCACTGTCAATGTCCCCCATCTCACACCTCCTTCACCCCCTACCTGTCTTTGAGACAGGCATTCTATTTCTCTCACTCACTACCATTGTCAAGAATGTTGTTAGTGTAGTTCTTTCTCTAACTGCAATCACCACTCTTTGTGGTAAGCTTCATAATCGTGAGCCAGTCCTTCCAGCCCTCATCTTTATTTTCTCTGTGTATCATTACAAATTTTTCTTAAATCCCACAGATGAGTGAGACTATTCGGTGTCTATCTATCTTACTCTGAATTATTTCATTCAACATAATAGTTTTTATGTACATCCATGTAAAGGAAAATTTAATGACTTCATTATTCCTGCCAGCTGCATAGTATTCCATTGTATATATGTACCACACATTTTATAACCACTCACCTATTGTTGGGCATCTCGGCTGTTTCCAGATTTTGGCTATTGTAATAGCACTGCAATGAACATAGGCATGCAGGGAACATTTTTGTATTGTGTTTTTGTTTTCTTATAGTATATCTCTAGGAGTGGTATTGCTGAATCATATGGGAGCTCAATTTCCAGTTTTGTGAGGAACCTCTAAATTGTTTTTCAAAAAGGCTTAATTAGACACCATTCCCACCAGCAGTTCCTTTCCCCTCACATCTCTGCCACCATCACTGATCTTGTTCTTGTTTTCTGTGATATGTGCCAGTCTCTGTGATATGAAATGGTACCTCATTGTTGTTTTAATTTGAATCTACCTGATTATTAGCAATGGGGAACATTTTTTATATGACTCTTGGCCATCTGTATTTCTTCTTTGAGGAAGTGTATATTCATTTTTCTCCCTTTTTTTGATGGGGCTAGATGTGTTTATCTTTTAATTTCTATCATTACCTTGTATATCTTAGATATTAGTACCTTATGTGATGGATATTGGGTGAACAATGTCTTGTTAGGTTACACTTTATTTTATGTAAAACAAAGAACATCCCTGGTTCCTTTGTATGTTTGTTTACAACTTAGATTTACCTCACAACAGAGATTCTCTTACTTGTAAATCTGGATGGGACTGGTTCAGAATAGCCTGAGCTATCTATCCTTATACTTCCTTACTGCCCCACTCAGGAGTGGTCTCTGTCCTCAGTAAAAATGGCAGTTCTGGCAGGCTGAGGGGAGATACAGGTAGAAGACTGCCAGACTATACACTTACATCCTTAGCCTGGTTTGGATCATTTCATGTGTGACCCTGATTCAGACTCGTTCATCTGGGGGTGCAGATATGATATGTGGGGTAATTTTACAGTTTCTTCCATCCTTTGGGTGGCCTGTGTGTCCTAGTCACTATATCCTTTGAGGTGCAGAAGCTTTGTAGTTTAATTTAATTCCATTTGTTTATCTTTGCTTCCACTTGTTTAGACAGTGGAGGATTAACATCATTAAAATGGCAATACTCCCAAAACATTGTACAGATTTAATGTAATTCCTCTAAGGACACCCATGACATTCTTCAAAGAAGTGGATCAAACACTCCTGGAATTCATTTGAAACAATAAATGTCCACGAATAGCTAAAGCAACCGTTAGGGAAGATGATGGGAGGCAACACTGAAGCAGCATGGTATTGGGATAAAGACAGACTCTTGGATCAATGGAATAGATGAGCATTCAGAGACATACAATTAATTAATCTTTGATAGGGCAAGAAACACAAGATGGAGCAAGGAAATCTTCAAAAAGTGTTGATGGGACAACTGGTTAGCCACATGCCAAAAAACAAACTGGTATCTAACACCATGCATAAAGGTCAAATCCAAATGAATTAAAAACCTTGATATCAAATCCAGAATCATAAGGTATATAGAAGAAAACAGAGGTAAAACACTTCATGACATTGAGACTAAAGAAATCTTCAAATCTGTAGTTTTATAAAATCATAAAAATATGATAGTTTCAAATTTCTGTGTTTCTACAGACTCATTTAGTCCAATTCAGTTGAAATTTCAAGATGCACCAAACATCACAGCTGAAAAGAATCAATGATTGCACTGAACCTGATAACAACGCTCATGGTCATGACTATGCAAAGCTATCAGATTACAATAAAAAGAACCTCTAGAGTCTAGATAGAAGAACGTCTTCTATGGACTGAAGAGATAGCATCAAGTGTAGAATACCTGGTTTACATAAAACCAACCCAGGTTTAATCCCCAGCATACCATAACAGCCCCCTGCATACTACCAGAACTCATT
Organism: Suncus etruscus; assembly: GCF_024139225.1. Taxonomy (NCBI): domain Eukaryota; kingdom Metazoa; phylum Chordata; class Mammalia; order Eulipotyphla; family Soricidae; genus Suncus; species Suncus etruscus. The sequence continues at coordinate 63,219,929 of NC_064863.1, read as the reverse complement.
CTAAAGTGCAGAGCCAGTATCCCTGAGCATCATCAGGAGTGTCTTCAAAACAAAACAAGACAAAACAGAAACTCTTTTAAAGTCTCTCAGCTTGTTATTCATTCCTGTTTATTATATATTTTGGTATCTCAGTTGTTTCCGTATGTTTATATATGTATATATATAAAACTATTATTTTAATCAGTGTTTCTCTACTGAGGGCTGCACAGCTCTATGTGGGGCTCCAATATATCCCAAGAAAGCAGAGATAAAGAACTTTTAAATCATGGTCCATGGAATTAAATTAGCAACTCATCTAGTAGGGTGGAGAGAGTCATAAGAAGAAACAAAGAAGGGGACCACAATGAGAAAAACAGTGATAAATAAACAACCCAGTGCAATCTGAGGCCTATACTTCTATGTGAGTCAGCACAGACATTCCAAATCCTTATTATTTTCAGAAAAAAAAACCTGTGGAAAAAAAGTTACGCTAAAGAAAAACTTGAATGAAAATAAATAACTTGAAACCAATGAAATATCCTTAGAGGAGAATCACAAAATGAGGTTATCAAAGGGTAATTTTGACTTACAGGAGGCCAAAGAAATGAATTGCAAACCTCCTAGATTTTTGTTTTGTTTGTTCTCAAGCCAGTTAACATACATATACTGCCTTTGCCATCCAAGAACATCTTAAATGTGTAAGGGTTTTGCAATAAACATATGTAACTATAAGGTTTTTAGAAACAAAATGGTAGGGGGAAAAATGTATAGGTTAGCCTTAAAAAGGAAATCTGCATTGCTTCAAAAGTACAAATAAGTGATTGCTATCTGACCCATTGATTGAAAAAACAAATAATAAATATAATAATAATAAAATTAATAACAATAAAGTTAATGAAACAGGTTAATGACAAACTACATACTAGCTACACATATAGTACATGTACACTACTACAAGTGCAGCTAATATTGACCCACATACTCAGAAGACTCACGTTTCACTTATTTCACCCATGTCTAAATACTGGAAACTTCAATACTGACAGGGATCCTATGAATGGCATCCTTATCGAATGGCAGTGTGCTCTGTGGAAAGGTACATCTATCTATATTTTGTTCTTGTCCACCTCTGTGAGTTCATAGTGTGTGTGTGTGTGTGTGTGTGTGTGTGTGTGTGTGTGTGTGTGTGACTAGCTTTTCATTTCCCTTATCTTTTTTTTAGTACCAGGTTCAAATTGCCAATAAAGATCTGGTCTCTCATGCATCCTGGAATCTCATCAATGTAGGAACAATACCTGATGAGACTTCCATGTGGTTTCATTTTAAGTTTAACTTAAAACTTCTAGAAAACTTGGATTATCCACCATCTGATAATCATTTCAAAGCAAAATTGCAAAATATGAATTATTTTTAAAGTAACATCATCTATTTCCTTCTATTAATCTGTAAAGGTACACTTGTAAAGGTATAACATAGTTATTGACATGACCCTAACTTTTTCTCAAAAAATATATATTCATGTCTAATATAAAATGTTTTCATTTACTTTATGATAGTCATATCTTACTAGCCACCTAAGTTTCCTATATTATACAGAAATTCTTATATTACTAGTATCTGACAGAGATACAGGTGGCAAAACTTAATTGAGGTGAGGAATCTAGAATTATATCTGTCTTAAAGGACTCAGTTTTGTTACTAATAAAAATGCTTTGGCTTATACTTGGTTAATTGAAATTATGATTACACATTGGGTGCCTAAATCCTTTTATTATCTTAATCTCTTTCATAAAAATATTGACCAAGTTCATTTTTCTGGTTTTCTTCAAAAGACAAGTAGATGTTGACTTAAATTATTTAGATAAATTTCCAGATATGAAAAATATGTAGGATTAGTAAATACACCCTAAAAGACTTCTGTGTCAGGGACTGACTGGCTGTATCTGACTTCTCATCATCACAACAACAAAAAAGAAAGGTAAGGTAGTCTGAAAAGTACTAATGGTCCTATCTATTATAATTCCTTCCTAAGATCGGAGAGAAGAAAAAAGAAGAAAGAAAGTGAAGCTTGAAAGAAAAAGAAAGAGGAAAGAAGGGAAGAAATAGATCTAATTACTTTTTTCTGTTAAAAACTTTTATTATAGTTTAGATATCATGGTTATAGTAGTTAATGCTAATGGTATTGATGTACAAAATTACTGCATTCATGTTACTTTATTTCTTTACAAAAAACCCATCTGATTAATAACATCTTTAAAATCAAAACTTTTCGTTGTACCATCTTTCTTTCCTTAATTAATTTGTTTGTTTGCTTGGAGGCCACACCTGGTAGTGCTCCAGGCTTATCCAGCTTCTATGTTAGAGATCCTTTCTGGGTAGCCAGAGGGTGCTAAGGGTCAAACAAGGGTCAGTGGCAAGCAAAGTAAGCACCCTACCCATTGCACAATTTCTCCCGGCCTTCTTTTCTTTACTTATTTTTTACATATTACTTTAGTTATAGATCATGTATTACATAGTTGCTCATAATACATTAGTTCCAAGACTAAGCCCACAACCAATGTAAAATTTCCTCCACCATTGTCCCCAGATTCTCACCCATTCCCAAACCTACTCGATTGGCAGGCATAATATAATATAATACTATATTTTTTATTGCTTGTTCAGTTTATTACCTTCAAAGTCCACATCTCCAACTAATTTTGTCTTTCCTGTCAAAGGGTCAGGGACATAATTGATGCCCACATCAATTACAGCAGCACCATCTTTAACCATATCAGATGTAATCAGCTCTGGAACACCTGAAAGAAGAAGAGTTGTAAAACACTCGACATTACTTTAACTTAAATGCACAGATTTATACATATAACATTTTATTGTTATGGCCCTTAAATATATAAACAGTTCACTGTTCCCAAGGGAGTAAGATCACTGAACTTTGATTATTTTTCTAATTAAGTAGAACAAAAGCACATGGAGATGTCTGTGGATATAATCCTGGCAGGAGTTATTCTTTCCCAGACTGCCCTCATCTCCCCTCTATTTTATTTTATTTATATTATTTTTGGATTTTGGGCCACATCTGGTAACACTCAGGGGTTACTCCTGGCTTTGCACTCAGAAATCGCTCCTGGTTTGGGGGGAGCATATGGGACGCCAGGGAATCGAACTGCAATCCATCCTGGGTCAGACGCATGCAAGGCAAACACCTTACATCTGTACCACTTCTCTGGCCTCATCTCCCCTCTAGATGTATACTTTCATGCTTTCATATTTTCACTCTGTGATGTATACTGGGATTCTTCTGCTATTGGAGAGGGCTGTGTAAATGTACTCCCTGGGACTACCTAGTGCCTACATGAACATGTCAGCCACATTTCCCCTCTTGAGATGTATGTATTCATATTTTCTACTTTAACTCTGGGACATGTACTAGGCTCATTCCACCTTTGTTGAAGTACACATTATTCTCTGTCTTATCCTCTCCCATCATCTCCTTACTCAGAGTTTCCAAAGAAAGCCTTTTTTATTTCAAGAAAAAAAGTCATTGAAAGAGAAAATGGGGACTGGATAGTATAGGGCTTAAAGTACTTCTCTTGCCCCATACATGATCCCAGGCACCTACATATGGTCACCGAGGATCACAGAACTCACAAAACCAGAAACCCTGAGCACAAACAGATGTGTTCTTAAAACATATATACATAAATGCATACATTATATAATTTTATATAAGGTAGAGTCCAGATACAATATGTAATTAAAATGTAATGTTTTCCTACTATATATTGATTTTTTTCTGGAAAATTTGGTAGTATTCCAACTGGGAATGGCTCAGAGAACATTCAGGTCATACAAAATAAGTGCCATAAAACCATAAAACTAGTTGGTTTAAAATGTTTTCTGCTGGTCTGAGACAAGATATTAAAACAAAACAAAAACAAAACAAAAAAAAAAAACAAAAAAAAAACTTGTTGCCACAATGTAAATCAATTATATCACTATTAATTTAACTATCTTAATTTCTTAAAAAATTTTTATTGAAATCAATATGAATTACAAGTTTTTCACAGTTGTATTTCAGCCACATAGTGACAGTGAATTATGGCCATTACCACCACCAGTGTTGCCCTCCCTTCACCATAGTTCCCAGCATGTATTCCATGCTTCCACCTTAAGTCCCTTGGGTTGCTAGTATAACAAGCCCGTTTTGTGTATAGCTTGTTATGGTTTGCATCTCTTGATTCTATTGTCATTAACTTTGGTTTGGGTATTTAGATTTGACCATTATTTATTGCCACTCAGTGCTCCTGAGACTGCTTCGCCCCTGGGTCCCATACACTTTGTAATTTTTCTTTTCTCAGTTTGTAGGAGGACATAGAAATATGAGGTAGAACAAAATAATTCATGTTCTGTGGTTCTGTAAAAAAAAAAAAAGGCAGGAGACCATATCTATAAGCTATAAATAAAATTAAAGGAAAAAGATGTGGGGGCAGCTGTGGCTTTTTTTTTTATTGCATAGGTGCAGTAAATGTTGGGGCAATTAGAAAGGAAATTCCCATGGCCTAGGAGATACAAGGTGTCTCTTCCCTGGAAGCATATTGTCGTAAACTGAATACAGGCTCTGGGCATGTTAGTTGTCAAACCCCAAGTTGTCAAACCCCTTTATTTTTTCCCAGGAACAATTCTGCCCAGTCACGGGTCAGTCTTCTGTAATTAGAGATCTTGGTTTTTGCGAAGATCCTAGAATGAAGCCAGGATATTATGGAGCATCTTCTGATTTCATCTCACCATTAGTTGGTAAGGTAGAGCAACCTGCTCTTTGATCAAGTTGTTGATGTTTCCTTGTCATTAGGATGTCATATTAACTTACCCTGGAGCAAGTTGATGACAGAGAAGTATTAGGGCTTCCCCTGGGAGGGACTGATTCTTGGTGCTAGTGCAGGGAATTGTATCAGTTCTAAGGTTGGGGTTTGGGGTTCGATGGTCAATGTCTGATCAATTGAGGTCTAAGTCAAGTCCCCATGACAAATATTCAGAGAGGAAGGTGCCCCTTTATTATCATAAAATGTATGGGTTCTTATCCCTATTAGATAAGAACTTGTTTCTATACATAAGAATTTCCCGTTTTAGTGTACCTATGCAAAATGGAATGATGCCATATTATATTATTGGTAAATTTGTGGGTAAAAATAATATGTTATACAATTTTCTAAGAGCCAGGTCTTCAATGAAGCTAGCAGGTGTTGATTTGCATTTGCCACAGGCTTCTAATGCTGTAGACATATCAACCTTGCCTCAATTCACCCAGAATACCACTGAAATAGAGGAATGAATGAATAAACTGACATATATCTCTAAGAAAATACATAAAAATAAATGTAAAATACAATAATTGTGATAATAATATGTTGAAATGAATAGGGAGTCAATTTATTCTACATGATTTCAGAGAGGGTATGAGAAGAAAACAAAAGGAGAGTGACAATTTTAGCTTAATATAAGGAATACTTGAAATACGATAAAATATGTCAAAGAGAGATACTTTATTATTCTTTCCTTACGCTTCACTGCAAATATTCTTATTACGGTAAGAATGGTATTTATCTGAAGTTAGTGATGCTTTACATTCCATGAGCAAAATATTTACTTTTTTTCTAATTATAATTCATTATATAATTTTATAGTCAATTCATTTATATTATTTTTAACATAATTTTTATTTTAATTGTAGTGGCATACATATCATTCACAGTAATATTCCAGGTACATATTTACATTGAATCAGGAAAATTCCCACCCACCGAATTGTCCTCCCACAACCGCTCCCATCCTGCCTCCCATATCCTCCACTCTCCCTCCCCAGGGGCTGCTAGGATGTGTGGTCCCCTCTGTGTCTAGTTAATTACTTAGTGGGCTTATAACTCTTTGGTCTTGGAGCCTCCATTATTGCCCCCTCTAGTTGGGAGGCGGGACTAGAAAGAGCAAGTTATGTGGATTTGTTTGAGGAAGAGAAAGAAAGAATAACAAAATTTTGTATTTATTAAATTTCTAACAAAATGTTTCTATTCAGGCAGGGTAAATATTAGAGTTTATATGCTTGTCTTATTCAAAAAATTACTGTAAATATAAAATTATAATACTTCAATATTTTTAAATTCTTGTAATTCAATAACTAAAAATCACATTAAAAACTATTTAAAGGGCAGGAGAGATAGTATAGCCTGAAATGTGCTTGTCTTGCATGTGGCTGACAGGGGTTAAATCCCCAACATCTCTTATAGTTTCCTGAGCACCACCAGGAGTAATCCCTGAGTGTAGAACCAGAAATAATCCCAGAGCACTGCTATATGTGGCCCCCCCCCAAAAAAAAAAACACAAAAAAACTATTTAAATATTTGGTCTAAAAAAAGCACACAAAAGTCAAATCATAATGGATTGATGGTCTTTATATTAAACCTGAAACTAAAATATACGTAGAGGAAAATAGAGGGAGAATGCTTCATGACACTGAAGCTAAAGGTATTTTCTTTATCTTTTTTTATAATGATTTTTATTTTGATCAAGGTGGATTACATATCTTTCACAGTATTATTTTAGGTACATATTGACATTGGATCAGGGGAATTCCCACCACCAAAGTTGTCCTCCCTCCACCCTTGTTCCCAGCATGCATCCCATATTCCTCTCCCTTATCCCCTGGGCTGCTAGTATAAGTGGTCCCCTCTGTGTCTATCTTGTGAAGCTAAAGGTATTTTCAAGGTGCATGTGGAAGCAGAGATAAACAAACGGGACTACATTAAACTAAGAAACTTTTCCACTTCCTAGGAAATGTGACTAGTATAAATTTATATAAATATAAATTTAATAATTAAATACAATTTTATTATTTGTTCTTTTATAAAATGAATAGAAATAAAAGGCTGTGAAAATTATATAATGAATTATAATTTGAAAAGAAAAAATTATTTTAGTCATTGAACATAAAGACTTCCCACAGAATGGGAGAAACTATTTACCCATCTGATAAGGGGTTAATATCAAAGATAGTACCTGTAGAGCTTAACAAGAAAAAAAGTCTAACCCCATCAAAAAATTTGGGAGAGAAAATGAATTGAAACTACCTCAAAAAAGAAATAGAGATGGCCAAATGTCCCATATCATTAAACATGAGGGAGATGAAAATCAAAACAACAATGAGATATTATCTCATATCCTGGAAACTGATACATATCAAAAAGAACAAAAACATCCAGTGCTGACATGGATGAAGGAGAATGGGACTCTAATTCACTACTAAGGTAAATGTAGGTAGACTGACTCAGTCTTCTGGAAAACAACGTGGACATTCCTCAAAAACCTAGAAATGGAGTTACCATATCATCCAACAATAATGCTTCTAGAAAACTTGGTTCCCGAGGAACCAAAAAAACACAATGCAGAAAAGGCAAGTGTATTGCTATGTTCATTTCACACTATTCACAATAGGCAGAATCTGAAAAAAACAGTCTGTCCAAGAACAGAAGAATGGATCAAGAAACTGTGCTACATCGTCACAATGAAATAATACACAGCTGTTAGAAAAAAACGAAGTCATGAAGTCTGTTTATATAGAGATAGATATGATCAGTATTATGCTGAACAAAATGAATCAGAGGGAGGACAGACATAGAATGATTGCACTCATTTACGGGATATTACAAAAAAACCCAACAATATGAAATTTGAATATCTAATAGTTTGAATTATTCCATCACCAAATATGTATCTAAAGCACATAATAAGAATCATTACTGGTAGAGTAAACTTTTAGATTTTACAGAAACATTTACTGTTGCAAACTACCATTTGGACATTGAATAGCTATGAAAACTCATAGTATTTGTCTAAGTTTCCAACAAAGCATATCAACTTTAAGTTCAATAAGTATGGCAGTGAATTGTTATATATTCATAATCTTTATTTAGAAATTCAAGTCTATATACAAGGAACAAGGAAATCGTGCAATTTACTGAAACCTGGTTGGAACTAAAAGTTATGTTCAGTGAAGTAAGTCAGAAGGAAAAGGACAAATATCGAATGATCTCACTTATCTGTGGTACATATAGTAAATGGATGAGGAAATAAAATGCTGTATAAGGGATTCCAGAGTATAGGGAAGAGAAGGATAGAGAAGAAAAGAAATCAAGAGAAGAAGATGAGATAGGGAAGTGATGAGGGGACTGAAGTCAGTAGCAACAGATGTACCAGTGATGTGAAAGAGTGGTATAGTTATATAATCAAAGTATAGACTCAACAACACTGAAAATATGAGATCTAAACTGAAAAACACCAAACTTTGAAGTGTACCAGTCAAGGTTGCACACAAGGTTTTGGGAGTGAGCGGTCTCAATGGATGGTAGTATGGGAGTATGGAAACATTGGTGGAGCGATGTTAACACAAATGGTGGCCTTGATGTTAGAATATTGTATGCTTAAGATTCATTTATCGAGGGTGGGAAGGTGGCGACAGAGGTAAGGTGTCTGCCTTGCAAGAGCTAGCGTAGGACAGAGAGTGGTACGATCCCCTGGTGTCCCATATGGTCCCCCCAAGCCAGGGGCAATTTCTGAGTGCATAGCCAGGAGTAACCCCTGAGCACCAAACAGGTGTGGCCCAAAAACCAAAAAAAAAAAAAAAAAAAGAAAAAAGATTCATTTATCAACAGCTGTGTAAATCATGTAAATCTAGCTTATAACTATCTTATTTATCCTAAAGCTCAAAGCTAGTATATGAAGTCATAAAGCTAATGTTTCTCTCCCCAAACAAATTAATCCATCTATTAATTAAATTCTAGCAGAAGAAAATGCTTATTATCAATGTAAATATCCAAAAAGAATTCCAAATAATTTAAATAACTTTAAATAGTAGTTTTATAAACAGTTTAAATAATAGTGTAAATAATGAAACTCCTCTCATCAAGTTTTATTGTAATACAGTAAGATACTTTATGATTTCTCTATTCTGCTAAAATTACCTCTGGTAAGTATACTAATCAATGCATAATCTTAATAGAATCACTATTCTAAGGAAGTGACTTTATAACTAAGTGATTAAAAATCTGCTGTATTATGATTTCTTATATGACATATAATGAAATAAATCACCAACATCGCCTTAGCAAAATAGTTTCTTTAGCATTATTTGCTTTGAATACAGTCATATGATGGTTAAATGGATCAGAGCTCAGTATAACTACTTTAGAATTAAGAGTACCTCAGTGTCTTACCCCAGGGATCCTCTTGCTACATAAAACAACAAAAAGTCAGTGGTAACGATCACAGAAAAAATAGGATTTCTCTGGGGCCGGAGAGATAGCATAGAGGTAAGGCATTTGCCTTTTATGCAGAAGGATGTGGTTCTAATCTCGGCATCCCATTTGGTCCCCCGAACCTGCCAGGGGCGAATTTTGAGCCTGGAGCCAGGAGTGGCCCCTGAGCACTGCTGGATGTGACCCCAAAACAAAACAAAACAAAGCAAAACAAAAAGAAAATAGGATATCTCTCCTCCTTATCTTCCTAATTTATTTGGTTCCTGAATAAATAAATGTATCAAAAGCTATGCCAATACCAAAAGTACACCCAAGGCATAATTTTATAGCCTAGGGTCTAATTTTCCTTGATGTGAAGACATAATAACCATTACTCTTTTAGCATATGTAAGACTATATTTTACTCTCATTAGCTTGAACCCAAGTTGGGGGTTCAAAGTGAAGAGATGCTAGTGTGTAAGATGCTTGCCTTGCAAGCAGTTTAATCTCTGACAAGGAGTTATCCCTGATCAAAGAGCCAAAAGTAATTTTGAGCACAGATAGGTGTGATCTCCCAAACAGGGAGAAAACCCCAGTTGGGTAATTCTATATGCCTATTTGACAATATCGGTTTGAATTTACAACAAATTAAAAAATTAATTCTTTCCCTATAATTCCTCCATATCATAGTCATCGTTAAGTCTCCATGAAATGGTTCAGTCCATGCATCCTGATAAAAAGAGAGCTCTATATTTACACATCAATTTAATTAGTAGAGTTCAAAGGACTGTGCAAACATTATCTAATTAAACTTCACACCAATTCAGTGAAGCAAGAGAAGGTTTACCCATTATCCTCATTCACAGAAGAAAGATTTTGAGGTGCTGAGAGGCTAAATGATTTCTTAGTTTCACAATGATGAGTCAGAGTTGAGGCTGGGAACAAAACCAGAATCTTATTCAGATATAAAAGTAACACCATGGAAATGCTTATTCAGGTGGATCACTCCTTCAGCTGGAAGTTGTCCTACTACATAAACAACTAGTGTAACTGAAATGGAATTTATATGAATGTATATGTGTCTAGATTAGAGAAAGTTTCCTCAGCATTATTTGCTTTGGATACAGTCAGATGATGGCTAAATGGATCAGAGCTCAGTATAAACTACTTTAGAATTAAGAGTACCTCAGTATCTTACCCCAGGGATCCTCTTGCTACATAAAACAACAAAAAGTCAGTGGTAGTGATCACAGAGAAAATAGTATTTCTCCCCTCCTTATCTTCCTAATTTCTTTGGTTCCTAAATAATTATTTGCTCTGATGCCTGTCATAAGAATCATACCTAGACCAAGGACAACCTCTATTTTTAATGATTCCTTCTAATCATCAGAGTGCCAGAAGAGTGCTAGTTTCCTAATGTCAGTAAAATCCTGCTCTTTGTCATAGCATTATTTAAGAGATGACATTCTATTATGTTCTCAGAAATACAGAAATTCTATCAGTTTTTTTTGTCTTGAACCATTTCTCTGTTAAAGTTAGCAAAACTGTGATAGAAAGGAGAAGATACATGTCTTTCCTTTTTTCCTCTCATCAACCAAAAACTGTTCTTTCCAAATAGACACTGCTACATATGTAGCATGCTTAGAGGTTAAAAGCCATTAGGAATAGGCAAGCATTCATAATAATAACTTCATGCTATATAACATGTTGAGGTTGAACTGAGTATATTTTAAACAAAATGTAACCTTTCCTTTGAAAGGGGAAATGTTTCTAAGTCTCAGTCTGTAAAATTATTAAAACAACGGTATATGCTCTAAAAAGTAAGGTTAAAATAATTCTATGTTTAATCAACAGGCTCATGAATGCACCAGAGTTCAGTCTAAAGCCCAAAGTGTCTAATTCATTTGTTGTAAAGAAGTTGTTCCTGAAGGCTAGATGGTCTAGAGATAATATAGACTAAAGAGACCTGATGTTTAGAAAACACAAACGTTTTTAAAATCCAAGACAATTCCCTTATATATCATAGTAGACTTTCCATTGTCAACTTCCTTTAAGCACTATAATAACCATTTAGAAATTTCTCTGTATTGACTCAAAAAAACAATACAGACAAGAAAGAGAAGCAGAGAATAAAGTCCACCCTAGATTTTGGACTCAAGACAAAAACTTTAGTAAGATAAGCTCAAAAAAAAAAAAAAAAACCCAAAACATGAAAAACTTACGTTAAAACATTAGAAGATTTGGAAGAAGTGGTCAAAGTGTAGATTTAAGAAGTTTCAAGGGAGAGGATGATATTAAACAAGATTTGGATGTGTGTTGGAACAATAGACAAACACACACACACACACACACACACACACACACACCACCACCACCACCACCACCACCACCACCACCACCAACAACAACAACAACAACAACAACAACTAAAAACCAATCAGGATTGATTTATGGTATCAAATCGGCCTCACCGCCTATAAAAAAGCTGAGAGAGTTGTATGGCCCTAAATAATTAAATGATTCCAGGAAGCACCTAAGCATATCCCTAAGATTCTTCCTTAGAATTTCTTTACGGAGGGGCCAGAGCTATAGAACAGCAATAGGGCATTTGCCTTGCAAGCGAATGACCAGGCCGGACCAGGGTTCTATCCCCGGCCTCCCCTATAGTCCCCCAAGCCTTCCAGGAGTAATTTCTGAGTGCAGCTGGTGTGGCCCAAAAAACAACCAAGCAAACAAAAAAAAAAAGAATTTCTTTAAGGAAAAGACAAGACTACTGGAAAAAATGCATTAGAAAGGCAAAACAAAGTTATGGCACCTTCAGAAGCTCATGTAAAATTAATTGTCCATAGACTCTATGAGACCAAAGCTAAACCCTTGGATGCCAGTGCAAAGCCTTAAGAACTATATGATCCTTGAACAAAAATTCAGGGAAGACATGAGAGTCAAATAGATATGTTTTTTTACTACTTAAGATTAACTTTAATAAGTGTATTAAATGAGAGGCTCAATAAATATGGAAGATGATGTTAACAGCATATATAAAATAATCTGCTTAATGGGACAGCAGATTATTAAAACATTTTCAGAATTAAATCTAATCAATAAATATCAAACTCTGAGAAATAAACAATTGATGTAACATTGGGGAAACCAATTAAATAGTGTTTTGGACTCTCAAGTCATTCTCTTCAGTTCACTATTCTTTGCCTGGGTCACCCAAATGGTTCTTAATATTTTCTATCCAGTTCTCTAGGGCAATCAAATGGATGGTTCACCTTTATTGTTTCCTATGTCTCAGAGATCATCTCTAAGCTGTTAGATATCTGCTGAAAATAAATGACAATATTCAGGGTTTTTCTAGGTGAAATGTAAATCTAATCTGCTGCTACAACTTTGTCATAAGCAGAAATACCATGTCTTCATTATTGTAAACACTTTTATATAATGATAGTTCATACAAGTACCTAAAACCTAGACCATTTATTAAAACCTCTGCCCATTGTACTGTAGATGCACACGAGTTTTATCTTTTCCAACTGGTAAACATTTGTTATATTTCCATTGTTCACTTCTAAAAACAAAAATACAATGACAATTTCTGTATATGTATATGAGAGTTTTCTAAAGGAAGAGGAGAGATCTCTAAGTCACATGTTGAAAATTGTTTTTATTTATATTTTTTGTTTTTTTTTTTTTTTGTTTTTTGGTTTTGTTTTTGGGCCACACCTGGCGTTGCTCAGGGGTTACTTCTGGCTGTCTGCTCAGAAATAGCTCCTGGCAGGCACGGGGGACCATATGGGACACCAGGATTCGAACCAACCACCTTTGGTCCTGGATCGGCTGCTTGCAAGGCAAGCACTGCTGTGCTAACTCTCCGGGCCCAAAAAATTATTTGTTTTAAGACCATTTTAGTTATACTGGTATGCCATTTTTCCTCACTACTAGTTTTTTTTTTTTTTTTTTAGTTTGCTGGTTGTCATTTATCATCTTTGTTAAGTGTCCAGAGTCCTTTTATCTGGGATACCCACTCCAAGGTCATCTGGTACCTAATAGGAAGCCAAGAAAGCTATATAGCATAGGATCCAGTATGGTCTGGCTCTAGAGAAGGTTGGCACTCAGGGCTTTCCTCTTCACAGGTCCATTTACAGACTTGCTCCTGCTAAGGTTCACATCCAGACTCCCATAAGGATAAATATGTTCTGCAAAAGCCCCAAACAATATGACAGAAGGTGCTGTTCTAAGATCAACTGAAAATAGAAAGTGGCACCTTCAAACAAAGTAGCCAATGTGGCCCTGAGCTATGTATGTAACTTGTGTTGCCACAAAGATGCCAGTACCTTTTTCCAAAAATTAATTTAGGTCCCAATTCTCTGCTGCCTCAGATTGACATAACAGGTCCATACTATTCTAAACCTTGCGTTGTTACTGATTGCTTTTTATTTTAGAGAAATATTCTTATGCTAGCCTACAACCTCTTTCTTGCACTTCTAGAAAAAATACACCTATACACTTTTATGTTTTTTTAAAATTTTGTTGTTTTGGGACCACACCTGGTGATGCTCAGGGTTACTCCTGGCTATGTGCTCAGAAATTGTTCCTGGTATGAGGGACCATATGGGGCCCAGGGGATAAAACCGCGGTCTGTCCTAGGTCAGTCATGTGCAAGGCAAACACCCCACCACTGCACCTCCTTTAAATGTTTTAAACAACCAGTGACGCTAAGAACTTACTCTTATCTTTGCACTCATGATTAATCCTGGTGGATTCAAGTACCATATAGGATGCCAGGGATTGAACCTGGGTCAGCTGCATTAGGCAAACACCTACATGCTGTACAATTTCTCTGGCTCACAGTACCTATCAATTTTAAAAAGATAATTTAATATATAAGTTTGGAACACATGTTTCAGCATATTCTCAGCTCACTTTGTTGACCAGAAGAACGTTTCTTTAAGTAATATATATTAAATAATACAATATATATAACAAATATTACAGATAGGAGATATAAAAGATCTTTCCTTTAAAATTTTGGAGTATGCTTTATGCCCTTCTGGGACAAACTACTATGATGAAGTAGCATTATTTCTCACCTGCCAACTAACCTTCATGCTGCTTTACTCAGAAAGCTCTAATACATTGATGAGAGTGCAGTTTAAGAATTATGTGTTGAGGCCGGAGCAGTGGTGCAGGTTGTAGGGTATTTTCCTTGCATGCACTAACCTAGGACAAACCTCGATTTGATCTCCCAGCTTCCTCAAGTCAGGGGCGATTTCTGAGCACATAGTCAGGAATAAGCCCTGAGCGTCAGAGGGTGTGATCCAACCCCCCCACTCCAAAAAAAGAACAAAGTGTTAACAGCAGCCACCATTCGTGTCATAGAGATGGCATGCCATTTCCCCATATGAATATCTTCTGTGGGAAGAAGATGATGAGTTGGTTGAACTTGAAGAGAAGATAAGAAAACTGACTAAATATGTTAAGGGGTTTGAGAACTTATTATAAGTTCAAAGGTAATTGAAAAGGAGTGTGGCATAATTAAAAAGAATGACACATGAAATCTCTAAAGTTGAGCCCTACAAAGAAATATCAAGATGGAAATATTGTCATTATTTCAACTTTTATTGAGTTAACAGCCTCTATGTGCCAGTTTCTATAGTAGGTGATGGGGAATAAGGAAATAGACATGTTGACAAAAATCTCTTCTCTAATGGGGCCTATATTTTCAGAGAAAAAAGATAATCAGTAAGCAAATAAATAATTTGTTAGATGATATAATGGCATGATAAATGCCAGAGACATGTATTCCCTCTAAATATATATCATTTCATTAGACATGAATGAAAAGAATTGTTATACAAATTCAAGTTCTCAAAGTTTGGGGTTTCTAAACTACTTTATATGATCAAAATATACTGAAGCCCCTGAGGATGGATAAATAGTATAGCTGGTAAGGTTCTTGCCTTGAATGTGTCTGACCCAGGTTTGATCCCTGGAACCCCATAAGTCTCCTGAACCTGCCAGGAATAATCCTTGAGTGCAGAGCTAGGAGCAATATCTGAGCACAGTAGGATGTGGCCCTAAAACAAAATGAAAAAATATTTCTATACTAAAGCCCAAAAGAACTTTTGACCTGTGGCTGCTATTATCTATTTTATCATGTAAACAATATAAGTTGATATTTTATTTAAATGTGTTTAAATTGGATCTAGTACATGTTAAAAGAAAAATAAATGTATATCCCCATGCCAAAGAAAATATAGTGAAAAGAAAAGCACTGTTTTGTAATTATGAAAAATTTGGGGGGGGGTCACACCCGCTCAGGGTGCACTCAGGGGTTACTTCTGGCTCTATGCTCAGAAATTGCTCCTGGCAGGCTCAAGGGACCATATGGGATGTTGGAATGTGAACCACAGTCCTTCTGCATGCAAGGCAAATGCCTTACCTCCATGCTATCTCTCCGGCCCCAATTTTTAAAATTTTTTAATGTTCAACTTTATAGAAGAAAACTGGAATTCCAAATTTGTTTCTATGATCAGTCTTACACACATAGGTACCTGGAAAAAAGAGTGATGTAATATCATACAAAGATAACCGGCTATCTTTCTTTGCATCTACACCAAAACTTGTAAGCAATAGTTTCCTAAAGGTTAGTTACAATGTGAAATTTGAAGCCAGCCATTTAAATGACCTTCCCATAGTCCATAATATTAAAGTCCAATATTGGGGCCAGAGCAGCGGTGCAAGCAGTAGAGCATTTGCCTTGCAAGTGGCTGACCTAGGACAGAACACAGTTCAATCCCATATGCCCCCCGACCAAGCGAGGAGTGATTTCTGAGCGAATAGCCAGGAGTAACCCCTGAGTGTAACAGGGTGTGGCCCAAAAACCAAAAAAAAAAAAAAGTCCAGTATTGGTCTAGCTTACACAAATTTCATTGATTTGGTAATATCCTGTATATTTATTTGGGAAATATACCATTTCACTGAATTATGAATATCTTCTGAATTCATCCCATCAATATTAAAATATGCTATTTTAATTAGATAAATATTAAGTTGTCAGAAGAAGACTTCTTTTACTTTAAAACCAAATTATAGTAAGTACAAATATATACTCATTCCAATGCACCTCTACCAGTCTACTCACTACCATTCTGTTCTTTGATATTATCTTTCCCACTATCAAAGAAGTCCACTGAGCACAATGACCCAGTCCTAAAAGGTTAACAGAAAGTTCTATTTCTACCATCAGGCAAAGATTTCACACCTAATCCATCATTCTGAAATTAGACTCATCCTATTTACAAATAGGAAAGATTGTAAAGACTGCAATGATGAATATAATAAGTGATGTCACTCTTCATTTGAGACCCAACCCCATAAGCAGGGTGTGACATTTTCTCCCACAGGCCCAACCTTAAGTGTATAATAATCATGCAACAACAATCGGTACAAATAGTAACAAGAGGTTTTCTCTGTCACACCTATCAACAAACTGAGTAGTGTGATTTCTAATTTTAGTTCTCTATAAATCAAAAACCAGATTACAAATCACTGTTTGGGATCAAATTTCACAAAGTTCACTTGATCAGGGAGTCAATCAATCAGAAAAAAATCATTTTGAAAAAAAAGAAAAAATTCCTCTCTGTATTTCAGGGATTTAATAGGTGGCTCTGTTACCTTGCCTACAAGCTTTGTTTTGGGAGAATTACTACTTGCTTATAATAGGCTTTGTAATGTTTTCTATTTGTTTGGTAGCCATAAAACTATAAGTCAACACACATATATTCATTAGGAAATACTAAGATATTCAAAGCATAAAACTCTCAAGAGGTCTGAGATAAAACATGGAAATCAAAAGAATGTGTTACTAAATCTTATTAAAATAAAAAATAAGACAAAACAATAAGACCAAATATCAAAAATGGGCAAAAGCTTGTTCTAACACATGAATAAAATTCACAATAGAAAGCTTGAGAAAGTTGGTTTTATTTATTTATTTATTTATTTTATTTATTTTTTGTTTTTTTTTGGTCACACCTGGCAGTGCTCAGGAGTTACTCCTGGCTCCATGCTCAGAAATCCCTCCTGGCAGGCTTGGGGGGACCATATGGGATGCCAGGATTCGAACCAATGACCTTCTGTATAAAAGGCAAATGCCTTACCTCCATGCTATCTCTCCAGCCCCTGCTTGAGAAAGTTTAAGAATTTTTTTCTCAAATATACCAAAAATCTTTTACACTATTGTTTTATTGCCATAAAATGCCTACTATAGCCAAATACAAATGTAATAAGACTATATACTGGCATTTCATGCAAGGATAATTGATAAAAATCCTTACCCCAGGAAACTCAAACACAATACAGTGAAGATGATTGATAAAACTTCAAATAAACTAATTAAAAAGATAGTACATCTATATAAGGTACATATTTAAAACTGATGTAAAAAATAAAAGAGGGTACCAAGACCAAACAGTCATCTGAACATCAAGTGGAAATAAAAAATGATCAGACTTAAACACCAAATCCAAAGCTAACGACAACAGAATTGATACCCAATTTACAACAAGCTAGACACAGAGGGGACCACTTACACTAGCAATTCAGGGGGCAAAGGAGAGGGATATGGGATGCATGCTGGGAACAGGGGTGGAAGGAGGACATCACTGGTGGTGGGAATACCCCTGATTCAATGTCACTATGTACCTAAAATATTATTGTGAAAGATTTGTAATCCTCTTTGGTCAAAATAAAAATTATTTAATTAAAAAAAAGAAAAAAATACTTCTCATATATAAAAAATATAAAGTAAAACTGGGAAAGTCTTCTTGCTTATTGTTAGTAAAGTGTCTAACAGTATATCAACCAAAATGTCACCATCTCAGAGAGACTTTCTATGGCTACACAAATCTTAACTGAATATTGGAGATTTTGTTCAATATAAAACAGTTCCTATTTGTTCTATCAATTTTCAAAGTATGCCATTACATTTGCATATATTTATTTGACTAATATTCAATATAAATATTATTCTATACATTAATATAAATTTAAAATTAGATAAAAATTTTTAAGGAACAAAATTGGAATTTGTCCTTGATCAAATAATATAGAATATATTAGTTAATCTGAGTGGCACTAGGATACTAAGATAATAAGAATGTGCTTTGGTGGCAAGGAAAATGAGGTTATAAGGACTCTATATTTCATATAAACTCTACAAGATACACATGAGCAGAAATTCAATATTTTTGCATAGTCAGTACTGAACACAGTTCCTAGAGCTATAATTATTCACTAAAAGGGTTCAACAAATATAGATGTAGCTATAAACTATATTAATATTCAGTCTATAAAAATGGTGAATCATTTATGAGAAGATCAGCAGAAAAATTCCCAGTAGAAAAGAAAAAAGTCAACTAGGAAAATCATATATACTTTAACAGTGAAAGGAAGTTCATGAAAAACAAGGATCATTTAAAATATTTTACAAATAAATTCTTTAAATAAATCACTGTGAAATACAGTTACTAAGTTGTTCATGACAGTTTCATTCTTACAGTGTCCAACACACAAAACCAATCCAAAAGGTAACAAAAGCAAGAGTCTGTTTTTTTCAAAAGGTAAACAAGATTGATAAAACATTATTAGTAAGACTCACAAAAAAAGAAAGAGATAATAAACTAAAATAAACTTATATAAATAAACCTTCTATAAACAATAGATTTGTATAGTAATGTGGCATGGTACAAAATTAACACCCAAATGTTCATGATATATTACATACAAATAATTAAAGAAGAAAAAGACATTACAAAAAGAAAACATTCACAATTGTGCCTCAGATAATCAAGTTCCTTAGAGTCAACTTAACTAAAGAGGTGAATGGCCTATGCAAAGAAAACTATAAAATACTACTTCAATAAATAAAAGAGGACACACAGAAATGGAAAAATTTACCCTATTCATGGATTTGGAGGAATAACATCATTAAAATGCAATACTTCTTGGAGCCAGAGCAATAACACAGTGGTAAGGTGTTTGTCTTCCACGTGGCTAACACATGAAAGACCCTGGTTTGAATCCTGGCCTCCCATATGGTTTCCTGAGCCTGCCAGGAGCGACTTCTGAGCATAGAGCCAGGAGTAACCCCTGAGTGCCACCAGGTGTGACCCCAAAACAAAACAAAAATGCAATACTTCCAAAGCATTGTACATATTTAATGAATCCTTCTAAGTATACCCATGATATTTTTAAAGAAGTGGATCAAACACTCAAGAAATTTGTTTGGAATAATAAATGCCCATGAATATCTAAAGTAATCTTTTTCAGAAAGAAGATGGGAGACATAAGTTTTCCCAACTTTAAACTGTACTATGAAACAATAGTAATTAAAACAGCTCAATAGGGCCGGTGTGGTGGCGCTAGCGGTAAGGTGTCTTGCCTTGCCAGCGCTAATCTAGGATGGACCGCGGTTTGATCCACCGGTGTCCCATATGGTCCCCCAAGCCAGGAGTGACTTCTGAACGCATAGCCAGGAGTAACTCCTGAGTGTCACTGGGTGTAGCCCAAAAACCAAAACCAAAAAACAAAAACAAAAAAGCACAGTATTGCAATAATGATAGACCCTCAGATCAATGGAATCGAGACGTATTCTGAGACTGACTCCCAGGTATACAGCCAATTAATCTTTGACAAAGGGGCAACAAATACAATAAATAGTGTTGGGAAAACTGGTCAATTATGGAAAAGGTGAACTCAGATTTCTCTTTAACAACATGCATAAAAGTAAAATCAAATTGGTTAAAGATCTTGATATCATGACCTGAAAACGTAAGTACATAGAGGAAAGCAAAGGCAAAACACTCCCATGACATTGAGCCTAAAGGAATCTTCAGTGAGGAAACGCACTGGAAGTAGTAATATACAAATAGGACTACATTAAATTGAGACGCCTCTGTGTTTAAAAGAAAGCTGTAACTAGAACACAAAGGCTACCTATGGAATGGGAAAAACTATTCACCCAATATCCATCTGATTAAAAGCTAATATCTAAGTTATATAAGGTACTGAAATAACTGAACAAGAAAAAAATCTAACCCCATCAGAATAGCAAACATTATATTCATAGGAAAAAAAACTAAAAGCTTTTTTCCTAAGATATGGCACAAGGCAAGGTTGCCCACTCTGACCACTTCTATTCAATATAGAAATAAAAGTTCTTGCCATAGCAATTAGGCAACAAAAATATATCAAGGGTATCCAGGTTGAAAAGGAAAAAGTCTAGTTCTCGCTATGGATGACATACTATATTTAGCAAATCCTTGTATAATATTGTATTATATAGTAAAGTGTCAGTCTATTGAATTAATATGCAAAGTCTATGGCTTTCCAAATATAAATGTTAAAAGAGAAGAGATATTTTAAAAAATTCCCATTCTAATTGTGCCTCAGAAAATAAAGTACCTTGTACCTTAGAAGATAAGAGGAATCACTTTCCCACTTACAAATTGTAATACAAAACAGTCATCATTAAAACAACATGATATTAAAATAAAGACAAATAGAATAAACTTGAATATCCTGACAGACCCTTAGGATCAATTAATCTTTAATAAAGGGGCAAGAAATACAAAGTGGAGCAAGGAAATGCTTTTCAACCAAGTGTTGGGAAAACTGGTCATCTATATGCAAAACATGAACTCAGACCTCTCTTTAATATTGTATAAAAAGTCAAATAAAAATACATAGAAAACTTTAATGTCATACCTGAAACCATAAGGTACATAGTGAGAAAGTCAGGTAGAACTTCCATGATATTGTAGCTAAAGTTAACTTCCAGGGTGAAACACCACTGACCAAACAGAAGCAAAGATAAACAAATCGGACTGCATTAAACTAAGAAACTTCTGTACCTAAAAGGAAATAGAGGCCAGTATACAAACACTACCCATGGAATGGGATAAACTGTTCAAATAATAGTCATCTGATAAGGGGTTAATATCTAAGCTATATAAGGCACTGGTACGACTTAACAAAAATAATCTAACTCCATTCAAAAATGGAGAAAAGAAATGAACAGAAACTACCTCAAAGAAGAAATATAGATGGATAAAATGCGGATGAAAAAAGTCTTCATATCAATAATCATCAGGGAGATGCAAATCAAAACAATAATGAGATATAAGCTCACGACAGTGTCTGGCATACATCAAAAAGAACAACTAGTGCTGGAGTAGATGCAAGGAAAAAGAGACTCATTCACTGTGGAACTGTAAATTGGTCCAACCTTTTTGGAAAACAATATGGACATTTATCAAAAAACAACTAGAACTAAACTCCCAAATTAACCAGCAATACTGCTCTTGAGAATAGACCCTTGGATCAAATAAACACAATGCAGAATAGGAATATGCACTTCTATGTTCATTGCAGCACTATTTATAATAGCCTAAGTCTGGAAACAATCCAAGTATCCAAGAATATATGAGTGGATAAATAAACTGTGATATCTATACAATGAAATACTAGGCAGCTGTGTGGAAAAATGAAGTCATTAAAATTATTTATACGTTGATATATATGGAGTGTATTATGCAGAATGAAATGAGTCAGAAGGTCATACAATGATCGCACTCATCTATAATATATATAAAAAAGATAGTATGATAAAAAATATCTAAAGACTACAGTAGAGATGAGGTCCATCCATGGTAGGAAGCTTGCCACAAATAGCAAGGGACTGTAATTAGGGCAGAGAAGGACCACTTTGACAATGCTAGTCTGAAATGATCATTTTGGACAAAAGCTGGGTGCTGAAAGGAGGTAATGTGGTATGCATAACACACCTCAAGTAACAATATTGCAAAACACAGTGTATAAAACGAAAAAGGAAGAGGGAGACAGGAAAAGTGTCTTCCTTCGAGACAGACAGGGGAGAGGGTAGAAATAAGGACATTGATAGAAATGTACACTAATGAAGGGATGAGTTTTGGACACCGTATGGTTGAAACTCAGCTGAACAACTTCACAAATGTACCTCACAATTACTTACAGCACAGAGTACTAATCACATCCGATCATGCCACCTCACAATTATTCAATATAATTAATTTTATTTAAGTAAACAAATACAAATGAAAGCAAGAGAAATGAAGTACACCAGAGTAATAACATAGTATGTAGGGTGCTGCCTTGTACTTGGCTAACCCAGATTTAATCTGGGGCCACACACAGCATGTATCCCCTGAGCCACTCCAGGAGTGATCTCATATCATAGAGCTAAAGTAATTCCTGAGTACACTGAACACAGTGTGGCCCCAAAATAAAATAAATGTCTCGATGACAAAAGGAATTGGAGATGAAGGGATAATATTTGTGTCTTTGCATAGATAGACAGTGAATTCCCAAAGAATGTGAGCATCATTTTCTGGATGTCTACTCCATCACTATTCACATTGAAAGGGACACATGTGTCAGGTTGTATTTTGTGAAAGCAGAATTGTAGTAAGATGCAGTAGATCTCTACTCAGAAGATGAAATGCATTTACTTACTTACATGCTATTGAAATACATAGAAGTAAAGTGTTATTTATTGATAATGTTATATACTGACAATTTATTGGAATTTTAGTCACAACTCTGCAAGTCTTGCAGTGTTTTTTCTCCTAAAAGATGGCCTTAGTTTCTAGTAATAACTATTAGTAATAAAATATAAAATATTTTGAATATTATTAGAAATTATTAATAAAGTTATGCATGTCTGATAGCTGACCTATCAATTAAGTCAACTAAAGATGAAGAAACAAGGAATCAAAAGCCAGAGCACTAGCACACCAGGTAAGGCATTTATTTGCCTTGCACATGGCCTACCCAAGTTTGATCCCCAAAGCAACTGCCAGGAATGAACCCTGTGTATAGATCAATGAGTAACCCCTGAGCATCTTGGATATAGCTCCAAAACAAAAGAAACAAGGAAGGGGGGGGGGCATTGGTGGTGGGAATGTTTCACTGGTAAAGGAGGGTGTTCTGTTTATGACTGTAACCCAACTACAATCATGCTTGTAATTATGATGCTAAAATAAAGATTTTTATATATTAGAGAACAAAAAGAAACAGAAACAAAAAGCCTTATACTCTCTAAACTCATGGCAAAGATTAAGTGAAGAAAATGCACTCTGTAAAATATGGCAGTAACAGAAAAAGAAAATGAATCAAGAACAGGGGTCTGAAAGATCATGCAGCAGGTACCGTATTTTCTGGCGTATAAGAAGACCGGGTGTGTAAGACGACCCCTAATTTTAGATAAGAGCCTCTCTGACTCTGGCCAATCTGAGCAAACATTTTACAGTGTAGATTCGGTACAAAACATTGTCTAATTCGCATGCATCAAAAGCCTGCTTGGATTGGCTGAGTTAGAAAGGCGGTCCGAGCAGCCTTGCAGTGATTGGTGCAGGATCGTGTTGGAAAATTCGTTTCGTGGCAATATCCAGACGATTTTTGTTTAGTGGCATATCGAAACGTTTTTAGGGATATACTCGGCTTATAGAAGACCCCTGATTTTCGGTTGACCTTTTCCTTTCAAATGTCGTCTTATACGCCGAAAAAATATGGTAGGATGCTTGCCTTGCACACAGCTGTCCCTGGATTAGTCTCCAGTGCGGAATATGCTCTCCTAAGTACCAACAGGAATGATTCCTTGTAACACTTCCCTCAAATTATTTTTTTCCTTAACCTCTTATTTGTTATGTAAAAGTCCACCTGTATTACAGAACCCCCATCCCCCACCCAGATGGGTGAGGTTCTGGATAATAAAGAGAGGTGTCTGGCTTTGGGAAAGAGAGAAAGCACATGGCATTGGCAGCACATGGCAGAGGCTCCATATGACAGAGAAAGGCCGTGAGGCAAAAAGCAGACTAACTCAATGAAACTCCCTGGATTGGTGTCTTATTTTTCCACTGCTATCTTGCTTTATCAAACCTGTCGATGTGAGGGGTTAGAAAGACGGTGCCTCGGGTGGTCTCACCCAACTCGTGGATATATTTTTATTTTTATTTTACAATACCTAAACACAGTACTAGAAAAAAGCCATGATTCTGACTCCCCACTTCCCCAAAAAGTCAAGATCATGGGTTTTATTGTAATACATCCATTCTCATCTTGATTCATTCATTTATATATCCTGGGCAAATCAAATCAAATTAAGTCTCAAAATTCTCCACTAATACTAGATTAAATAAGGAAAACAGGTAGAACTAATAGTACAGTGGATAAGGCAAATGGATAAGGCAAATCTCCATTACCTCATATGGTTCTCTATGCCCCACCAGGAGAGATCCAAGATAAACTCCCAACCTAGTTTGGGGTCTTTTGTGACCAAAATCATTTTGAGAGAGCGAGAGAGAGAGAGAGAGAGAGAGAGAGAGAGAGAGAGACAGAGACAGAGACAGATAGAGACAGAGACAGAGAGACAGAGAAACAGAGAGAGAACCATACTGACCTTATAATTATGTGTAAGCTTAAAATAATGTATTTTAGGATATTCAGCAATAATTAGTAATTACTATAATAAATACCATGAATTCTGTTGTTTAATAAAATAAAATTAATAAATGCCTATAAAATGATATATTCAAAGGTATTTTTACATTTGATCTTAGCCAAAAGGCCGAGAAGCGATCAAAGGTATTTTTTAAAAATATTTGATGAAACTACTAAATTTCTATAGAGTAATACTAATGGTTCTCAAAAGATGATGTTTTTGTCATTTAATCATACAAAATTAAAGCAAAATTTAAATGTCCAGGCATATGTATTTTGTTTGTTTGTTTGTTTTTGTTTTGGGGCCACACCTGGTGACACTCAGGGGTTACTCCTGGCTATGCATTCAGAAATCACTTTTGGCTTGGGGGACCGTATGGGACGCTAGGGACTGAACTGAGGTCCATCCTGGGTCAGCTGTGTGCAAGGCAAATACCCTACTGCTGCGCCATCACTCTGGCCCCTCATGCATTTTTTTAAGAAATATTAAGGACTGGCTTGTGCTCAAGTAGAAGAGATGAATGATGGAATACATTTGAAACTAGATTTTACTAGGCTTTTACTAATACTGATATAGGGATTAAAAAAGGATATTCTATTAATTACAAAGCTAGCTATTGTTAAAATCTGTATTTGCCCTTGACTGACAAGGTATTGATAGCATTTGAGTAACACTATGGGTTGGAAGTAAGAGGAAAAAGCTGCCACAGCAAGAAAAAAAAAAAAAAATTCAAGAGAGAATGAAAAAGGCAGAATCAGGGACTCAAATAAGAGTATACAGAAGTTTTCTATTGCTTCCTTTTATTTTTGCTCATTTTCTTGCTGTACTCCTTACCTTTTAGCATATTTGGGAACAAGACAACTTCACACAACTATTTATTTGTAAAAACCTTCAAGTTTGCATTCTGAAATTTTTCTATGTCCCTTCTAATTTTTATATAAACTTTATATATACAACCATTTAATCCTCATCTACTTCCATTTCTCTTTAATCTCAAGCACAACCACTTAATCAATATATTAGGCATTTGATAGGCATCTGACCATGTTGGACTAGAGTAGTGTGTCCATAGGTCTCTATATTAAAATGGTAACAGCAGACTCCCAGCACCCAGGGCCACCACCTTTCCTTCTTGCACCTGATAACTGGGATGCAACTGCGGGTGGTAGCGGGGTGTAAAGGGAGCTAGCCGATAGGCCCCCTGAAATAAACCCTATAGCAGGGGTATGGGACAGCCAGGCCAGGCCTTTACAGTATGGCTGGACAGGTGGGTCCGGGGGGTTATGGGGGAAAGGATCACCTAACTCCTCCCACTGGGTATAAACAAGGCTGTGCAGGCGAACTTCTTGCACCTGGGGTCCTTTCTCATCAGTCCTCATTTCCCAAAACCCGAGGGCACTATCGC
The DNA here is from genome assembly GCF_024139225.1 of Suncus etruscus. Taxonomy (NCBI): domain Eukaryota; kingdom Metazoa; phylum Chordata; class Mammalia; order Eulipotyphla; family Soricidae; genus Suncus; species Suncus etruscus. Next base: position 63,193,717 of record NC_064863.1, on the reverse strand, counting down.
ACCTGCATGACAACTGTATTTAGTTTACCATGATACCACAATGCTCCTAATTTTAGATTGATTTTAGGAAAGGAAACGGAATGCTCAAGACCCGCTGGATAAGACTCTATGTGCTTAACTCCTCACAAAGCAGAACATCTTCCCCACCCCAGCCAGATGCCAACCAGTCCTCAAAGTGAAAAGATAGATTCTCTACATGGTAAGAAACCGACACTCAACTGCTATTGATTCGCTCTCAGCAGCCCCTCTTACATCACCTCCCTCTACCTTGCTACCAGATTCGGTGGCTGAGAAGTCTTCCACTTGAGGATACTTTATGATGTGTGACTGCTGGGAGCCATCTTCCCTAGACCCCACAAAACCAACTCACAGGTTGAAGCTAGCTTCCAGATCTTACCCCTTCCCCACCTATTTCAAAAGACTTAAAAATGACATATAAATCTCCTTGGTTACATTCCTTTAATAAGCATAACGATGATCAAATATCTTCTCATTTAGCATCAATTCCCCCCATTCTCAGGATCCGTTAATATGGAATTCTAGTAGACAAGTCTTTGTTTAAAGGCCATGTAAGAAAAGGTTATGGGGATTATTGTTCTTGATACTTCAACCCCCATATGCATCAGTAATACCTTGTGGCATTGTTCCTTTTTGCATAGGCACATTAAAATGAGAAAAGATTACATATTCAAACAAGTTCTTATCTAATAGAGATAGGAACACAGCATTTTAACCTGCAATGGGACCTTATATCCTGAATACCTGGCAGAGTGACTTGGATTAGACTTCATTGGAAGTCAATTCAATTGTCTAATGGTCACTGGACATTGATCATTCACCTCTGAACCGTGGACATCATCTGCGAAAACAAATATGGTTTCCTACACCATCACCAGAAATAAGAACTTTAACAAGGAAGGCTCCATTACTGCCAATGACACTAACTTACTCCAAAGATGGTATTTATGACACCATGACAACCTAGAAACAGCAATAGTCTGCTTTTAGGATAGGATTCTCTGCAATGCTACATAATGGTGAGATGAAACCAGAACATGCTATATACCACCTGGCCTTTGACATAGGACCTGTGACAGAAACCAGGATCTGTAACTACAGAAACTCAACAGCAACAACTGTAATAGTGGAGAACTGTTACTGGGACCACAGAGAATATCTAAGGGGTTGGACAACCTAGTAGGTCTGGAGCCTGGAGTTGGTCTTTTGCCAAAATACTTCAAGGGTGAGGTCTCCCTGTTTTTTAGGCCAAATGTTTCTCCTTCCAATTTCTCCCATATTTTGCTGTGCCTATGCAAATAACAACTGCCACACACACATTTCTTTTTATAGTGCATCTACTATCTTAAAAAAAGTGTACTAAAGCTTTTGCTATTATATGACAGTATATATATATATATTATATTATATATATTATATATAGTATATATAGTATATATATTATATATAATCATATATCATTTACATCAAATATATTTACAAGTTTTTCCTAATGTTGTGCCATGGTATATTTATGTTTTGAATTTCCTAAGCTGTGCTAAAAATCAGCATCATAAAGTAGAAAGAAGATCTCTTCTAATAAAGTTTTTAGATTTTCTAAAACTACATCTGAGATTAAATCTTGAAAAAAATTTCATTCATTTTCACATAGTATAACACATGGTTTTTAGGATGTTTTTTTGACTTTGGGGCCATACCTGGCAGCACTCAGGGATTATTCCTGGATCTGTTCTCAGAAATTATTCCTGGCAGGCTGAAGAGGTTATATGGGATGTCAGGGATCTAAACTGAGTCAGCCGCATGCAAGGCAAATCTCTCTGGTCCTTATATTTACAAATTCCTTGACCAACTATCTCTGAAAAGATGCTTGTTATGTTCCTTTTAACTTAGTGTGTGTATGCACATTTTCTAGAGGCAAGAAAATTCCCCAGTTATCTTTAAAACAAGTCTGAATTATGCAACACACAATAAAAATCCAATAGAAACATCACTGAAAAGTACCTGTTGTTTTTGTAATGTAATATCTGATCCTGATATTCATTATTAATTTAAAGTATTGGGCATAGATTATTAAGACTCTAAGAGGGAACAGATTGGATTTTAATCTGCACACTCACAGAAGAACTATGACTTCTGAATGTGTTCCAACCACAGTCATAAAGCCCACACAGGTATTAACACTCATTAATCCTCAAGTTTTGTAATAATGGTAAGTCATTCTGAACTAAGTAAATATTAATTAAACAAATCAGAAATAAATGTGAAGAAAATACGCCTGGGTGAAAGATACAGAGCCAATAACCTTTCTCTCTTATATAAATGGGTAGAAAGGAAGGTCTTTCATAGAAAGTTACATGAAGAAACATAAGCCAACATAGTGATTTTTTTTCCTTTCTCATGACTTTTCTTCAGAACCAAAGCCACACCTACATCAGGTAGCCTAGAGCCCAGTGAGACTCTCCATGATGCCATTCACCCACTGCCTCTCAAAGGATTATTACACAGGTGTTGATGTGTAATATTTTGATCCCTAATTTTTTAGTTTTCAATTTTCCTGAATTTTAAAGAGATGTGGAGATGCTAGTGCAAAGCCACACTGAATGATGACTCACTCCAGGTCAAATGGAATCATTTTACTTTATGCCCTTCAATACATGTTTGAAAGATCTTCAACAATACCAATGCTCAGAACATACCACAGGTATGATGACTTCACTTAAGAGCTCAGATTCCTACCCACACTAGAAAGCAAAGCAATGGCATTTTCTCATTCTTTTATTGAAGACACTCATCATTTCTCAACTGTTTCTCTGTCTCCTCCCTACCTTACCTGTGAACTCTGCAGGTGCAAACTCTGAGTCAAAAGTGCTGATGAAATGTCATATTAAATATTAAATAGTCATGAAGTGGAACAACTCTAAACAAGGTATAGGGGTCTTAAAGTAGATATCACTGACCCCTATGATAAGTCTTCCTCAACTTCTGAAAGTGACAGGTAGGAACTTAAACTAAGACAACTTAAACCTGATTTCTAATGGATTTCTTCAGCATTGACTTCCTATTCTACAGTCCAGGTTTTTCACTAGATAACTAGAAATACACATGTAATAATATTGGAAGATGGGTTATAATTACTGAGGGTCACAGAATAGTGGGTATCGAAAAAAAGAATAGTGAGCATCACTTGAATGCTTCAGTGTGGCCAAATTTATACTGTCCCAGTGTCTTACTGTTCGCTACTCATCCCATAGAGCTCACCAAGATCCTCAATAACTCAGACACTCCATGTTTCCTCATGTTAGCATGACAAATTAAAAATTCCCAATCTACTACTAGATATTTTGCTCTTTCAATAGTCTTGCCAGTTTTTAATAGCCATAAACTATTATTTGGTAAAGTCTCATACAAAGTAATGTCAACAATAATAATGAACTAGAGGGTTTGGGGAGATAGCTCAAATAATGAGGATGTGCAAGGAGCTGAGTTTGATTCCTAATACAGATACTCCAAAAGCAATTGGGTGTGGGCTCTATTATGCAATTAATGGGGCGAGAGAAATAGTACAGTGGGTACGTTGCATGATCAGGATTCAAGTTTCAGCACCCCATTTGATCCTCTAAACACAGATTCAGGAATAAGTCCTGAGCACTGACAGGAGTGACCCAAAACACACCTAAGAAATAAATTAAAACAAGGTAATTGCACTCAAGGAATAACAAGAAAAAAAAAATTTTAACTTCCTCCTATGTGTAATCAAGTAGCAATTATTAGAGTAGCTTGTTAAAGTGACTCCTAATATTAAAAGTATATAGCCCTGTGAAACTTTTGTTTTTACATATTAGTGTTTTGCTTTGTTTTTACATCATATGAAGTGGTGTTCAAGGTTAGTCCTGCCTCTGCACTTTCTGATCACTTTTGGGAGTCCTTGGGGATTATATGGAATCCCAGGGTTCAAAAGCCAGGTCAAGCTGTATAAAGGGCAAATGTGATATCTCCTGTACTTTTTCCTGTACCATGTATTGTTTTTTTTAAATCAGAAGAAAAAGTAAGTCAAAAGATATTTCAGACAAATTTAGGGAGTCTGAGTTCAAAAATATAAAAAAAAAGCAACCTCCAAATAATCAGATTACAGAGAACTGAAGCAACGATTTATTTTTATGAATTAAGTATGAATAAAAGTATGAAAGAAGTTAAATAATAAGATAAATTAAAATAAAATGAGAAATACTAAAATCAAGCTCTCCAGGATGGAAAAAGTTTATAATGATCTGATTATTATCTTTAAGGAGGACTTGAAGAGAAAGACAGAGAGTTAAGGCATGAAATGTAAGCTTGGGAGGTGAGTCAGTTGAGTAGCAGGCCAACACAGAATGAAATTAAATATCTAGTACAGAAAAGTAACCTGGGCAGAAATGACAAATGTAACACAGGTCAGAAATGAAAGTATAACCTGAAAATAAAGGCTACAAGGAACATTTATTAAGGAGGTTTGCACTTATATATTTAAAATTTTCCACATTTATAATGGTAAAATAATCATTTTTGTTTTAGGATGCATTTTCTCTCTGAACCATACATTTGTATTGGTTTATCAAAGATATTTTATCACACAAATGATGCTTCCAGGGGCTAAAGAGAGAACTCAAGGGTCTAGAACCCATGCTTGATCCCCAGAGCACTTCTGGTAACTACCAATAAGCACCAAGTTGGTCTTGCCCCAAGCATACATTGGTATAAGCAGCCCCCAAAAATGTTTTTCAAAAATGATTAATGGTCAGTCTACCCAGTACAATAATTATGAGTCAATATAGCTTTAGGAAAATGTCAACTGTTCTGATACATTCAAGGTGAATGCTGCATAAAAAAATAGGACATTTTTTGGGGTAGAGGCACTGGTGATACAGATGCAAAAAAGAAATACTGTGGCACTTAATCGATCTATATGCTTCGAATATGCCAGCATTGGTCTGCTAAATCTACACAGTACAAACAAATATCTTCTGGATGGTTTTATCCAGGCCTCAATGACCATTTATGCCAACCACTTCCAAATCTGTCAGATTAAAGAGCTCCACAAACCCTAATACTTCTTATCTCAACAAACCTGAATGAATTTTCCACAATGCTTCAAACTCAGCAAGTTAAAATTGAATTCATTATCTCCTCCTGCTTATGTTAAAGTCCCAAATCCTGCTTCCTTTGAACATGTTGTCACTTGTTAATGGAAACTCCATATACCCTGAACTAATGCCAGTTCTTTTCTGTTCAATGAATTAATTTCTGTACATTCTGCAAGATGGGACACAGCATGAAGATCTTATTCTAAATAATGACCAGCTGTCACTATCTCTTAAGTATTTATCTTTGCCACTCTGTTTTTCTGTCTGTAACTGTCTCTTTTTTTGTATCTCTGTTATTCTGTTTATTCTCTCTCTCTCTCTCACTCAGTAAAGCTGAACAAAATATTAATCCACCTATCAACAGCTCCAACTGACCAGTCAGAGTCATCTCTAGAAGGAGACGAACCCCGCTCAAGGTCATGAATTGGATTATATAAGGAGGGGATATATGGCCGTTCTAGCTTTTTTTGATAATCTTTAAAATGATTGGCTGTTATTGAGGGGTACCTTCCTACTGCTCTCTTGTGTTCTTCCTTAGTAGGCTACCTGGTATGACCAGGGAAATAGGATTGAGAATGCATAACACGTGGTCCTTAATAAAAGGCTTCCCTCCTTGTTCAGAACCCAGGACCCCACATTCTCTCCTTATGGACCTGAGTCAGGTCTTTGACTCTCCTTGTGGTTCCTCGTCTTCGTCCCTACTTATGGGCACATACTGGGACCTTAGCACAAACATCTTAACTGCACCTATGTGTGCCTGAATAAAGTGAGTGAGGAAATTAATTATGCAAGAGCCTATTAAGAGCATCACAAAAAGAATAAACAGTGGCCTGGACAGGACAGTTATACCAAGCGTGACTGAGTGAAACATAGTTCATACCAGAAGATAGAATCTTTCTGCTCCTGCTGCATACTGGCCTCCCACTGTTCAGCATCCCCAATACGACTCCTTATCTGTTCTCTTTGAGCATACAGTCCACCTTGTTTCTAGGTCCAAATTCCTCCTGTTCTGTAAGTCCATTCTATTAGGGAGTCCAGAGAGTGCTCTAGATATATATTTATTTGGCAATTTCTGGGCAAGTCTGATCCTAGGCTCTCTTCTCCTCCATGCTTGATGATGGAGTTTACCCTGGCATCTTAAGGCAGTGTTGAACAGTGGTTCCCTCCTCCTTATTTACCTTAAATGATGCTTCCCTAATAGGATGTTAATCTGGGCACATTCTTTTAAAAGCCCTACTGATATTTGAGCCAGATGGCTCTGGTTAATAACATTCCCAAAATTGCCTGAGACCTCCAGCTTAGCCTCAAGGTCTGGTTCCCTCTATGCTGCCAGGTGGCTTCCCTGCCACATTCCTATACTCTGCAGAGAAAAGCCCCTTTCCCCCTCATTTTGGGGAATTCCACTCTGGACAAGCATAAAATAAGACTGCTTCTCAGGGCAACTTTCCTAGTCTTGGACTCAAATCCATAGGTTGGTACCCATTTCTTTTTTATTTTTTTTGGTAACACTTATGGCTCAGTAATGGGAGATCTAAAAATTAGAAAGATAGATGCTAAAGACACACACACACACACACACACACACATCCTGCCTATAATATTGCACTAGCAGACTCATTTATTTGTACATTTTTCTACTCTGCTACACTTAGAACTTCTAAAGAACTGGAACTGATCTTATTTGTTTGTTTTCTTATGTCTGACATAAGGCCTAGTCTATTCAAATAATGAATGAATCCAAAAGGACATGAAAAGATAATAATATCACTTACATGTGGTATTTAGAATCAATGCATGAAGAAATGTAATAATCTAAATGGGAGTTACCTCAAACATCCTTGACCCCAGAGTATAGTGAGAAGGAAAGAAATTGAATAAAAGAGTAGAAATATGAAATATGAATACTTCACAAATATGAAAGGATGGAGACCAGTGGCCAAGTGTCTCAGGTACATTGGTGGAGGAAAAAAAAAGAAAAGAAAAAAATTCAAGCCAAAGTCAACAATAAGGTAATCAAAACATCCAAACTCTAACAACCTAAACTTTAGATGGGCCTATTATACTGGAAGTCTTTGGGGCAAAGGGTGGTCATTGGGATACACACTGGACCATGGTTGAGGGAGGTTGACACTGGTGGTGGGATTGGCCCCAATTCATTGTATGTGTAAAACCCAACTATGAAAGACTAAATCCCAATGGTTTCAATAAAAATAAAATTTAATTTAAAAAATAAAATGAGAAAAATAGAATTATTCCAAACTTTATCTATCTAAGTTTTGATAATGTCATTTGACTTTCAGTTGTTACAATCTATATGAGGTAAATTTGACCCTGCATGGAGGCAGGCCGAGGTGATGTGTTGTAAATTGGGGACGTTGGTGAAGGGAAGGTCAACTTGTAGAATTTTTTGAATATTTTATGGATAAAATGATTACATTATGAACAAAAATTGCTTTATGTCTTAAAGTACTGTGCAAAACAGCAATATGTTATAGTTTGTCAACATAATATCAATATATCATGATAGCAACCTAAAATGGATATTCAATTAGTTGAATATTTTATCAATAATACTCCATGTAGATGCAAGGGGAATCCTCATTTTTTTCTAATTTGTATTAGAACTCTGTGATTTATCAAGTTGTTTAAAATACAGTCATTTCAGGCAATGAAAGTTCAAACACCAACCCCAGTAACATTGTGACCATCCCTTCATTAGTGTCCCCTATTTCCCACCCACCAACGTAGCTTGCCTCCATGCAGGTATAATCTAATTTACTTCATATTCTTGCAACATTAAGACAACTGAAAGTATCAAATCTTAGATCGACACAAGTTAAGTTGAAATTATTGTTATATCTCTCTATGGTATTAATATCAGTGTCTAAGGGTTTCCTGCCTGCGATTTGGTACTAGTTGAACCTTCTATGCTATTGCCTAGGCTCACTGAAGTGAATAAAGTACTATGTAATTTCCATCAAATTTCCTGTGATGACACTACTGGGATGACACTACCAGATATTGAGATGTCACACAGCCACTTGCACCTGTGCATTGCACTTAAAGATCTAAAACTAATTTGGTGGCTTGGAAATTTGATAAACTTACATTGCAAAACTGGGCCCTTTTAGTTGGAGGTTTAGGGAATGCTGTTGGGCTGCTGAAGTTTATGCACAAAGAGAAATCTACCCCCTCTTTCCCAAGAATGTCACAGTAATATCAGCCCATATCAAACTGCCTGAGAAGTATCTAGCAGCCATTATTTTCTTCTACTCCTTGACTTTTACTCCTTTTATTTAAATAATTTTTTTATTGAATCACCATGAAATACAGTTACAAAGTTGTTCGTGATTGAATTTGAGTCATACATATGCTTCACCAGAGCATATTTCCCATCACCAATGTCCCCAGTTTCTCCTCCTGTCCTCCCACACTTCCTTCTATACTCCCCTTGCCTATCTCTAAGGCAGACATTCATTTATCTCTCTCTTTCTCTCTCTCTCTTTCCTAGACACTGTAGTTTGTAATATTGCTACTGATGAGGTATCATCCATATCACGTTACCTTCTTTTAGTACCCAGTTCTTATCAGAGTGATTATATCCAACTATTATTATCATTGACATAGGAGTCCCTATGCCCTAAGTGCAGTCCCCTACTCTTAGGGGCAAGTTTCCTCCCATGGATCAGTCCTCCTGACTCTCATCTCTACTTTATTTTTCCTCCATTTTTTTTAGAAAAGACAATTTTCGGAAATTAACATGTATTGAAGATATACAGAACATTCCGTGTTGACAAATCTGTGTAATGCATATATACATGCTGATATTGTTCTTACTTTTATATATAGTTTAAGTATTTCATAAAATGTTTTTAATATCTGACTATAAAATACAGAAAGTAAGCATGCCAATGGCTTGAGAATTCTCAAGAGTCCTCCCTTTGATTTACATTTACATTACCAAGTGGAGTTATGTATATATAATATAATCATTAGGGGCTGGAGAGGTGGCATTAGAGGTAAGGTGTCTGCCTTGCAAGTAGCTAGCCAAGGAAGGACCGCAGTTCGATCCCCTGGCGTCCCATATGGTCCCCCCAAGCCAGGGGCGATTTCTGAGTGCTTATCCTGGAGTAACCTCTGAGCTTCAAACGGGTGTGGTCCAAAAACCAATATATATATAATTATTAAACATTTTAAAATATATTATAAAGGTTGTCTCTGTTTCTCCTTATCTGTCATTGGGAAGTCCTTTTAGGTATTTTTTGTTATTTTAAAAATCATGATTTATTGTTGATTACATGGTTCCATGCACACAATAATCTAATAACACATCCTCTATAGTGTCTCTGCCCCTCAACTCACTCAACCTCTTACCCCCAACAATGGTATGTTTGTTTTATAGACCAGTTCTCAGGTTCTGTTGTCTTTGGTTTTTATTATTTTTATAATAATTTTATTCTGATCAAAGTGGATTACAAATCTTTCACAGTTATACTCTAGGTACTTTAAGATATTTCTATGGATACTTGTTTCACTGTTGAATATTGAGAAATAGAAGTATATTTAAAAGAAAAGAACCTCCAAAGAAAAAGATCAATATCTATTTGACCATGTACTAATATCAACAAAGAAAAATAGTTGGAAATAAAAAGATTCAAGTCTATGTAATTATAACAACTAAAGAGAAAAAAGATCAGACAAGTTTTAAAAAATTGGTAAAGTGTTGAGTATAAATAAGTAAAAATTAAATTAAGTAAAAATAAGTAAGAATACCTGCTTTCTCATGTATTTAGTTTAAGAGGAATGTTTTACTTGAGACTAGAATGGATTAAATAAAAATATAGGAGTAAAAATACACATACTTCTTTTCCAGTCCTTATATCAAATGATCAGCTATTTAAATATCTTTGGTGCTATTTAAATGTCTAATTATATGTCTTTTCTGCTACATGGTGAAGTATCATATATTTTCTTTAGAGCACATTTTCTTTTTATGTCTAGGTAGGATCACAACAGTACCAAAATGAGAACAAAGAACAGCACCCATTAAGTGCTAGGCACTTAATTTTTTTAAATTTTAATAAACACCTGATAGCAAGAACTTAAGATTAATATGAGGGGCCAGAACAATAGCACAGCAGTAGGGCATTTGCCTTGCATGCAGCTGACCCAGAACAGACCTAGGTTCAATTCCCAGCACCCCATATGGTCCACTGAGCCAGGAGTGATTTCTGAACGCAGAAACAGGAGTAACTCGTGAGCACAGCTGAGTGTGGCCCAAAAACAAACAAACAAACAAACAAAAAGATTAACATGATAATGCTAATTATCAGAAATTTGCTCAGAAATCTCCTGGCAGGCTTGGAGGGCCATATTGAATGCCGGAGATTAAGCCCAGGTCAGCCATATACAAGATACATGCTATCGCTCAGGCCACATATCACAGGTTTCTTGTGCTGATACTTTTGGGTGTTCATAAAGACAGTTATAGTTGGTTACTGCAATCTAAATGTCTAGCAATCAGTAATTAAACAAGAAAATTATTATAGGTGGGCCAGAGAGATAGACCATTAGGTAAGGTACTTATATACTCAACCAAGCCAGGTTTGATCCCCGGTCTGCATGTGGTCCCCTAAATACATTAGTAGCCATTTCTGAGAACAGAGCCAACAGTAACCCTCGAATATCACCAGTTGTATCTCCACTCAAAATAGAAAGTATATCCATGGCTTGCAATACTATAGTTTCACTAGATCATGGTTTAGGGGCTGGTGAGGTAATATAAAGGTTAGGATACTTCCCTTGCTCACAGCAAACCAGGGTTTGATCGTAGGCTCTTCATTTGGTCCTCATAGCCGTGACTACAGTGATTCCAGGACACAGAGCCAAGGAGTTAACCCTGAATATCACTGGCTATGGGCCCAAACAAAAACACAAACAAAAAAAATCATTTTAGAAGAATGAATGAACTTTATGAGGAAACACATAGACCATGAGGAGTTATAAAAGTTAAAGAATTTATGCAATAGTGAATTAAAGCTTACATATAAAATAGCAGGCCAAACATAAAATTGTTAATGATAGTTGACTTAGACTAGAATTTTGATTAATTCCTTTCCTCTTTTCTTTTTTGTCTATATTTTGCAGAATTTTTATTTTAAAGGGTATATTACCAAGAGAAGGCGAGGTGGTACAAATTTATGACTCGATAGTCAATCCCCTCAGGTATATTGGTAAAAGTTACTGTATGATCAAGAAGGCTAATACTATGAATAAGGCCTATATGGTATCTTGGGCTTTGTCTAAAGACAAATTATGAAAATTAGAATGGGATGGAGAGGGGAGTTAAGAAGAAAGAATGGCTGGGAGGATAAGTAATGGTCTGAGAGTTTAAGTACTTTTACCTTAGTATCCAACCTCACAAACTCTCTAAAAAGTCAGATTGCTCCAAAAATGGTAGCAGTGGCTACCATTGAGCCCATGTCAGTAAACAGAATGTAGGTTTTTTTCCCCAAATGTGCCATTCTAAAAGGCCACAAATATTAAGCAAAAAATAAGCTTTCATAAAATTTTAAGTGCAAATCATTGCATAGGTCTATTATCTTTATTTATGAGGTCTATTCAATTCTAATATGCTATTATAAGAAGTAAACAAAAAGGAGCTAAAGCAGTGGCAAAAGTGGTAGGGTGTTTGCCTTACACACACTAACCTAGGATGGATCACAGTTGATACCCTGGCATCCCATATGGTCCCCCCAAGCCGGGTACGATTTCTGAGTGCGTAGCCAGGAGTAACTCCTGAGCATCACCGGCTGTGGCTCAAAAAGCAAAAAAGAAAAAAAAAGTATTTCTTTAGCTATATTGAAGTTATAATTTATCATTTATTTAATCAGAGGAATGCAGATCAAAATCACAATGAGATATCACTTAACCAAAATGAGAATGTCCTATTTCAGAAAAGATTTGAAACAGCAAATATTGGCTGGGATGAGAGAAAATCAAGCCTTGGAGCACTGTAGCTTGGATTGTAAATTGGCACAAATTTTGTGAGACACAGCAGGGAATTTCCACTAAAATTCCACTGAATATGGAAGCACTCCATCACCTAAGGATGCCACTCCTTGGACACTTATATGAAAATTATGCAAACACTAATTCAAAAAAAATCTTTGTACCACTAGGTTCATAGCAGCATTATTCACAAAAGTCACAACACAGAATCAACCCAAATACTATCAGAATACAATGAAATGAAAAAGTTGTTGCATATATAATATAATACTCTCTCATTTAAAAAAGTAAATTATTAAATCATTTCTTTTTTTCTTAGATGAATAGAACTTTAACTGTTAAGTAAAATAAGTAGAAAAGTAAAAGATAATATAAATAACTAAAATGAATGAATTGCCAAGAAAACAGAATAACAGCAATAAAACTAACTCTTAGAATCCATTAAAATTATGGCAGTTATCAGAAGGAAAGTAAGATGTTGAGGGAAAAAGACAAAGAATCTTTAGGTGATCAGATGGCTCTATAATATTTTGGTTGTGCATTATAAGTGAAAAGATACACTATTCCCCTGAAAATATATAGTATTGTAAATCAATGACAATGCGATATGGGGGGGAGGGGGAAATGAGTAGTATGTGTGTTACAACCCAAGCCTGGCCCCAGCACTGGCAACTCGAACCCTGGGGGCGGTTGGAGAAGGGAAACCCCTCCCCTTTCAATTTTCAAACTGGAGAGGGAGCTAGCAGTTGGACCCAGCAGAGCACACATGCCAGGAAAGCCATCCCTCTTTTTTTCTGGTATGTCAGGGTCGCTGGTCAGACAGCGGGCCACAGATCTCCTGGACGGAACACTTGGTCCAGGAGACTGGGACCCCCTATGCCAGGCGGGTCTTCATGGCCGGCCCTGGCAACTTAGGCCCTGAGGGGCAGGCGGAGGAGGGAAACCCCTCCCCTATGTAAATTGGACCCACTGTTTTGTTTGCTAGTAATATTATTTTTCTAAACCGCGCGGGGGCAAATGCGCCCACGAGACAAATATACTTTTTAAAGCATTATTCAAAAACGTTCCTGATCCTAGACTGTTCCTAGGAATAGAATCAGGATGCCCAAGATTTTGATAAAACACTCAAATTGACCTTTATTGTCTAGTCTTTTATATATTGCCTCTACCCCCACCCCTATGTCTCTCTTACCTCCTCATACCCAAACCTGAACCATTATCTTCCCCTTATTCAACCCTCATTATCCTCAGTTCCTAATTGAGTAGACACCAAGACTGACCTTCTGCCCCAACACCACCATCCAGCTCCTCATTGAAAGACACCCTGGCGGTCCCCAGCTCATGCCTCTACAAATAACTACAACCAACACACCTGTTGACCCATGCTTGGTGGCCCCTCATGCCCCCATCAAACTATGGACTATTGCATGATACCAGAATCAGCTTCAGCAAAACTCCTAGTTCAAGGACAATATAGGGTTCCATAATGCCGCAAAACATGTCTCAAACTCAACTATCACCTGTTGTCTTCAAATACCCTTGTTTTCTTTCTTTTTTTCTTTTTAAAACATAAAAGGGTCACATGTATCTCTTTTGTATATCTCAGATGTATTCCCTTAACATCTATAACTCTTTTCGAATATCTTCATATAGTGACAATTTTGCCCACTAGATTAGTTATTTGATTGTTTGATTTTCCCCCTGTGAGATCTGTCTTATAAGCAATACTGGTATAAGAGTAACTCTGTATAGATTTCACGTTTATACCAAGTTACGGGAAATGTTGGACTTTATTCTTCGGCCCCCAGATGCACCAACAATATCTGTGGCATTGCTTCTCTTTTGCATAGGCACATTAAAATGGGAAAATAATACATATGGAAACAAGTTCTTATCTAATAGAGATGGGAACACAAATTTGGTAATGTAGTTAGGCCTTTACCCTGAACATTGGCATAATGATTTGGCTCAGGTCTCAGAAGAATGGGCATCGCCCACACATACCTGAACAATGGATACCATCTATGGAAACAACCACAATTGTCTTTAACATTACCAGGATCCAAGCCTCTACCAGGGAAGACCTACCACTGCTTTGGCATTGACTTACTCCAAAGAGTGCTCCCAACACCCAGGCGACTCAGCAACAGTGTGCATGCAGGGCAGATTGCTCCGCATTTAATGATATGCTGAAACTAGAGGATGCTCCATATCAGCCTGACATTGATGAAAGAAATGCACAGAATCCAGAGTCATTAAATATGAGTCTGATACCAACAATAGCTAAAGTGTGAAAAAGTTTCACCTGGAACTTGAGAATGACTGGAGTTGGATAGACTGGTATACCTGGAACCCAGAGTCTGTCTTATGCCAATAAACTTCTGGGGTGAGGCCTTTTTGTAATCAGGTCAAGGATTTTTTTTTTCCATTTTCTCAATTTTTCTGGACCTATGCAAACATTGGTGATTGCCACTATCACACCTTTACTATATTTTTTTACTCTTATCCTTTAAGGAAAAAAATACAACTTACTGAACTTAAAAACAAATTACTGTAGTAGAATGCCTGTCTCGAATACAGGCAAGGGATGGGAAGGGGGTAGGGGGTAATGTTGCACTGGTGAAGGGGGGTGTTCTAGTTATGACTGTAACCCAAATATGATCATGTTACTTAAATAAAAAATATATTAAAAAAAAGAAAAAGAAACAAACCAAGGGAACAGACAATATCCATGTTATAAAACAACTAGACTCTCATTACAGAACTCAATCTAGGGACTGGAGTTAAAGCACAGGGAATAGGACGTTTTGCCTTGTACAGGCCAATCCGGTTTGATCCCCGGCATCCACATAGTTCCCAAGCCTGCCAGGAGCTCCAAAAGCCAAAAAAATAAAGAGAACTGAATCTATCAAGGAAGGGAGAAAGTGGGATAAAAGGGCTCAGTGATCTATGGTAAGGAGATACAGGCACCTTGGTGATAGGGCTGACACTGCACATTTAAAACATTTACATTCTGCAAACTTGTATTATCTAAATAAAAATTAAATTTAAAAAAATCAAATGAAAAACAACCAAATTGACGCCGGAGAGATAGCACAGTGGTAGTGTATTTTCCTTGCACAAGGCCAATCCAAGACAAACCTGGGTTCGATTTACAGCATCCTATATGGTCCCAGAGCCTGCCAGAAAAGATTTCTGAGCACAAAGCTAGGAGTAACCCATGAGCAGTGCCAGGTGTGACCCAGAAAACAAAAAAAAAAAAATATTATTTAAATATTCATATGCAATGTCTTAAGGCAAGCTAAGATATGTTGATGTTGAATAGCCTATAACATGGGACGGGAGAGATAGCACAGAGGTAGGGCATTTGTCTTGCACGCAGACAGATGGTGGTTCGAATCCGGCCTCCCATATGGTCCCCTGAGCCTGCCAGGAGCAATTTTTGAGCACAGAGCCAGGAGTAACCCCTGAGCTTTGCCGGGTGTGACCCAGAAACCAAAAAAAAAAAAAAAAATGAATAGCCTATAACAGTTGTTGATTATCAGCAATATGCCAGAAACTGTGATGTGTTCTTTACATGTATTGGATTGAATACAATAATATATGCTTATTATTTTCAATGAAATATTATTTATAATAAATGCATTATAAAATATTTATATTATATATAGAGATCTATTATAAATTAGTGTTTAATGGTTAATTTTAATAGTTATTAAATATGAATTTTTTTTTTGGTTTTTGGGCCACACCCGTTTGACGCTCAGGGGTTACTCCTGGCTATGCACTCAGAAATCACTCCTGGCTTGGGGGGACCATATGGGACCCCAGGGGATCGAACCGCGGCCCGTCCTACGCTAGCGCTTGCAACGCAGACACCTTACCTCTAGCGCCACTTTCCCAGCCCCTAAATATGAATATTTAATGTTATTAATATTTCTCATTAAAGATGAAAATTGACAAAATTTACATAATCCACAAGAAGTAGAGTTGGAATTTGAAATTTGGAATTCTTATTCAAATAGGGTCTGTGCATTTACATGATTCTGTACCATTGTAAATAATTTGCAACATTGAGATTAAGGACAAATTTAGGAAAGCTTAAAGCAATTGCATATAGAGAAGCAGAGGCAACCTAAAGATGCCAAACTAGAGAATAAGAAATAGGATATGGAAAGAACAATAGCATTAGTCAAACCACAAAATGTGCATCTACTGAGAAGGCTCCCAGGGCTTAAGTAAACAAGTTTCACTCCCAAAACGAATGGGTCACAGATGGTGGAATAGACTACATACCATGCTCTGCCCCCAAATGTCTCAGTGTTCAGCCATCTAAAAATTATTGGCCCTGCTACAAGGAAGAGAAGTTCAGCAGAGGAAAAGCTCTATTTAGAACCTAAGATGATGTTTGATAACAGTACATTTAAAACTTTATAATACAATGCAGGTGGTAGTGAAAAGAATTTCTTTGTTTACTTCATGTTTTATGACTAGTTAAGTATAAATATTCAAGTCACTCTACTGAATAATACATTTATTCCATTTTATATTAAAGTATCTATCATTACAAATGTAATAGAGACACTGGAATTACAACTATCAAGGTTCATTTATCATGCTGGAGGGGAATGCTTAGTGGAAAAACCACCAGCTTTCACTAATTATAACACTCCATATCCAGAGGTTAATGTACATGTGGTATTAACTCAGCAGCTCATCTTTCTGAATGAAACAAGTTCTACAGAGTTTATTCAGATGGGTGGGAGGCTATTTGAACAATGGTTAGGTTGAAAAAAATGTTCCTACCTGTCTAGATTCTTGGAGATTTTTACAAACTTGGAATTTTCTTCTACTTTCCTGGAAGTTCCCTATGTTATCATAGAATTAAAGAACCTCTAAAATAATTTTAGAAGTGCTGTGTAATTCTAGAAAGCTTTCCCTTCTTGATCTTTATTAGTCTTAGACAAGTCTTCCCCAGTTCTTTTCATTCAACTCCATCTTAGATGTCTATAATAAACGTGTTAGCTTCCTTGCCCTTATCATAATTTCTTAACCTTAGTGATTATATTCAAGTCAGTACATCACCCATTATCAAATGCGCTACTCTTCTGAACAAATCTTTCACGTTCATGAATTTGTCAATTATACTAACAAGAAATGTTTAATAGTTTGCAAAAATAAAGCTACCACATGTAACTCACCCACAAAACTATTCATCTTCATAAAATGAGCTTACATTTTTGGAGTTTTGGTTTTGAGTCTGAGCCACCCCTGACTTTGTTCAAAGCTTACTCCATGCTCTTTATTCAGAGAAAATTCCTGGCAGTCTCCAGGGACCATATTGGACACCAGGAATCAAACCCTGATTGGTCATGTGCAAAGCAAAAAGATTCTTATCTGCTATATTAACAGCTCACTTCTTACATTTTTTAAGCTTTATTTATAAAAGTTTTAAGAAATCTTTGTTTCAGTCATAATCACATAATTTTAATACACATTTACTAAATATCCACTATGTGTCAGTTATTTTTTATTTTTATTTTTTTATTTTTTATTTTTTGGTTTTTGGGCCATACCCGGCAGTGCTCAGGGATCACTCCTGGCTGTTTGCTCAGAAGTAGCTCCTGGCAGGCACGGGGGACCATATGGGACACCGGGATTTGAACCAACCACCTTTGGTCCTGGATCGGCTGCTTGCAAGGCAAACGCCTCTGTGCTATCTCTCTGGGCCCTGTGTCAGTTATTTTTTAAGAACTCCCTACCACGCTATAAAAACTTAAATACATAACAATATATATCTACTATATAATATAATAAAAAGGACTGGCAAACAGGAAATGATGTTATGTGCTATATACATGGACCATACTTTAAAGAGAAACCAATTCTGGAACTCAGAAAGGTATCTTAGTGTAGAGACCCAAAGCCTCATTTCTAAATGCATCATTTTATAATGCCTGATTGTCATATGTAAGCTTCTAAAGTAGTCTAAATCTATTTTTCAGGGAGATGTTTAAAATGAAGTGATAGACAAATTGGAAAAACTGAGGAGATCAGATTAAAATTAATATAATTTTATTTTATTCATGCCCCACAATTGTCACACAATTTTTTCCTCCTTTACTTTACAAGATTTCATCACCATATTCTTTCCTGTCATCTCTCTGACATGATCAATAATTCTGAAACTTCTCACAGCTCATCCTTCTACTCTTCCTGACTTCTAAATGGCACTGCTTCCATATATGCTGACATTCCAGTTACAACAATGAGCCAACCCACCCTGTTCAGCTACCACTGCCATTAGATCACTATCTCTTCTTTAATACTCTCTGTTAATTGTATTTGTTTCTTTCCCACACGTTGCCTAACGTGGCTTTTTTTTTTTCATCCTGATTGTCTGCTTATGTAGAATTTCATTTCTTATTTACATAGTTCTTATATATTCTTTCACTTCATTTTCATATTTTATCCTTAAATTCTCAGGGTGATTTTTTGTTTGTTTTTGCTACATCCTGCTGCACTCAGGGGTTACTCCTGGCTCTGTGCTTAGAAATCACTCCTGGCAGGCTTGGGGACCACATGGAATGCCTGGGTTTGCACCCAGGTTGGCCACGTGCAAGGAAAACGCCCTACCTACTATGCAAACTCTCTGCCCCCCAACGTGATTATTTAAAGGGGGAAAATATAACAACCGTTCCTATTTCTTGTTAATCCTCAAAGTTCATCATCGAAATGTTCTTTCTCTAAATACTTATGCCCTCAGGACTACTTCAGGGCAAATAACAAGGCTGTATTCCAGCATTTAGCACACGATTTTATCTAATTAGAGGTATCAGAGCCAGATAAGAGGCAAAGAACAAAAGGCAACTGGACTCACTCTGAGGTCTTCCAGCCGGCACTCTTTAGGCTGGTATACGGACAACTGGCTATAAAAAACAGCGGCATATTCGTTGGCGCCCTCTTGTGTTTGGAAGAAACACAACATAAATGGCTTCAATACTGTGGGTGTGTGTGTGTGGGTGTGTGTGTGTATACATATATATGTATATATATACATATATATAATCTAGGTGAGAGAGCAATTCTGTCTTAAGAAGGTATCAAGAAATAAATAAAGTAAATATCAGGTATCATGTATTCTGGGTCTAAGAAAAATGCCTTATACTAGAATAAGAAATTGAATTAAATTATATTTAAAGTTAATTTAAATTATTCTTATTCTCTTCATCATAGCCAATTCTTGACATTTTATTCTTCCTTCACAGTTTTTACAGTCAGAAATGAAAGTGTAAAGTTAAAAATTAATAACATAATTGCTAAGCAAAAATGAAGCCGGAACTTATTCTTATCAAATCTTAGCTATAGCACTTGAAGTCACAATTATTTGCAATGAATGCAAGGATATCTATAAGACAAAATCACAGGTAAAATTAAAGGATGGCTTTTTATGTTTGAATATAAAACAAATTAGAAAAAAGTAAAAGATCCATGAGGTGCAATACTGTTTATTTTCTTTTTATCCATCTGCCTTTCTAATCAATTTCCCTTGATATTCAATGTTTCAGCTCATAACCAGATCAGATCAGATCAGGTCAGCATCCTACTGGACCATATGATGATTGCCAAGTGACAGTATAAAGCTGATGTAAGTTACATAAACTAAATTATTCTAAAAAGCTACGTAAACCAACTCCTTTAAAAAGCTAGCTGTTCATGAGGCTGGAGCAATGGCACAGTGGTAGGATATTTTCCTTGCACATGGCTGACCCAGGATGGACTGCAGTTCACCCCAACATCCCATATGGTCCCCCAAGCCAGGAGAGATTTCTGAACACATAGCCAGGTTAATCCCTGAGTGTCACCGGGTGTGCCCCCCCCCAAAATAAACCAGCTGTTTTTATAGATTTACCAGTAGTTAAAATTGGAATTCTTCTATTTATGACTTTTTTCCAAATACAATCCACTAAGGACTTACCTGCAGCTACGATGATAACATCAGCCAGCTGAGTATGTATCTTCAGCTGTTCTTTAGGGGTGTATCTGTGAGCTATTGTTACAGTTGCATCACCTGGAATGCAGAAGAACTACCATTATATAATTACTAAAAATTTCAAACACCCAAATCAAGAGGAAATTCTGTAACATCATAAGAATTAGAAAACAGCATTGAAGTTTTTAAATCATTTTGAAGCAAAAACTAGAGAATGCCTGATGACTCCCAAACATTGCATGCTTCATTTGACCAAATACCAAATCAATTGAAGGGGTCAAGAATAGTATACTAAGTTAAACTGCTTGTCTTGTACAAGCTCAGCCTAGCTCCTACTCCTGGAACAGTATATAGTCCCCCCACCCAAGTCCTTATAGGAATGATACCTGAGCACAAAACTAGGAGTAAACTCTGAGCACAACCTGTATAATCCAGTACCCACACAATCAGGAAAATTAAATTAAATTAAATGAAACCAAACAAGGTTAAGTATTGGTCATTATATTAGTAAATAGAATTCCCATATTTGAAAATTCTATATTAACTGATTAATATACAGGGGCAAAACACTGTGGAGTGCAAATGAGAAATCAATTCTGTCTTAAGAAGATATCAGTGGGTTGGAGTTATTTATAATAACACAGCAGATAGGGCATTTGCCTTGCATGCGGCTGACCCAGGCTCAAAATTCAGGTTCCCTACTCACCAGGAGTGATCCCTGAGCATCACTGAGGGTAGCCCCAAAACAAAACAAAACAAATATCAAAATAAATTTCTAAAGAAAGCTGTTTTTCAGGTTTTAAAATATGAGTAAGAGTATACTAATTAATGGAGGAATAAAAAGAAAATGCAGGCTAAAAGATAAAAAGCAAATAAAACATGAGATGACTATAAAAGTACACATTTAGAAAATAAAGATAAAATTTGCATATACAGGAACCCTTTCCATATACTTTAATAAAAGGACAAGTGAATGTATGTAACTAGAGCACAACTGGGAGGCACTTTTTTTTTTTAATAGAGGTAGGTTTTTATACCTATTGCTTTGTAATACAGTTTAAAATTAGGTTAAGTAATGCCTCCCATATTCCTTTTCCCAAAGATTGCTTTAGCTATTCATGGATATTTATTGTTTCAAACATTTGCTGTAGCTACACAAAATCTCATTGTAAACACAATTTATATTACATTCTACATCTGTGTGTTTACATAATAGCTACTTCTAAGTATAGGCAAAATTAATTCCTATTATAATTTTAGTTCAATACAGAAGTGATAATTTCAATAAAAGGACATTTTTGTCAACTAAAGGCCAACATCCCCATAAATAGGATCTCATTATTCTTTGTAAAATAAAAACCAATTTGAACTTTAGTCAGTAACATAGGTTATGAGGTTAATGAAATAAATCTACAATTTTACATGTTTTATGTTTGGAAGCTTCATCTAGCAGTGCTCAAGGGCTTACACTTGGCTCTGTGCTCAAGAATCAGTGTTAGTTGTTCTTGAGGGACCACATGTGGTACAGAAAATTGAACACTAGTCATCCACATGCATTATATATGCATTTTATAGTGTATGATCTCTCTAGCCCAAGATTTTAATTACTAAATTATACTTGTGGTTTATAATTGACTTAAAAAAAACTGAAGTTTATATGTGCTATTGACATTCAAAATGTATCAAGAAACAGGAGTCAGTACAGCAAACAGGCACTTTGTTCAATCCTCTGCACCCTATATGGTCCCCAGAGTCTGCCAGGAATAATCCTTGAGTGCAGAGTCAGAAGTAAGCCCTGAGCACCACTGGGTATAGTAATTTCCCCCTCAAAAAATAAATAATTAAATTTAAATATTTTAAAAACTTAATAATCCAATTCTAAAAACTTTTGTGTGCCTTGATACTTATTCAATAAACATGATTTTAATATAGATCACTGTAGCTAATCACCTTAGGTGATTATAACACACCCTGTTTTAACATACAAAATACACACCCTGCTTTCCCTAATCCCCTTACCTTGTCTTTACTAAGCACAGAAGTATAAACTCTATTGTAATCCCCTCTCACATTCTATCTAATTGGCTGGCAGAATCCACATTTCACTCTTCCCCTTACTCTCTCCTAATATAAGTATCCATTTCCCATCTACAATAAATGGACTTATTCTCCCAAAGTGGCTTGTGGATGCTTCTTTGTGGAAATCCAATGTCACCAGTGACTTCAACATCCAGTGACTCTGACCTCACCAGTGACTTTTCCATCTTGGGATCTGACCTTACTGGTTTCATTTACAACTGGCATTTGAACAAGAAGGTCCCAACAATGATGAGTGACTTGACCCCCTGGTAGAAAATCACTATGATAGCTCTGTCGAGCTGGACTGAATGTGCCTTTCCCTTCGCTGGAACACTGATGTACATAGTTCCCATTATAAACAGCTTTATGGAGCTCTGGTCCATCTACGTTCATTTCTTGCTCTGGACTGTACATGGCAGGCTCCTTAGAGATTCTCTCATGCACATGCACCAAGAGAAGAAGGATGCCTTTCCAGTGGTGACAAGTTCTCAATCTAAAGGCCTTCCCAGGGCTGATAATTTATCATTCACTACTGGCACTAAATAAGAAAGGACCCTCACCCCAATCTCCCAAGGATGAAGTCTCTGCTACAGGCTCTGCAAACTCAGAGTCTGAAAATGGCTTGATCAGAGGTATAGTGCCCCAAACCAGGAGTCAGAGGGTCTAGCCAATGCTGGCAATCCAAGTTGTGTGCACTGTCAAACGGTTCAAAGTCTGGAAAGGTTACAGATTTATCAACAGAAATGACACCAAAGAAGATGTCTTTGTTCATTAAATAGCTATTAAGATAAACAATCCTAGGAAGTTTCTGTATAGTGTTGGAGATGGGGAGACTGTAAAGTTTGATATTATGAAAGGAAAGAGGGGTCTAAAAGTACAAATGTTTCTCGACATGACGAGTGAAAATGGTCAATATTCTCCCAATAGACGTATGTTCTGCAAATTCATCTCCTGGCCTTGCTCAGTTGCACCATCACCTATACTGGCAGAGGTCACCTCAGGAGTAACAGAAGGAGGCAGTGAAGAGGGGAGACCTGAAAACTCTGAGCAGTATCCCAGATGCCAACACCCACTGACTTTCTTCTACCAAAGGTGCTTTGTATGAGGACTTTGACTCCCCAAAATGTAGCAGCTTATGGAGGTCACTGACGGGATAGAAGCTAAAGAGAAAGCTTCATTTGAGGAGGACCAACAGCAGAGAATTGAGTGGGTTCCTTCACCCAAATTCTGGCCCAGGAACCAAAGGCCTTTCCAATTCCAGAAGATCTCAGTTCCTAATACAAAAGAAGATGGAGGAGAAAAATGGAGGATCCAAGTTCATTCGAAGCACAACTTGAGAAACTGCTTTCAGAACCTCCTGCAACTTTCTTCTAGATTAAGCTCTTGGTCCTATTTGCATTAGCCATTATATTGCTAGTTAAACTGTATTCTACTTAAACATTTACCTGTGTGTGTATCCATATATATATATATATATATATATATATATATATATATATATATATATATATATATATATAAATGCAATATGTGTGTGTGTATTTTTTTTTTTTTTGGGATTTTTCAGCCACACTCAGTGACGCTCAAGGGTTACTCTTGGCTCAGAAAGTGTTCCTGACTTGAGGGACCATATGAGAAGCAGGGGATCTAACCGCAGTCTGTCCTAAGCTAGTGTGCACAAGGCAGATGCCTTACTACATGCGCCACCACTCTGGCCCCTACCTGTATAAATTTTAATGCCACTCTGTTGAGTAATTGTTGTAATATTGTTTTTGCCTGTCATCCCACCTGGATCTTCCAGGTGGGGGTGATTAAGGAATGAAATAAAAAGCTTGTTGGGGAGGCATAGGGAGCTCTTTTGCCAGAACTGACTGCTGGTTCAGTTTGCCTTTTGGAGCTGGCTGCAACTGACAAAAGACTTTCTTTGCTGAACCTTTGGTCCCCTATTCTTTTGCATTCGTTGATTATTTACTCCGGACATTATTATCAAAGTCTCCCCCAAAAGGGGGGACGGAAGAATGGGATTCAATTTATCTTTTTGGGAATCATTCTTTGACTTGGAGACCATCAACAAGGGGTTTGACCTCCCCCCACATTTGGCGCCCGAACAGGGACATTTGGCGCCCGGAACAGGTGAATCTGGACCCTCTGGAACTGTAAGTGACATGTTTTATTGGAAATCACCTCTGGAGATCCTTGGCTGGTTATTATGGATACTCACGCTCACTATGCCATCTGTTATTAAATACATCGGTTCGGCATTACTCAAGTGCATTGCTCTGCTTGGATATAAACCACTTGGTTTGATACTAGTAAATATCATTGTCGTTGGATGGTTGCTGCTTACAATTCAATCAAATATTTCTACTCCAATATTTGCATTGCTTGAGTGGTCTCCATTAGTCATAGTTTGTGGAATTTCTGTGTTGGCTAATATGACTACCATATGCATAGTCATTGGCTGGTGGTTAGGAAATAGACAATGTGGAAATTGTAAAGTGATGACCAGTATGGACAATAAAAAAATTTTTCCTACGAAAATTCAGACTAAGATAGAGGCTGATAAATCTGACACTGGCAGCAAAAAAATTGCCGGTAAAAAATCAACTCGGACACGTAATTTAGATACTCATAATCCAAATCAAGATCTTGACACTGATGATCAGCCTCCAGTGCTAAGTCCACAAGAGAGTCCTGATTCTGTTCACAGTATGGACTCACATGTTAATGCCAACTCAGACAATGAACCACATTCTAGTATTCCACACCTCAGGCATCAGAGTCCTGTGCAAGGTACTTCTGCTAATCCAGCCTCAACTCCATTTCAAAAAGTATATGTTTCAAATTATGAACCTCTTGAAATGGAGGATGTAGAACGGTTTAAGAAAGCATGTAAAGAATATGGGGCTACCTCTCCATATTGTCAGGAGGTGCTAAGCATGTGGTGTCAAAAATCAATTTGGACTCTGCATGACTTTAAAAAACTTGCTGAAATATGCCTGCCATCTAAACAGCGAACTGAATGGGAAATGTTATATGCAGAGGGTGTGAAATCCAAACTATATAGTCCAGATGGAACCAAAAAACGAGTGGCAGGGGTTAATCTCTCATATGAATTATTAATGGGAGAAAATCAATATTCAGATATACAGACATAAGCAGCTTTACCAAAGGAAATCTCAAAAATAATTAAAGACATTGCATTATCTGCATGGGAAAGAATTGATACTAACAGTACTGGTGAGGGAACCTTTCTAAGAATCATCCAAGGTCCCCAAGAGCCTTATGTAGAATTTGTGGCTAAACTCAAAGATGCTTTAAAAATACAAGTTAAAAATGATGAGGTGAGGAAATTTCTAGAAAAATGTTTGGCTTATCATAATGCTAATTCAGCTTGCAAATTGGTATTGGCTCCATTGCAGGAAAAAGCTGATTTAAATGAATTTTTATATGCATGTAGGAATGTTTATGATATACCCCATTCATTAGTAAATTCAGATCAGGTGCAAACCTTTGCAATTACTAAAGGAAATATACCTCTTTACCAAAGGGGACAAAAACTTGCCCGAAAACCAGGTCTCTGCCCAAAATGTAATAAGGGTTACCACTGGGCAAAAGACTGTAGATCTGGAAATCCCCATAGTAATAACATAGGAAGAACTTTTAATACAAACCCTAGGAGACAATTTTCCTGTTACCATTGTGGAAAACAAGGGCATATTAAAAGGAATTGCCATCTTTTGTTAAATTCAGTTCCTCCAGGATCTACAATTAAAAAACAGGGAAACGGCTACAGGGCCAATCCCCAGGCCCTTACAAATCAGGGGCAAAGTCATCAAACCATAATTCTCCCCAGCCCAGCCCAAGAAGATTAATTTCAATCAGTGAATTAACACATGCCACTGTGGGCAGTGCTCGGCTTGATATAACTTGCCCAGTGGACATTACAATTTACCCAGGAGAATGCCCTTATATGCTACACACAGGCATAGTGGGACCATCACCCCCAGATACAATGGGTTTGATTCTGGGCAGAAGTTCCCTTAATGTAAAAGGTATATCAGTAATCACAGGTGTTATTGATTCAGACTCAAAGAGAGAAATTATTGTAGTTATCAATGTGCCTGTTACTTGGACTTTCAAAAAAGGGGAGACAATTGTCCAAATAGTAATAATACCTTATGTTAAATTTGGGACTTCTGATAAGATAAGAACTGGAGGTTTTGGAAGCACAGATCCAGGGGCTGCCAAAAACCCATTAGTGGCTCTGATTACTAAATGTAAAGATGAAAATCCAATGATTAAACTTAATATAGAAGGGCAAGCCTTTAATGGCATGATAGACACAGGTGCTCAGATCACTGTAATTTCTGATAAAGAATGGCCAAAAAATTGGTCTCTGCAAGAAATTCCATATTCATTAAAAGGAATAGGAGGCCTGAGTTCTTGCTTGTTAAGCACAAGAACCATGGTATTTTATGGCCCAGAAAACCAAAAGGCTATAATCAGACCTCATGTGGGCCCATTTTCACCATCCCTGTGGGGCCGTGATTTGCATAAACAATGGAAGGCAGAATTCCGTATTCCATTAGCTCAAGGTGAGCCTGAACCTTCTTCTGAATTAAAAACCAAAAATTTTTGGTAGGGGCCACTGCCAGAAAAACCCCAGCACCAATAAAAATAAAATGGAAATCTGATGAACCAATTTGGATAGGCCAGTGGCCCCTTAAAACTGATAAATTAAAGGTGCTGACAGAATTAGTGGAAGAACAGCTAAAATTAGGACATATTGAGCCTTCGTTTTCTCAATGGAATTCACCTGTATTTACCATAAAAAAGAAATCTGGTAAATGGAGATTGTTAATGGATCTGAGAGCAGTGAATTTATCTATGGTACCTATGGGAAAATTACAGACAGGTTTACCATCACCTGTAGTAATCCCTAAGGAATGGCCACTAATTATAATTGACCTAAAAGATTGCTTCTATCATATTCCTATTCACCCAGATGATAAACACCGTTTTGCATTCTCAGTTCCTTCTATTAATAATACTCACCCTTGCAGGCGTTTTCAATGGACTGTTCTCCCTCAGGGCATGCTAAATTCACCAACTATGTGTCAATATTTTGTGGACAAAATTTTGAGCCCTGCTCGTGAAAGATTTCCCCAAGCTATAATTTATCATTACACCGATGATATTTTAATTACAATGAATAATGAAACAGATTTACAGAAATTATATGCTTATGTGATCAATTGTTTGCAAATGGCAGGACTGAAAATAGCTTTAGAAAAAATACAGACCATGCCACCATATCAATACTTGGGCTTTATTTTGGACAGAACATCAATACGTCCTCAAAAAATTTCCATAAAAAAAGAAAACCTTAAAACGCTTAATGACTTTCAGAAACTTTTGGGTGATGTAAATTGGCTCCGCCCAGCACTAAGAATCTCAAATGCAGAGCTGTTTAATCTGTTTAAAACTTTGGAAGGTAATCCTGCATTAGATAGTCCCAGAAATTTAACACAAGCTGCTAAAAATGAATTGGACATTTTCTTGAACAGACTACAAAAATCATTTCTCTTAAGATTTATCCCTGGAGAGAAGGTATTTTTATTAATTTTCCCTACAAAAGAAACACCTACTGCGGCTTTAATGCAACAGGCTGGTCCTTTGGAATGGGTGTATTTACATAACAAACAGCCTCAGTCTGTGATATCTTACCTGCAACTAATCTCAGAATTGATTATTAAAGCAAGACTCAGATCAATATCTTTGTTAGGTTTTGATCCAGATATAATAGTATTGCCAATACCAAAAAAGGAAATTGAGTCAATATTGCCTCTTAATGAATCTCTACAAAGGGCTCTCTCAGATTTTACAGGAGAGATTTCTTCTCACTATCCAAAAGGAAAGACCTGGGACTTTTTGAAAAAGACTCAGTTTGTTATCTCTTCAATTGTGAGGGATTCTCCTATTCCCAATGCAAAAGTTTTTTATGTAGATGGATCAAGTGGGGGACGGGGCGGAATAACCGGAGAAAATATGAACATAACAATAGAAACCAAATATAAGTCTGCACAGAAAGTTGAATTAGCAACGTTAATTTATCTATTAGAAAATGTATCTGAAGCCATGAATGTCGTTTCTGATTCTTTATATGTTGTAAATTTATGCCCGGTGATAGCCACTGCCTCCCTCAATTCTCATAGTCCTATTATACAGAATTTATTAAAAAAGTTACAACACATTATTCAAAAAAGAACTGAACCTATCTTCATCACACATATTAGAGCTCATTCAGGCCTTCCAGGGCCAATGGCTCAAGGAAATAAAACTGCTGATTTGTTAGCAATGCCTATATTTAAATCACCTGTAGAGGAACATTCAGCCTTACACACAAATGCTCGTCGTTTACATGTAAATTATCAAATTCCATGGAGGCAAGCGAGAGAAATTATAAAAAGATGTAACATATGTGCCCCGCTAGCACAAAAGACCCATATAGCAGGAGCAAATCCAAGAGGCTTGCAGTCTAACGAATTGTGGCAAATGGATGTAACTCAAACAGACTTATTTCCCAAAAAACCATACCTTCATGTGGTAGTGGATACATATTCTCGATTTATTTGGGCAATTCCTATGTCTTCCCAAAAATCTAAGGCAGTTTGCAGTTTTCTTTTACAATGTTTTTCTGTTATGGGTATTCCGTATTCTATTAAGACTGATAATGGACCCTCTTATATAAGTAAAACTTTTGAATTTTTTTGTAATGAATGGCAGATAAAGCATATTAAAGGAATTCCCCACAATTGTCAAGGACAGGCAATTGTGGAAAGAGCCCATAGAACTCTGAAAACTCAATTGCAAAAGAATAGAAAAAGAGGTTTGATGCCAATGGAGCTGTTATCTTTGACTCTCATTACACTAAATTATCTAAATTTACCTCAGGGAGAGAGCTATACAGCAGGGGAAAAACATTTTAAAGAAGATAATCAGAGACAAGAAACAACAAATATTCCAATTTGGATAAAAGAGGATAAAAAATGGATTGCTGGTTATCTCCTCTTGAGAGGGAGGGGTTATGCTTATGTTTCTACAAATGACAACCCTCCTAAGAAATTTTGGGTCCCCTTGCGTCTCGTTAGAAATCGGACTGGCACTGATGATCAAGGTCAGGTTGCTGGGACTATAGATTCCTCCCCACATCAAGTACAGAGTGCTCAAGATATTGACAGTTGTGGTGCTGCTGAGGTGACTGGGAAAGTAAGTGAGGGATTAACTTTCATACCTCATATTCTCAGTGAATCTGACAAAAGTGAAAAATCCTTACAGTCTGGACTACAAACAGAAAAACGGAAACCTGTTTTCACTGGATTACAAAATTTGGGTAACTCATGTTACATGAATTCAATATTGCAATGCTTGTATAATATTACAGACTTGACTCAGTATTTTTATCAAGATCATTATAAAAAAGATATTAATAGAGAAAATCCAAAGGGACATAAAGGTAAATTAGCAGATGAATTTGGTCATCTTATCAAAATCATGGGAAATGGATGCCATAAGTATTTCAATCCTGAAAATTTCAAAGCAACAATAAGTTTACTCAATGACCAATTTGCTGGACACAACCAACAGGATCCTCACGAATTATTAATGTTTCTTATAGAAGGACTACATCAAGATTTGCTTAAAAATTCAATAACAGATGAAACTGTACACTTGATAGACAATGATAAATATGAACAATTTAGAGTTTGCAAATCTATTATCTATGATACCTTTCAAGGACAGTTTAAATCTATACTACAGTGTCTTACATGTTACCAAAAGTCTGAGGTTTATGAAACATTTGTTCAGTTGTCCCTGGCTGTCAAGTCTGCAGATAAATGTACTTTACAGGAATGCCTTGTTGAATTTTTTAAAGAAGAAGATTTGAGAGATAACAATAGAATTCACTGCAATAATTGCAACACTAAAAGAGATTTTTCAAAGAAAACATATTTATGGAAAATACCTCCTGTATTGATAATTCATTTGAAACGTTTTGCTTTTGATGGAAAACAGATTAAAAAATTATACACTTATGTGGATTTTCCTTTGGAAGACCTCAATTTAGCAGAATTCACTCAAGAAGATAATAACAAGATTGAAAAATATAATTTATCATCAGTATCAAATCATTTTGGTCAAGTTCATTATGGACATTGTACTTCATATTGTAAAATTGCCACAGAACAGTATTGGATCAATTTTGATGATAAGAAGATCAAGAAAATCCCTATTGCATCGGTAAAATCTACAGCAGCATATATCTTGTTTTATATTTCTCAGAGATCTACTATGAAGACTTAATGATCATTTCCTTTATTTGTCAATTATCATTGATGTTTTACTGGTCATTTTTTAGGTATGATTTCTTAATAGGAATGAATACGATGAATCCCTATTGTGGTTGTTTGTATGATGTATTTATGCCTTAATTTCAGTATTGTTTTAGGTCACTATTAATTAGAAGATTTTGCAATATATTGATGTTACTTAAGACCTATATGAAAGAAAGATTCTTAATCATTTTAATGTTGCTTTATGATTGTGTATCGATATATGTTCATTTGGCAACTTTTGACTTTTCATTGTAACATCAGTGTTTTATTGCTCTCAACATAGATTTTGATATGAAGGTATAAACATAGTTTCGATATAACCATAATTTTGGGTAGACTGTTCACAGTGCTCATTATTGATGACTGATTATACTATATTTATTGTTTCATATTTGCATTATGGAATTTTATGGTCATGTTGCACATGAAATTCTTGATCATTTAGATTTATTCGACTTTGATTTAAAAAGTTTTTTTTTGTTACTATAATTTTTTGTTATTTTGAAATATTCATTTAAACAGTTTTTTTATTATTATATTTTTAAAGTGTTTTTTCTTTTTTCTTTTTGATTTAATTCAAATTTTTCTTTGGCTTTATTTTGATTTTTGTTTAATAGATATTTCTGGCAATTATAAATGAGTGTTATTCCCATAATTTTGTATAGTATGTATTTGCATGTTTATCGGTTTTGTAATTTTTGTTTATGGTTTTTTCTTTTTTTTCCTGATACTTTATGCCTTAATTTATTATTTCTTACAATTTATCTTTTTTTCCTAGTTCTTAACGTTTTATTTGTAGGAATCTCATCACAATTGCAAGCCTCCTGATATCGAACTGAGGAATACATCATTAACTGTTCCAGTGCTGTGTTCTATATCAAGTTACAACTCGTCTTTCCTGATTCATCAAATGTCTTTGATTGGACTTTTAGGAGTTCTATACTCCTTATTTTTTGAGAGTAACTTTGAACCTAGTAAAAAAATTTTAACTTATATATTTGTATTTTTTATGACTAAAATTTTTTAAAGTATATTTAATTTATGATTAGTGTAATTAAATGTTTTTAATTAATTGAAATTAATGTTTTTCGCAGAATGGTCTCACACATTTATGGGTTTTAAGAAAAATGAAAGACATTCTTGCAATAATAACTTTCAGACACAAAAGAGAAAAGAGCTGGAGGTTCCAGCTCACCTCAGGAAGCTCATCACAAAGAGTGATGAGTTTAGTTGGATAAATAACTACATTTTGAACTGTCCTAATAATGAGAATGTATGAGGGAAATTGAGAACCTGTTTAGAGTACAGGCAGGGGTCGGGTGGGGAGGAGGGAGACTTGAGACATTGGTGATGGGAATATTGCACTGGTGATGGGTGGTGTTAAAAAAAAACAAAAAACAAAAAAAAAGAACACTTGGCACATATTAAGCATCAGATATTCTTATGTGTGGAAAACTGGATTTAAAATGAAGATAAACTATACATAGATTTCTCCCAGAAAAAAAAAGATAAAAAAAAAAAGAAATTAATGTTTTTAATTTATAGTATTTAATATTTCATTAAAGTTTTGTAATTGTAATTATGTAGTGTTGTATTGTATATTATAATTGTATTGTATTGTATACTATTATTATTTGCTTACAAAAAAGGGGGAATTGTTGAGTAATTGTTGTAATATTGTTTTTGCCTGTCATCCCACCTGGATCTTCCAGGTGGGGGTGATTAAGGAATGAAATAAAAAGCTTGTTGGGGAGGCATAGGGAGCTCTTTTGCCAGAACTGACTGCTGGTTCGGTTTGCCTTTTGGAGCTGGCTGCAACTGACAAAAGACTTTCTTTGCTGAACCTTTGGTCCCCTATTCTTTTGCATTCGTTGATTATTTACTCCGGACATTATTATCAAAGTCTCCCCCAAAAGGGGGGACGGAAGAATGGGATTCAATTTATCTTTTTGGAAATCATTCTTTGACTTGGAGACCATCAACAAGGGGTTTGACCTCCCCCCACACTACTCTTTTGTTCTATGCCCCACTGCAAACGTAATTTTGTATCCAACTTTAGTGGTTTAATAATAGTTTGCACTTTAGTTCTGGGAAAATGAATAATGTTGTTAGATTTTAATAACTCTCAGCTATCCTACTGAATGTTTTTTAATTACTGTGATATTAGATTGTGCGTATATTATTTAGCAACTTGTTCTCAAAATTATGTCTGCCAAGATATTCTAATGTCTTTGTTCACAGAAGTCAATGGAAAAGGAACTTGGATACTATATTACAGTGCTTATTAGAAGAATGTTTTAGCTAATTTATTTTCAAACTATATATATCTGCAGAAATGTTCTTGTGATTTTTGTCTAGAGAATTTTATGAAAAGGAGCTCAGATGTTTTAGACTCATATTACAATGTTCAGTGTAAGAATGTTTAAGAATTTTCAAATTAAGTGTATGTACAGAATGGTTCTAATGTTTATGTTCAGAGAAGTTCATGAAAAAATTGTGACATGTTTAAGAGAAGGATATGGAAAAAGCTGTTTATTTTCAGAATGATGTATGCAAAATCTAACAGCCAAGTCTACCCTCACTAGGAGTGATTCCTAGAAATAAGCTACAACAGTAACTGACTTAAAATCTCCTCATTACCTTACTTGCAGATAAAAGTTTTTATCCTTTTTAATCCTAACTTTTGCTGTGCCTATGAAAAAACCACCACCTCATTTTATCTCTTAGATAGAGACATCTGCCTTTATCATAGAGTCTTCAGGCATGAATTACTTTGGTTTACATTATATTTCTGCATTTTTCTATAAAGTTAAGAAGGGGGAGATGTAGTTAATCACCTTAAGCACATACCTTGTTTGTTTCATTTATTTATTTATTTATTTTTGGGTTTGCGGTCACACCCGGCAGCGCTCGGGTTACTCCTGGCTCTAAACTCAGAAATTGCCCCTGGCAGGCACAGGGGACCGTATGGGATGCTGGGATTCTAACCACAGTCCTTCTGCATGAAAGGCAAATGCCTTACCTCTTTATCTCTGGCCCCAACATAACATCCAGAGCACACACCCTGCTTTCCCTAATCCCCTTACTCTGTCTTTCCTAAACACAGAAGCACACACCCTCATATAATCCCTCTCACATCCTACCTGATTGGCTGACAGAGTCAACACCTTAATCTCCACCTTACTCTCCCCTAATTTAAATATCCCTTTCACACCTGCAATAAACAGAGTTATTCTCCTAAAGTGGCTGATGAACTCTTCTCTGTGAGTGCTCTAGATCCGACCTCTCCAGTGACGTCTACATCTTGGGATCTGACTTTACTGGCTTCCTTGACAGATCACCAAAATACAATTAGCCAGAATTTTATATCTAAATCCTACCTGCTATTTCAGACAAATAATAACATATTTAAGCATATCTAAATAAGCATATTTAAGTTCTGACGATCCCACCAAATGTTTTTAATAAATAAACTTAAAAACTGAAGCTATACTGTTGTGTATGTAAACATTTTATGGAATTATTATGTTACTGACCCTACCCTGATCGGTGATTGTGCCCTACCCTAGGATGGTACCTGGCATCCTGTCCCCACCATAGGGTGGTACCTGATTCTGCTTCCACCATTGGGTGGTATCTGATCCCACCATTGGGTGGTACCTGATTCTGGAGAATAAAAACAAGGGTCTGTGGAAGGCGAGGGGCTTTTTGGCTGGAATTGATGCTGAGGCTATGGACTTCAGTCTTATCCACCAAATAAAACTAATATATCCACAAGCCTTACTATCTGCGAGCTGTTTACCCGCCGCTTCACCTCAGAACCGCTGGATGAACAGGGTTGCAGACGCATGCTCCAAGCTGGAGGGGAAAGACCTCATCCTCCATCCCTCCTTCAGTCAACCTCTTCAGGGGCTGACTTACAACACTATACTAAACTGAATAAGCAACAACATTGCTAGGAAACAGATGTATTATACAATCACTGGGATCTATCTGACCTCATGCTCATTAATTCCCTGAAGGGAAATTGCTATTATTTTGTGTGCATACTTTTCTATCATTTTTTTTCAGACAGAACTAATGTCACCTCTTTTTTTTCAGAGATATAATATATAATACATGCTATATATAATCAAATAATTGATATTTCATCTTAACAAAGTAATCAAAAGCCAATTACCAAAATTTAGGAACTTACACAAAGACAAGTCATTTCCAAAATAAGAAACTGAACACTTAAATTTACACTATTATCAAATTTAAAATTTTATACTAGTTTTCTACCACTTAAGATCAAAGCTAACAACAAAGATCTATTAAGTTAGAGATAGAGAAGGGTTTGAGATGCTCTGTAAGGCTCCACTTGCTATAATTCAATCCCTGGAGAATTTCTCTAAAGTAGGGTCACTGCAAGAATTAATAAACCAAGTTGTCATAAAGGAGAAAAACATCAAGTCAGGGGAGCTTCCAGGCTTGTGGTCCTAGAGCCCATTAAATCAACCTCTTCTGCAATCTTTACTGACCAGCTCATTCCACAATGAGGAGATAATGGGTTCAGTGACAGCCATTAGTACCTATCTGAAACTAATCAAGTCTACAGGAGCCTTTTACAGGTCAAAAGGAATAGGTGAAAGTAGAGAAAGCTGGGGCGAGTCTTTGTTTTCTGTAAAGCAGGGTGTAGTCCAATAATGCTAGCTTTGCATTTGTGATACCCAGGTTCCATCCAGTTCTAAGTATCTGAAACTGAATGATGGCAGCACAGACTGTTATTTTCTGGAAAGACAGGACTAAGTCTTCTTGCCACTGTTTTCCATGCTACTTCACAGAAAACAAGTACTGAATAAATACTGCCTGAAAACACACTAGAATATGCTTATAACTAAACTCAGCTGGTTGTTGGACTTTTTAAACTTTTATTTTTAGTGTTTGGGGCCACACCTGGCAGTGTTCAGGGTTTACTTCTGGATCTATGCCAATGAATCACTATTGGTAGTGCTTGGGAGACTACAAGGGTTGTTAGAGATTGATCCTAGGTTAGCCACATACAGGAAAAATGCCTAACCTGATGCTTCAATTCTAAACTAAAACTAATTACTTTGACCCTATTGCTGCTATTGTTTTAGCCCTAAACTAATCTTAAAAAAAAAAAAAAAAGGCCAGGGTCAGAGTAATAGGACAGTGGTAAGGCACCTGCCTTATGCAGCAAACCCTGGTGTGTGTACTGCATATGGTTTACAGCCAGAAGTAAGTCCTGAGTACATCTGGGTGGTCAAAAAAAAAAATCTGGTGAGGGCAGTATTAATGCAATGATCCTACATTTTAAAGAAGAAACATACAAAGTGTTGAGGCATTTTTGGGAGCAAGTTAGATTTGATATTCTAAAGTATATAAAATATGAAAAATATATTTACTCTAAAATATTTGAATTAAATCAGATTCTGTATTCTCTTGATAGCAATTACTAGTCAAACCAATGTTATCTTCAAGGGGAAAAATAACTTCTTTTAGAGACAGACATTTATAAGCTTCTCTCTTGCTTTCTCACATTAGAGTCAAAAAGAAAAAAATGTGCTAAAGCCAATGGCATTTACTTTGAATGAAGGAGAAACTGAGTAGGTTATTACATCAGTATAAATTAAAACAATATATAGTGATCTAATGGTGAGCACAGTGGCATTCAAACATCCTAATAAGCTTTGGGGCTCATGACATGAGATTCTCCACTCCATCCACCGTGAGCTTCCTTTAAGCAAGTATTCCATTAGCTTAAGGATGCCAACTTAGTTTGTGCTACTGAATAGTGACCATTTAAATCACCATACCTGTGTATAATGCCTCTTTTGTAACCCCACCCCCACCAAAATTATAACTTCTCGCACAGAAAACAACTACTGCCTACTCACTATACACTACATAGTGTGACTCAGATGCCTTGTCCTCTATATAGCAGGTTCCTGTCTTAACATTCCCAGCAAAAAAAAGATCTCCCTGCAGCCTACTGCTGAATACAAAAGTAACTGCTTTACTACAAGATTTTAACACCTTCTCAATGCCCTAAATAATTAGGAAATAAAAAATCCCAGATCTAGGTACTAGATAAAAAAAATCAAGACTAAATGCTAGCCAGGAGTAAATACAAATTAATCAAGCTAAATTACAATATGAATATTGTCCATAGATTGCTATTATATTTGTCTTTCTAATATGCACTATTAGGTCTCTAAATCTCCCTTGGTAGTTGAGATGAATGCCCAGTATCAGCTAGTCAGAACAAGCTCTAAAGCTAGGAATTTGCTAGGTTAATCTCCTCCATTATATTCATTAACTAAAACCACATGTAATCACTTCACATATTACTGCTCTAAAGACATGGACATTGGAAATATTAACTCTCCCACATGTTCTAAGCCTTCAGTAATCAATTGTCAACAATTTAATATGTCACATTATTGCTATCACACATGATATTTGGCTTTACCATGTGGCAAATTGTCCGGCACCGCCCCCTTCAGGGGGCTACCCAATCAATGCTTAACCCTTAGCCAGTTAGGCCAGATCACACAATGCCAGCAACCAAAAACTTGGCCCATCAGTGCTCAGGAAACCATGCAGTGCTAGAAAAATTCAGGCATCTATCTGACCCCATAGATATCCCCTTGATCCCAAAATCATTTTTAATATAATTTATTACCTTCATTCACTGTAATTATAATAACACAAAGGTACTCATGTAAGAATATGTAAATTTGACTATGTGATGGTAACCAGTATTATAACTAATTCTACCTTCCTTCAATTTTAACATAAATCAAAAAAAATTTTATAATACAAAGTATAAAATAATTTAAAAGTTAATGTTTTATGCCATAATATACAAGTTAAAATTATATTAAAGTATAATTAAATTTTCTTAATTTATATTTTCTTTTTTTCTCATATTTTAATTTATTTATTTTTAATTATGTGAACAATGATGTAAAGAAAGAGGACAAGGTAAAGTTACAGTGGAAGGACATTCACTCAAAAACAGAGTTCTCAGAAGAAATTCCCCCTGCTTCCACCTTAATTTTAAAATTACTATCAAAGAAAGATAAAACAGAACCCATGTACAATTACTTTGTCCCTCAAGACCCCAGATTATAGTACATCATAAAATTTTTTAGTGGTACACAGAGCAATCTAAAGCCATAAAATTTATGTTAACTCCTTAAACTTGAAGACATAATAGTATTTTACATTTTCATGCACATGCATATTAGTTTAAGTTACCCTCAAAAGTTTAAGTGGGTTTTTTTTTAAGGTTTAGAGTCAAAGGAGCACAGTAAAAACGGTGTTAGAGTGGAAATTATCATTTGCATAGTCCCACCAAAGTATGGGGGACATGGAAAGGAAAAGCCTTGGCCTAAATACAAGGAGACCCTACCCCTGAAGTTTCCTGACATAAGACCAATAAGTCCAGGATTCAGCACCCTCCTCCCGACTATTTCTAATGACATAAAAGTGACATGCATATCTCCTTTGAATATTGTAGACATATTCCCTCAATTGCTATAACTATTATTGAATATCCCCTTAAATGGTGACAATTGTGCCCACTTAAGTTAGATTGTTTATTTTCCCCACTTTTTATCTTTTCTTCTCTTTGTAAAATGTTCAATAAGGAATTTTGGTGAAAGAGTCCCTCAGTTTAATACTTATGTTTGAGCCAAGTCTCGAGGATTGTTGGACTTGTTCTTGCAGCCCCCTTATGCACTGATAACACCACGTGGCATTATTTCTTGTTAGCAGAGGCACATTAAAATGAAAAATACTCCCGGAAAGATAGCACAGTGGTGTTTGCTTTGCAAGCAGCCGATCCAGGACCTAAGGTGGTTGGTTCAAATCCCAGTGTCCCATATAGTCCCCGGCCTGCCAGGAGCTATTTCTGAGCAGACAGCCAGGAGTAACCTCTAAGCACTGCTGGGTGTGGCCCAAAAACAAAAACAAACAAACAAAAAAACTTAAAAAAATGAAAAATACTATACATACAAATAAGTTCTTATCTAATAAAGATAGGAACACACAAATCTTGTAGTGCAATGGGACCTTACACCCTGAACATTGACATGATGACCTGGCACAGGCCTCAGAAGTATGGGCATTCTCCATTCACCCCTGAACCAGGGAAGCCATCTATGAAACATCCAATGTTCTCTATGGCATCACCTGAAAGCAATCCTCTACCAGGAAAGACCCTACTGCTGCTCTGACATTGATCTACTCAAAAGAGTCTTCCTTTAACACTGAGAAGACTTAAACAACAACAACGACCTGCGTACTGGATAGGGCTTTCTGCATTGCCCTTTAATTGTGAGTTGAAATTAGAGGACACTCCGCACCATCCTGACTATTCAGATTCCAGGATCTTCAATACAGAAACATGATACCAACAACAGAGACTGTGTGAAAAATAAAACTGTATTGGCACTACAGACAATGACGTGGATTGGACACACTAGTTTGCCTGGAGCCTAGAATTGGTCTTATGTCATTAAATTTTTTAATTTATAAAGAAATAAACATATAAACAAATAAATAATTAAAATTTATATCCAGCAATAATATACAATATATTGGTACCTATAAGAAAAAGTAGAACTTGGGACCAAAGCAATATCACAGTGGGTAGAGCATTTGCCTTGAATATGGCTGGCCGACCTGAGTTCAATCCCTGGCATTCCATATAGTCAGTCCCCAAAGCTTGACAAGAACAAGTTCTGAGCACAGAGCCAGGAGTAACTCCTGAACACTGACAGGTATGGCCACCCCCCCCAAATTAAAATTAAAATTAAATTCCAACTTAATTACACTTTAGAGTAGTTATGAAGTCATATTTCAAAAATCATGCCTGAGTGAAAGCATAGTGGGTATGGAGCTTGCCTTGCTCACAGCTGACCAGGGTTTGGTGCCCAACATCCTATATGGTCCTTTGAGCCTGCCATGAGTGATTCCTAAACTCAAAGCCAGGTGTAACCTCTGAGAATTGCCAGTTGAGTCCAAAAATCCAAAAAACTCATAGAAGCTTTATAAATTCTATGATTATGTGAATTACATAGGCTAGGTTTAATTCCCCAAAGTAAAAAATAAAAGTAGATTCAAATAAAAATAAACAAGACTTCAATTTCCTGAGTTATGTTATTCTAAATCTTACAGCTAATTTGATAGTTTATACATGATAATGAAAACAATAATAATTATCACAGCTCACATGTATAAAGGGATGCATGTGTCAAGCTACTAATTAGTCTTTTATGCATATCACTTAATTCCACAGTAACTCAGTGAAGAAGGCATTCTTTCTAATTGCAGATAGGGAAAGCAGAGACTTGCACAGAATCACTGACTTTTCTAAAGAATACAAGGGACCAGTAGAGGGGTCAGAATCCCAGTCTTTGCTTCTAACTATAGAGTCAGCTCCCATCTTCCAAGCCATTATCTTCTACTTCTTTGTGTGGCCTTGAGAAAGTGATCTGTAAGTCTGTCATTTCCTTTAACCCTACAATCTGAATTATATTACTGAATGCCCAAATTGTTCAGAACTAGGTGTATGAAAAAGTAGTCTGAGATCAATTGTATCACGTTATGATATTTATTATGTTACTGATGAGACAAAGAAATAAGATATTGAAATTGGGGAGGTTGCATAACAAGATCTAGAAAGATAGTTAAAAATCTATGAAAGATATCTATAAAGATAGTTCAAAATACATGTTTTACATGTATAAGGGCCCTGAGTTTCATCTCTGGTAATATATGCCTACACCCAAGCATCCCCAGGTATAGACATGATGAGCACCACAGTGGTGCTCAGAGGCAACTCTTGACACTATGCTATCTATGCTCAGGGCATAGTGGAAGTGGTAGTGTGGGGCACTCAAACCAAAGTTATGTTCACTACAGCTACAAGGTAAGTATTCTACGTACCGCACAATGTCTAAAGGTCCAAAGCTAAGGTTTTTCTAGAGTTATCTGCATGACTCTTAGTCCCCAATTTACTATTATATCTAGTATATTTGTACAATATTTACTTCCCTAAACCTAGGAAAGAGAAATAATAATCAAAGACTTTAATTTATATATGTGATATGATCATCAGGCTTATTTTTCCTTAGATTTTTGTGACTTAAAAAATATTTTCAAATTCATTATATCAATCAAGGTCTTAATCAAAATCTTTAAAAAATCTGAATCAAAAAACTGAAATTCACCAAGGTTAATGCTGATAAATATGGGCCAAAGTAATAGCACAGTGGGAAGGGTGTTTGCCTTGCATGTGACTAACCCATATTCGATCCTTGGCATCCCATATGGTCCTCCGAACCTGCCAGGAATGATTTCTAAGTGCAGAGCCAGGAGTAACACCTGAGAGCTGCTGGATGTTATAAAACAAAACAAAAACTTACAAATAGGTATGTGCATGCAGACATCCATTTACTGATTTTTTTCAACTTTTTTAAATATCTACAAAATTAGTGATTTAAAAATACATAAAAAACAAGAGAAACACCTATTTTTAATAATCCCCTTACTTTTAAGGTAGTTATACCATTAGGTGAAGAATAAAGGAAACTTTAATAAAAGCCCACAATAACTTTTAATAAAAGTCTAGAGATATAGCACAGTGTGAAGGTCACTTGCTTCGCACACAGACCAGTTCAACCCTTGGCACCCTATATGGTTCTTCAAGCCCTACTAGTAACAAGTCCTGAGCACCACAAGGTATGGACAGAAAAAAAAAGAAAGAAAAAATCATATATAAGTCATATTTTCAAACATTGTTTTTTTATAATTAAAAAAGAAGAAAATTTTATGAATATAAAAGACTTTCAAGGATCCTACTTACCTCCTGGTCGTTCGTGTTCTCCATCAGTATGTAAAAGCATGGCAATGGGCATCCCTACATTCTTGGATCTTCCAGCCACAACCACATTTTTCCCAAATGTTTCAATGCCTTAACACACAGAATTAAATATGAATGAAAAATCAACCTGTATCAACTTAAACATTTAAACAGCAACTAAAACATTCTTTAAAA
Organism: Suncus etruscus; assembly: GCF_024139225.1. Classification (NCBI taxonomy): domain Eukaryota; kingdom Metazoa; phylum Chordata; class Mammalia; order Eulipotyphla; family Soricidae; genus Suncus; species Suncus etruscus. Next base: position 63,152,023 of record NC_064863.1, on the reverse strand, counting down.
ATGTATCATTACATATGGATTATAAAGTAGTGTGTCTCTAAAGTGCTCAATTCATTATTTATAAATATTTCTCTTTATGCTTCTTGTGTTTCTGATTTCTTTTATAATTATATTATCATTAAAAAACACACATATTTTCAAGTTGCCATTAAATAACTTTTAAACTGAGATACACAGAGTAGTACAGAGACTTAAAATAGATTATATACCAATTATAAAGTAAGAAGATTATAACAAGTGCACATTTAACTGGTACTTAAATTTTAAACAAGTGTTAAATCAAATGAACGAATTTTCTAAAATGTATTCTTCATATAACTCGTGCACTTTTTTCCACAGAAGAGAAGTATACTATTTTAAATATTCCAAGTATTTACAAGGTATGAGAAGCAAAGCTTGCAGACACAACCCAGTTTACCTATTTGGGGCATATTCTTTCCCTAAATAAACTTAAGTTGTTAGAATTAAGATTGTTCTCAGTACTAATTTTTGAAGGGTATGATTCCAGGATCATATTTTCTTTGAGATTTTCTCTCCATTAGAAAATAGTTCACTAGAAAGATAATGCTTCCAAAAACAGAAGTGGCTATGAGGGGAGCAAGACCACCATTTAAAGGAATAGGCAATCAGAAATCAACCAATGATGCAGAAATAAGCATCTCTTAAAAACACAGTGTGTGGGGCAGTCTCATCACTAGTGGATTTTTATTGTACAACTGGTGCTAGAACAGTGACTCAGGACCCAAGCACCCAAAAGACTCCCAACAATAATGAGTGAGTGCCTTGATCTTCTGGTGGATAATCACCCTCATGACCTCTCTTGAACTGGACTAAATGTGCAGTGCCCTTCACTAGAACATCGGTGCACATGGCACCTATTCTGAACATGGCAGAGGCCCATTCAGGTGGAACAGAAGCAAGAAGTGAAGGAGAAAGAGGTGAAGACTCTGAGCAGCCTCCCAGAGGCTGGGACCCACTGCCTTCTTCTACATTAGGTGCTTTGTGAGAGGATCTTGACTCCCAACCTGCAGAAGCTTATAGAGGCAACTGATGGGGAACAAGCCTAAGAGAAAACTAAATTGGAGAGGAACCAGCAGCAAGCAGATGAGCAGATTCCCCCAATCCAGACTCTGGCTCAGGAACCAAAGGCCTTTCCATCCCAGATGAAGTCAGTAGCCTAAACACAGAAGTTGAACAAGGTATTTCCCCAAACTTCCTCTTCCCAGTAATCCCACCAAGAGACTCCAAGCCAAGCCGAAGCTCAATTGAGGAGAAACTATTTTTCAGAACCTCCTGCACCTGGTTTATCTAAAAAAAAAAAAACAAACAAAAAAAAACGACAACTTTCTTCTATGCTAATTTCTTCACTCCATTTGCACCAGTCACTATATTGCTGGCTAAATTTTGTTTTAATTGTATGAATCTTTTTCTTTCTGTTTTTTCTGCAAACAGAAAATTTTGTATCCAGCTTTAGTGGTGTAATAATAGTTTGCACAATTCTGGGGAAATGAATAGTGTAGTTAAAAGCTTTAAAAGTTTTCAGCTATCCTAGTGAATGTTTTTCAATTGCTATAATTTTTGTTTGTGTATATTTTGTAACAACGTACTCTCAAATTATGTCTGCAAAAACGCTCTAATCTCTTTGTACACAGAAGTCAATGGAAAGAAACTCAAATGTTCTAAACTCATATTACAGTGCTCAGTGTAAGAATTTAAAAATTTTTTCAAATTAAGTGTATCTGCAGAAAGGTTTTAATATTTATGTTCAGAGAAGTTTATGAAAAAATGTGTGATATGTAAAAAATATGGAAAAAGCTGATTGTTTTGAGAATGATGTATACAATTTAAACTTTCATGCTTTAAGTTCTGATCTGGAGTTCCAGCCTGTAGCAAAAATAAAGTAAAATAAATCTTTTGTAACTTTTCTCATTTATTTTTGTTTTATTTAAAACAGAAAAGGGTTAGACCTTTACCCCAGTTTACTACTATTCCCTTCTTCAAACAAAACCATGTAACTTGAACTAGCTAATCCTGCCCCCCAGTTAGAGGGGGAAATAAGGGAGGCACCAGAACCAAACAGGTGCAAGACTACTAAGCATTAGGCTAGATACAGAGGGAACAACATATTCTGGCAGCCCTAGGGGTGAGGGAAGAGCCTATGGGAGGTAGGACAAAAATGGAGGTGTAGGGAGGACAAATTGGTGATGGAAATCCCCCCCTGATTTTATGTAAATATGTACCTAAAATATTATTGTCAACAATATGTAAGCCACTATGATCAAAATAAAAATTAAATTAAAAAAAGAAAAGTAAAAAAATAAATAAATAAAATAAAACAGAAAAGGTGAAAATGTAAGGTGAATTTAGCTAAAACCCTTATCAGAGGTGTTTCCCCAACTTCCTCTACCCAGTAGCCTCTTCCTTTGATATATATAAAAGCCCATTGGATAGTTACTTTTGTATTTGAATTAACCTTCCCCCACCAGGTATTAGAAGTTGGTTTGAATAAAGAAAGCAGTCTGGCTTTGGGTAAGCAGAGAGAGCACATAGCAGAAAGGCCTGAGGCAAAAATCAGGATGGCTCCAATGAGTATCTTTCCTCACTGTTTAGTTTTATTTCTTCCTTGCTACCCTGGTTCATCAGATCTGTCTGCCCAAGGGGTTAGAAAACAGTGCCTGGGTTGATCTCACTAACTTGTGTATATTTTTTTATTTTAAGCAGCATATTTTGGAATTTATTTTAATTAATTTTGTGGTCTTGAGGCCACTTCTGGTAGGGCAGTGCTCAGGAGTTGTTACTCTTGGCTTTGCATTCAGGAATTACTCCTGGAAAGGTTAGAGGAAACCATAGAGTATCAGGGATCTAATTTGCATCAGACACATGCAAGGCAAGCTCCCTACCTGTTATTTCCAGTCCATATTTGTTTTATAAATAAGGTAAAATAGGGCACCAGAGAAATATTACAGTAAAGAAGCACTTGCCTTGCATGCAGCCAACCAAAGTTTATCCCCACATTCTACCTATGTGTCATATTAAAATACATTAACTTTCTTGAATATAAATAGTGAGATAAACATATGTTTTGAAAAAAAATCACTTGCGACAAGATATATCTGCAGCTGATGGAAATATGGCATGTATCCCTCATTTTATTTTAATTTAAGTTTTATGACTATATCTCTATAGATTAAACTTTTACGAATTATATTTTCTTTCCCTAATCAAACTGAGGTGATGCCATCAAGGCAATACTCGCTTTCGTACTTAGCACACATGTCCTATAAATCACAATTACCAACCTGTTCTTTTAATTATTTCCCAAACAGCACTGGCAGTGGCAGGTATAAGGCAATGTTGATCAAGGCACAGTCTTCCAATATTGATAATATGAAAACCATCAACATCTTTTTCAGGGGCAATTCCATTGCATACTGCTCGTTCGTCCACATGGTCTAAAAAGCAAATAAGATTGCTCTGATTTTACAATTGTTAATTATCAGAAAATAAAATCTAAAGATCTCATAGCCAGAACACTTATATGTCAGCTTCAATAAATGTACCAAATCATTACTTTGTTCCCTGTCTTGTCACCAAAATAGTAGGCTTAAGTGCTAAGATTTGTTGGTTATGATGAACTGCCAAAAAGGTACATGCAATCAAGGGCCAAATTAGCTGAGCTAGCTGTTTAAAGAAGAAAACTTGTGAAATAATGTATTATCAGTTAGACCTAACACCTACTAGATAGTGTCTTTGCCTCAATAACTTCACATACATAGAAGATTTCAACCTATCATTTTCCTATATAAGACATTTCCACGAAAATGTTCTGTTAAGTATTTCTATCATCTTAGATTAAGAAGACAATGCAAATTCTAAAATAGTCACCATTCATGCCTAGATCCTACCAAAAAATTGTAAATATATATGTATGTATATATAATTTATACATATTACAATTGAAATATAAAATATTAGTTTTCTATTTGAAAGGAAAAGACCACAACTTGAGCAGTAAATTAAGCAAATTAAAGGTAGATGCTAATTATCTCATTTTGAAAAGAAATAACTATAAAATATAAAATAAAATTTGCACTCTATGCTCTCAGTAAATTAGATCACCCTAAACCTAATTAACTTATGTGCTAAATGTTAAACTATATTTGCTACATAAAATCTTCCATGTCCATTGTACTATAAAAGTCACTTAGATATAATTTCTTAAGTATTATCAAAATACAACTCAAACTTGTTGTTAACAATCTGATTCTTGGATGTTCTGTGTTTTAAAACGAATATTATTACCATCTAACTTCAAATAGATTTGATTCCTCATTAGATCACCAAATAATTTATATGTATAAAAGTAGTCATCTGGGAAAATAGTACACCCTGTAAGCATTTGCTTTGCACACAGCTGACCCAAGTTCAATCCCTTTTACTCCATATGATCTCCTGAGCATAGATCCAGGAGTAATCCTCAAGCATAATAAACAGGTCTTGGCCCCTAAAAATTTAGTCATTTCAACAATATTCAAAAATAAATTGGATCTTAATAATGTACCTTCAAGCAATCCTTTTTCCACTATGAATAATTATATTTTAATGTTTTCTCTAACTAGAAGATGATGGATGATTTAGAGCTTATTAAAACTTTAAGTTATTGGAACTAGAGAGATAATAAGCTGGTCGGGTTCTTGTCTTCCATGCACTTGACTCAGGTTCAACCCCCTGCCTCCCAAATGGTCCACTGAGCACCACTAAGGATAAGTGACCCCTGAGTGACCCCTGAGTATTGCCAGGTATAACCCAAAAAGAAATAAACAAACAAATAAAAACCTTGAAAAGGTATATGCAATTGCTTGAGGAGGTGTTTCTGCTGATATACCCAGGTCACTCCAGAAGAGCTAGGGATCTCCAAAGCTATCTCTGGTAATGTTGTTTGGTAGATCACGGGGTGCCAGGAATCAAATCCAGGGCAGGAACACACATACATGTGTCCTAACAGATATTCTCTATCCTGGCACCTTGATACTTTTAATGAGCAAAATACTTTAATGGGTCCAATATAAAGGAACGTAATCAAATGGGCAATACTCATGCGAAAAGAAACACAATAGTGGTTACTTGAAGGTGAAGATGGAAGGTAGAACAGGGATTAACTGGGAGAGGTGTGAGAAAGTCTCAGCTGATAAAAAATTATCCAATATTTTGCTGTGTTTAAGTTACAAGGGGATTTATATGTTTCAAAATTTGTAAAATGAGCAAATTTAACATACATGAATTTCAATGCATTTGTCAAAAAGTTACAGTTGGTATCATAAATTTCAAATAAAAATATAAATATGGGGGCTGGAGAGATAGAATGGAGGTAGGGCATTTGCCTTGCATGCAGAAGGATTATGGTTCAAATCCCGGCATCCCATACGGTTCCCCCAGCCTGCCAGGAGCAATTTCTAAGCATAGAGACAGGAGCAACCCCTGAGCACTGCCAGGTGTGACCCCCCAAAATATATATATAAATATTATATATTATATATAACATAAATAATTACATATATTATATCATATTAGTAATTTTATATATAATATATATAAATATTATGTTCTCTTATCAATGTAAAAAATTTGTCTGACTTTCATTGATTTATTCCTTTCAGGACTTGAAAATTAGAATGTCAGGTCATTTGTATGCTAATATTTTGCTTCACACTTTGAGCATAAATATAAAAACCCTTGAAAGTCACTCATTAGGTTATGGCATTATAGATCTTAAATTCAATCCCTATCACTGGAAAAAGAAACTCATTTATTTACGATAAGAAATATTTACTGAGTGTTTACCACCTACTCGGTGGAACTAATTAATAAAATTATTTCTTTCTGCAGCTTACATCCTAATGTTTTGTCTAATCAAATTATTTAACTACGACATCCAAGTCAGTTTATTTTTCAGAAAGTTAAGGAGAGAGATAATTTTGAAAATTTTGTTCACAGTTCTCAGGTCAATAAATAGATCTAGTTAAGCAAAAATACACCCCCTTGGTTCTTTATCAACTTTTTAAGATTAAAAAAAAAAATCTTTTCAGTTGATTACTGCTTACCCAATATCTTTTACTACTTGTTGTACCATTAAGAAGAGAATGAAAAAAAAAAAAAAAAAGGAATTTAAAGCAACATTTACTTTTACAAAAATCCTCAATCCCCAAATGAAGACACTGGAGTTGTGAGGTGGAACTGGAGATGCTAGGCCACACTTCTTTCTTTCCCTTGCCTCTATCTTCCAGAGCCACAGAAACAGACCAGCAAGAACTCAGAGGCTTTCTTCAACAAGGCATTAAAAAATACCAATGGTTGGTGCCAGAACAATAGTACAATGGGTAGAGCATTTGCCTTGCACACAGGGAATACTTGCTGGATCCCAAGCATGCCATATGGTCCCCAGAGAAGGCAGGAGTAATTTCTGAGTGTAGAGCAAGGATTAAGCCCTGAGAATTGCTGGCTGCCTCCAACACAAAACAACAACAACAACAACAATAAGTATATTAGTGGTGCTGAAGACATAGTAAATATGTGAATGAATCACGCTCTTTCCTGCAACTGATCCTGCCTTGTTTCTATTCTTGGCACTGCAGGTGGTCCTCTAAACACTGCCAGGGCTCACTCTTTAGCACAGAGCCAGAAATAGCTCTGAGCACCACTGATTGTGGCCTAAGCTTTCTTTCCCTACCCCTGAACACACTTGCAAAATAAAATAAAACAATGGAGTTTAATCTTACACCATGTAATCTTTTCCCTCATGTGATTTTTTTGAATAATTTAAAAATTATATGGAGAGCCAAATAATATCTTACTCTTCAGAAGGTTTTGAAAACATTGTAATTTATTCAGTGGTCTATTTCTTTTGCATTATTCACAGCAACTTATAAGTCACTGCACTTGAGAAAATGTGTATTTCATTGAGTATAACACTCCAATCGGAATCATATGCATTATAATAAGCTTTTACATTAATTCAAAAACAAGATGTGGTGTTTCCTGAGCCCTGTTTTCAAACTTTTTAAAGACAATTCTTTTCAAATGGTTTCTTAATGTATTCCTTCCCCACCACCACCAACAACTAGAGTCTGATATAGAATTCTATATAGACTGAATCATCAAGGATGATGCAGCGTATGAAAATCAATTGACCATAATACACCATATTAATAAAATGAAAGATAAGAACCATATGATCAGATCAATTGATGCAGAGAAAGCTTTTGACAAAATCCAACATCCACTCATGCAAAATCCTTCAGCAAAATAAGAGTGAAAGGAACTTTGCTCAATTAGTAATTCCATCTATAACAAACTTAGTAGTATTCTTAATAATAAAAAACTAAAACTATTTCTCTGATCAGGCACAAGACAAAGATGTCCACTGTCTCCACTTTTATTCAATCTAGTACTAAACATCATGGCTACAACAATCAGGCAAGAAAAGTGTATCAAAGGGATCCAAATCGGAAAATAAGTCAAATTACCACTATTTCAAGATGACATAATATACATAGAAGACCCTTAAGTGTCCACAAAGAAAGCTCCTATAAACAATAAATCAACACAGCAACATAGCAGACATCAAATGAATACACAAATATTGGTGTATTCATATATACAAAAATGAATCAGAAAGAAAGAGATCAAGGATTGTATCCCATTTTAAAGAGTACCCAGAAACATCAAATATCTAGGAATCAACTTATTCAAAGATGAGGGAGATCTATTCCATAATAACTTTAAATAACTTAAGAAAGAAAAACAGGAAATAGAAATATATTTATGACTATGAATTGGAAGAATAATTATTGTTAAAAGACTATCCTACCTAAGTTACTATATAGAGTCAATGAAATCTCCATCCAAATTAAGGTGATATTCTTCAAGAACCTTGATAAGTTAGTAATAAAGTTTGTTTGAAAATAGAAAAGATCATGAATAGCCAAAGCCATATTGAAAAATAAGAAAAGTGAAGATATCTCATTACCTAATTTGTAAAGCTAGAGCAATTAAAACTGCCTAGTACTGGAGGGGCCGGGCGGTGGCGCTGGAGGTAACGTGCCTGCCTTACCTGCGCTAGCCTAGGAGACGGACCGCGGTTCGATCCCCCGGCGTCCCATATGGTCCCCCAAGCCAGGAGCGACTTCTGAGCGCATAGCCTGGAGTAACCCCTGAGCGTTACCGGGTGTGGCCCAAAAACCAAAAAAAAAAAAAAAAAAAAAACTGCCTAGTACTGGAATAATGACAGGGTCTCTGATCACTTGGTCAGAATCAAATATCCAATGACAAAATCCAACAAAGGTATGGATAGTTAATTTTTGATAAAGGAGCTGAGAACATGAAATGGAGTAAAAATAACCTCTTCAACAAATAGTCCCAGGCAAACTGGGTAACTACATGTAATAAATTAAAACTCAATCCATATATGACTCCTTACACAAAAGTCAATTCAAAGTGAATAAAAAATCTAGAGATGTGACCAGAAACTCTGGGTTACATTGATAAAAAAAAAAAAAAAAAAAACATAGGCAGAAAACTCCAAGATTTGAAATTTAAGGGCATCTTCCATGATCTGATACCACTGACAAAGGCAACAAAATCAAGAAAATAAAAAAAGGAGACTACATCAAATCAAAGAGTTTCTGAATGGCAAAAGAAGCAAGGGTTAAAACTAAAAGATAGCTAACTGAATGGAAAAAAAATTCACATTCTACACCTCAAATAAGGGCCTAATATTCCAGGGTATATAGAATATTAACAAAGATCATGAAAAACAAATTCCAAAAGCCTATCAAAAATGGGGAGACAAAATGAACAGACACTTCTCAGAAGACAAGGAGGTTGCCAATAGGCATATGAAAAAGTGCTTAGCATCTTTTATCATTAGAGAAATCCAACTCAAATCAGTAATAAGATTGCATTTCATACAACTGAGAAAGGCACATATCAAACATAGTTAGGAACAATCTATGCTGGCAGGGATGTGGCAAAAAAGGAACTCTCATCCATTGTTGGTGGAAATGTTATCTGATTTATTCCCTGTGGAAAACAGTATGGAGAGTCCTCAGTAAACTTAGAATTGAGTTGCCATATGAACCAACAGCTCCACTTTTGGGTATCTATATAGCCCAGGATTTAAAAACATTCTAAAAGATGTATGCAATTATTAATTGATGCATTAAGTACAATGGCTAAGATATGAAATCAACTTAGATGGATAGATGAATGGAAGAAATGGTATATGTACACAATGAAATGCAGTTGTGAGGAAGAATGAAATCATTCAATTTTCTACAGTCATTTAATGCTTGTGACTAACTCTCAGTATTGGTCCAATTATAATTAAATTTGAAGTAGCTAATCACTCACTTTTCAAAATAAAATAGGTATATAAAAATTCGACACACAAAACTACAGTTAACTGAATATAACTTACCTCCTACCCATCAACTACATTTTGGCAGCCATGTAATGTAAACTTCTGTATTCTGAACTAAACATGTCCTTGAATTCTTTTATTATTTTGAGTGCATATATTTTTAAAAACTGTTCTTTCTCAGAGCATCCAGATAATGGCTATTCTCATGGGCCCTTTGGTTTTGCACTTCTCATCCTCAGAAATCAAAGCAGCTTTCAGGTATAAATAAACTATCACTGCCATCTACTGGCTGATATTAATGAATTCACCAAATGAGGAATACTCAGAAAAGGGTAAGATTTCTCCAAAGATAATTTACTTTGCATGCAAAATTCCTGGTCTCAATCCCTATACTTCTTTTTTTTTTTTTTTTTTTTTTTTTTTGGTTTTTAGGCCACACCCGTTTGACGCTCAGGGGTTACTCCTGGCTATGTGCTCAGAAATCGCCCTTGGCTTGGGGGGACCATATGGGACGCCGGGGGATCGAACCGCGGTCCTTCCTTGGCTAGCGCTTGCAAGGCAGACACCTTACCTCCAGCGCCACCTACCCGGCCCCAATCCCTATACTTCTAAGTATCCTAATTGTTTCTGGGGCAAGTTTCAACTTTATATAAATTTTTCCCCATGAGCCAAAAATTGGGGGTTGGGATATCTGTGATATTTATGATCTATATCTCTTATAGATCTTAATTTCCAAATCTAAAATGGGGATATTGCATGTTGAATTCCTTTTCTATGCCTAGAAGTAAGTGATAAATAACTATACAAAAATTTTTGGTTTGATTTGGGAGCATTTTAGTTTGTTTTATTTTTGCAGTGCCAGGCATCCAACCAACCCAGGTCCTCAACATATAAGCATGCACTCTTCTACTATGCCACATCCCTGGTCCATTATACCCCTTTTAACATGATGAAGGGGTAGTACATTAACTAGAAATATTTTTTAGTAAGAAACTGAAAATTCTAAAATATTTTCTAATTGTAATTCTTTAATGTATTCAGGTAAAAAGAAAATATGTAGAACTGTAAATTTTGAAATCAGAGAGACAGCACAAGGGCTAAGGCATTTGCCTTGCACAAGGCTGAACCCAATTCAGTTTCCAACACTGCATAAGCACTGCCAGAAGTGATGCTTGAACACAGAGCTATGGGTAAGTCCTGAGCATTCCAACCCCCCTAAAAAACTAAAATACAAATCTGGCTATAATTTAAATGGCAAGCAAGTTAGACACATACCAAAATGTTATTATATTATTGATAATATTAAAATCATATATGTTTTATACTTCCCATTAATCAAACTTTAGCCCCCAAATAAAACCTTACAGAAGAACTCAAAACTACTGCAATTTATGCTAAATAAGCAATCTGCTTTGCCATACAGAAATACTTCACACATTTTCAGAGTCGTGATGTAATTCAACAATACCAGCAACACAAATTTCATATACCATAAAACTCTAAATAATTATATAAGATTCTCTGGTCTCCATATCACTACATAAATAATAGACAGTTAAGCACAGTCATCAGTGACCAACAAGTCACTTCTCTCAAAGTCCCTGAATGGCTGACCTCTGCAACTATTGCAGTTAATAGAAGAATAGTTTATAGAGATAAAAATGCAGCAAAGAAACAAGACCTGATGAAGTTGGAGTAAAACTGGATAAAAGATAAAAAAGATCTAAGAATAGTGACAGCAAAGCAAAGAGAGTCCGAAAATAACACATAGGAAGGTAAAAATCTTTTAGAGAATATTACAGACAAGATAAATGGTTTGGAGAGGGCCAGAGGGATATCACCGTGGATAGGCTCTTGCTTTGCATGCAACCAACCTTTGTTTGATTTCTGGTACTATATAAAATTTCTCAGAACTTTCAGAAATGATCCCTGAGCACAGAGCCAGGAGTATGTCTCACTGGAAATGATCACTTAAAAACCTATTGCAATGAGATGAAAGTGGCTTATAACTGCAGTAGCTAATCTGAAATATTCATACTGTGAAAAGTTGCTAGCTCCATATCACAAGCCAAATGTTAAGAAGGTAGTATTATCAAACTTTTCTTGACAAGTGTTTTGAAAGGAAAAAAAGTTGTTTTTGTTTTGGGGCCATACCCATCAATGCTCAGGGATTACTTTTGGCTCAGCACTGACATATAACTCGTGGTGGAATTGGGGAACCATATGGGATGCCAGGGTCCAAACAAGATCAGCCAGGTGCAAGGTAAATGCCCTACTTGCTATACTATCTGCCTGTGCCTTATCAAATTGGTTTTTTAATTTTCAATGTGTCTAACTTTTTCTCTGCATTTGCCTCTATATTTTAGTCCAAAGTAAAAAGAGTTTTTGAGATAATATTTTAAAGGTCACAGAACAATTTTTTATTTTTTCATTGACTATTAATTTTGCTTTGCCCAGTTTCTGCTTGTATAGTCATTTCTATAATCCTGCAATATTGTACAAGGCAAGAATTGCAAGTGTTGCAAATGCCTAAATTTTCTTTCCTAAATTTCATTATAAATATGTCATTTAAATGTTTTTTCTTATAACATGGCAGGATAATAGCTAGTCTTCTTTGTTTTAAAACCATTTTCAGGATCATGATATAATGTTGAAAGACCCCTTTCTCCTAACAAAACAAAACAAATACTAGGGCATTATCTACCTGGCAGCGGTAACTGAACTAATATACCACTGACTCTTGGATCCATGTTCAATTGATCAGTAATATCCAAAAGTTCTTCTTGAAGAACATCCTTGGGTTTTAGAATAATCTCACTATAGATTCCTGGAAGAAAGAACAAACACAGAAAATCACTCCACTAATAAAGATACCATATGTCATAGATGGTAACCCACCATAAGGAAAGGCCTTTCTACAAAATTATGGTGAATGCACCATCAGGAGGAATTTCTCAGATAATTTAAATATGTTCTTTTGATTCACATGCATTCCTTGGCATGGTAGACTCTGTGACAAGATACAATTATGTGTGATAAGCTGCTGTTAGTGTATTTGAAGAATAAAATACTAATTCCACCACCACCATCATTATTAGGTCAATTCTGACAGTGAATTAGCCAAGTTTATTATATGATTAAAGCATATGCAACAAAAGTGAGCCCTTTATACATGAAATGTTCCGTACACATCTTACCATAGTATCTGAAATCATGCTGAATTGAGTCTCTAAGAAATATAAGGAAGAGTAAGAAAAAATTATGTTTTGGTATGTAATCAATAATAATAATGTTATTTAAATAGCATTTACCTGATGACTATCTTTCAAAATTGTCTTATTTTGAAATATAATCTGAAATAAGATTTAGTAACAAGTATTACTCAAACACATCCTCACCTACAGAAGAGGCAGCTGTGATCTTCTTCCTGACATATGTATGACTTGCAGGGTTATCTCCCACTAAAATGATACTGAGGTGAGGTCTTCTGTTCCCAAGGGAAACCCAGGATTCCACCCCTCGCTGTATCTCCTTTTGTATTTGCTTGGCCATTTCAGTTCCTGAGATAATAATGGCATCATGTCTATGAAAAATAAAAGAGCAAACTGTAATTAATAGTGGAAACTCAATAACATCAATTTAACATGAGTAAGCTAAACATCTATGATTTTTCATATAATCAACAAAGTTTGCATTTTTTCAAATGTATCTGATGTCCATTTTCTAGGTTTATAAATACAATTATATTTTTATAAATATTCTATTTTTTCATTTATTATAATCTGTGCATTTTATATATTCATTTGTAATAATCATATCATATAGTATACATATATTATAAAACCACACAGAGAAGAGGCAGATGAGCACAATAAAGTTGACCGTGTTGGAAAATGAGTTCTTCAGTTAAATTCTGCTTTTGAGACTTTACTAACTTGTCACTAAAAATTTGATAGATTTGAAGAGTGTAGTTCATGGTAAATTTAGTGTACTAATCTTTATTATAGAACTATTTTATATAGCTCTATTAAGGTATAGTTAGTATAAACTTATGCAAAATATAAAATTAAATGCTTGGACATGTCTTTAACTTTCAAAGGATATTGTCTTATTTCAAGTTATACTAACTACAATTATATATGCATGCCTTGTATGAATATATGCTTTCATTTCCTCTGGACAAATAACTCTGAGTATAATGGCTATATCATATGGTAGGTTATTTTAAATTTATAAAAAAATTTCCTTTCCAAAGAAGTTATACTACCTTACTCACTTACAAATAGTCTCATTTACTCCAGATATACTATCACTTGGCAATATCAACTATTTACATTTTAGGCATTCTAATGCCTTTATGATGGTATCCCATTAAAAGATGATGATTAACATTCATGATTGTTTTTACTTCTACCTAACTTGTTTGATTAATTGTATAATTTAATCTTGCATATTTGATTATTAAATTATTTCATTTTATATTGTTTGTCTTATTGTACTTTTAATAACATGGATACAACAGTGCTAACATTTATGCTTTTAGTATTCAAAATTACTGTGTCTCCACCACCATTAGAGTGCCAAGACCTTCTTTTTTTTAGGTGTTGTTGTGTTTTGACATTTTGTAATATATTTTATATGTAAAGCTTTTATCATAAATGTGATTTAAAATAGTTTCTTTCCATCTATATTTCAATCACTTCCCTTTATGACTCTTTTCTGTGTCTAAGAAACTCTTGTTGAATTCAAGTCACAAGGTTTGCATTGGTTTCGAGAAGTTTTATGGGTTTAGTTTACATGTTCAGTTCTAATTTTTAATTTTGTTTTATTTTATTTAAGTAGCTGTATTATAATTTTCAGTTATGTATTTCGAAATATATGTGTATATACCACATTAAGTTCACACCCACCTAAAGTTTTCTATTCTTCACCATGATTTTTCACTTTATCTCATCTACATATATGTATATTTCTGCACATGTATATTTCATGTCTCAGTTGATGTACAAATATGCAGTATCTTGCTAGGGTATGCTGTCAGAAATAAAATCACTTAATTATAGGTGCATGTGTGTGCTTACAATTAATGGCAATTTAATTTTCAAAGTTTCACTAAATCTCCATCAATTATATTTATATGTTGAGTATAAGTTAGAGTTTTCTTATCAGATATTTTAGTTATTTTGGATAAAAACTTAGTATAAAATGCAGCCATTGTTGCTTCTGGACTTTTGTAACTTTCCATTTAGGTCCACACTAAGCAGTGCTCAAGGATCCTTCCTGGCCATGCTCAGCAGAACATATGCAGTGCTGGGGAACAAACTAGAATCCACAGCATGCAATATAAGTCCCCTACACTGTGTCATCTCTTCAGGCCACTTTTATATATGTATATATTTTGGCCATACCTGGTAGTGCTCACTCCTGGCTTACTCCTGGCTCTACACTCAGATCATTCCTGATAAGCTTAGGGATCATATTAGGTGTCAGTGATTTGAACTCAGGCAAGCACCCTACCCATTGTATTGTCATTCTGGCCACTCCAGCCCATTTTTTTCTCTTAAGAAAACCTCCATTTCTAACAAAGATGTCACAAAGCACAAAAAGGCACGCAATTAATGTAATAAAATGGCTAAAAAAATTGCCGTTGAAGACCTCTTTAGGCTAGATCTAAAAGTCCCAATGTTTTATTAGAAGAGCTAAAGTGGTACTGCTGAGATCCTATTAGATTCCATCATTTTAAGTTTCATGAGTCTCAAGTCAGAATTCTAGATATCAGTAACTTTGTCATCTGGTTCAATACCAATAAGAAGTCAGCTACTTCAATATATGGAAGCCTATGAAGCATATGTTCTCAAAACTTCATGGTACGGTACACACTATCTATACTGTATGAACACAAGTTACAATTTTCCATAAATTTTCCAGAATAACAGAATACCACTAGTTGTAGCCAACAAAAATAAAGGATAATCTATAAATAAAGGAACAAATAGTTGCTTTATTTGGTGAAATACATGTAACAAATATTTTAAACTAGTAATAAAAACTATTGTGATGAAACTCATTAAAATTAAAATGAAGGTTTATGAAAATGATAAAGGTCTAGAATATGGCTCACTGATAGAGCACGCACTTTGCATGTGGAGGACCTGGTTTAATACCTGGCACTAGAAAAAAAAACATATAATTTTAAAATATGTATTAGTCTAAAAAGCCTACCATTGCATCTGGTTTGCTATCTGTTGAAAACTGTTAATCAACAAATAAACCTGAAAGTGTTTCAGAATGGAAACTTTTAGTTAACATAATTACTAAAATCAAAGCTTACAGAAATTACACTTTCCAACACAAGGGAAAAGCTAAAGCAAAGTCATTGCCCAAACAAACATACAGAAAAAGTACCATTTATTGTTAAGTTTGGGGGCTTTTTTTTTTTTTTTTGATATTTGGGCTACATCCTGGTGCTCACAGCGATCACTCCTACCAGTGCTTAAGAAACCAAGTGAGTGGGTGCTGAGGACTGAACACCACACACAGGCAAAATATTGCTCCAGCCCAAGAAAAAGCACTTTTTTTTTTTAATTTGTAAGTCAAAGTGTGTCTCCCAATACATTTGAATCCCATTCCCTGTTACCAAGTGAGTAGGATATTATTTGGAAAGACTGTTTGAAGATGATTTAAATCTAAGATGAGGTCCTACTGCAAAAGAGCACAGCTTCTGTTCTTATGAGAAGAGCCACTGACAGAATATCTGAGAGAAGGTACAAGTGATGACAGAGGAAAACGTCATGACCAGAAGCAGGAACTGCCAGCAGAAAGAAGATTGGATAATATAGCTCCTGGCTCATTGATTTTGAACTACTAGGCTACAAGTCAGGATTAATTTTTTTGTTTTAAGATATTGTCTGTGCTACTTTATGATGAGCTTAAGAAATGAATCTATCAGGGCCAGAGAGATAGCATGAATGTAGGGCATTTGCCTTACATTCAGTAGGACTGTGGTTCAAATCCCAGCATCCCATATGGTCCCCCATGCCTGCCAGGGGCGATTTCTGAGTGCAGAGCCAGGAGTAACCCCTGAGCACTGCCGGGTGTGACCCCCCCATAAAATAACAAAAAATGGAATTAATCCATATCTCTCTCTCTATATATATCATATAATCAATGTAAAATATCCCAGTTGATGGAGAAAATATTTTATAATATTGCATAATTGCAACATATTTCACTTATCTAAATCTAGCAAAATATTTTAAAAGTATGATTTAAAACAAGTATAAGGCAATGGCTTTTTAAGGATTTGCACAGAACTTAATTTAAAAATTAATATTTAATTAGGCTATTTTTAAGAAAATTATCAGTATAAAGATACTAAGGAAAGATAGGGCCAAAAAACCAATTCAAGTACAATGAAATTGGCATGCTATTCTCCACCAATAGGGATCTTTTAAATTTAGATTGTAGTAAAGATTCATTTCTGTGTTTGCAAGAAACATAAACTGAGAAAGACATCATTGTATTCATGTATGAAAGATGAAGGAATCATATATATTAGTAGAAAGGGTACTACTATTTTGACCAACCCAGTAAATTTTGAGTAAGAGGAGACATTAGAACTGGGGACAAAATTCAGAGAGCTGGAACACATGTTTTGCTGAGGAAACCCCGTCTGGATGTAAACTCCAAAGCACAGGAGATATTAAAGTAGTTAAAATTTCATATTGGAATATTGACTTATAACTGTATTAAAATTGATAATGACTATTCTTATACATTAAACAGATGAACATTTCATATTAGTTTCTTATGATAAATTTTGTGCTACATAATAAAGTTATTCTAAAAAGGTACATAGCACACCTCTGAAAATATTTTAAGCTTTAATATCTTCACATAATAGTTCACAAAATAGTGACTTGCATACTTAGCAATATAGTTCTATATGTAGGTCTCAAGTTTAATTACAACTTTAATTAGAGCTGCAATAAATTATTACTTGATCTGTAAATGAAAAGTTCTAATACGAACAATAGCAATTAAATATACTTTGGAGATGTTAATATATTTGGGGCTTGTGCTTTGTCTTAGAAAACTTGGAGATTATGACATAAAATGATAAAAGGAAAACTCAAAGAAATCAGGAAAAAATATGTATGTCAGAAATAAAATTGCCAGTACTATGAAACTTTTTAAAGAGTACACTGTGACTATTAAGTTTATGATCATTTTTGAAACATTTCATTTTACATCCTTACATGAAATAATTTTATCAAAATTGCAAAAACAATTTTCATAAGTCGAAAAAACAACTTCTCAGTATGATTATGTTAAATCACATAAATCAATATCCTTTACTAACTTTGAAAATGGTTATTGATTTAACACTAGCCTAGCTGCAAGAATTTAAATGCTATTGGCAGTGACCCTTAAAGAAAAGTAAAGCTTCCCCAAAAGCTGGTTTCTAGTATTCAACTTGTGAAAAAAGGTACTATCAAAAGAAAAAATAAAATAAAAACATGTAAAGATGCTCAGGATATCAAGTTAGTTTATGAAAATTAGTACTTAAGGTAGAATGATTTAAATCAGGATCTGTAAAAAAAAAAATCCCTATTGGAGGATACCTCAAATATGCTTTGAGCTTGGCTTTGCAATAGGCTAAAAGATTCAAGACTTGCTTTTCAAGTTTCTATCCTTCCTGAAACACGTTTCCTTCTTGTATCTAGGGCTCTTTGCTTACTTACTTGTTCCTTAGTTGCTCATTCAACTTGTGTTTTCTCGTAAACATTCTTGAACATGTTTACCTTTCCCTCTTCCCCAATCTTTCTAAGTAAGTTTCATTCAATAAAAACTTTCTTGCTTTATAAAATAAAATATTTTTCAATAGACTGCTCATAATCCAATAACATTTTGATTTCTAAACTCATCACACATTATGTAAGAATTTAATTACTAAGAAATATTTTCACGTCAAGAAACAAGCTATAACAAATAAAAGGGCTTTTTTAATTTCTTTTATTTTTTTCTTCAAAACAAAAAAATGTAATTTATTTTTATTTTTTTGTTTAAAATTTTTGGGGTCACACCCAGCAATGATCAAGTTATTCATGACTCTGCATTCAGATACTCCTGGGGGTGCTTTGAGAATCATATAGGATGCTAAGGGAATCAATCTCCAGGTACCTTATCCGTTATCTCTCCAGCCCTCCAAAGATCTAATTCTTATAACAAAAGAGAAACAACAAATTAAAAAAATATTCTAAGTGACTTTTCAAAAAAGATGCCTTTCAACAGATGAATGTCTAAAGAAACAGTGGTACATATGAACAATGGAATATTATGCAGCTGTCAGGAGAGATGAAGTCATGAAACTTTCCTATACATGGATATACATGGAATCTATCATGCTGAGTAAAATAAGTCAGAGGGAGAGAGAGATGCAGAATAGTCTCACTCATCTATGGGTTTTAAGAAAAATAAAAGTCATTTTTGCAACAATCCTCAGAGACAAAGAGAGGAGGACTGGAATTTCCAGCTCACTTCATGAAGCTCACCACAAAGAGTGGTGAGTGCAGTTATAGAAATAACTACAGTGAGAACTACCATAACCATGTGAATAAATGAGGGAACTGGAAAGCCTGTCTAGAGTACAGGTGGGGGTGGGGTGGGATGGAGGGAGATTTGGGACACTGGTGGTGGGAATGTTGCACTGGTGAAGGGGAGTGTTCTTTACATGACTGAAACCTAATCACAATCATATTTGTAATCAAGACGTTTAAATAAAGATATTATTTTAAAAAAAGTGTACCTTTGAAATTCTGCCCAACACTATTTCTCAAATTTTCACTTAAAATATTCTGCTTAAAAAATGTTTTATCATTATATGTGTAACCATAAATATATATACTTTTAATAATCAAAAATACTTTTTCCATTTTCCCATCTGGCTCTATATAGCTCAGAAATGAATCATAATGCTGTAGATTTCAAACAGCAAATTTTGAGTAAAGAGTTTATCATACTCAAAGACAGTAATTCAGTATATAGACTATTCTAAGTGTAACTCTTAACACTAAGATTCAAATTTCAAGTCAAGAGTGATCATGTCAGATTAAAATCGCATTCACTGTGAAGAACTAGACAGCCAGTGTGTCACTCTAGATTTTAAAAAGATGACTGAGGCTGGGGACAAGTGGGGAGGTAGACAGTGGCGACCTCTGGAAGATGGGATCTCTTCTCTCTGCTGGTCCTAAAAGAGAAAAGAGACACCAATAAGCATCAACACACTGTCCATATTCCTCCCAGCCCCAAGACCGGCCAGTCTGCTGGTGTTTCTCAGTCTTTAAGAGACCTCACCCTCCAGATACAGCATTGTGTATGTGGGGTTCACCAAACACAAACCCTGTGACCTCAGTGCTGCTTTTAAAAAAGAAAAATTATAAAAAGAGAGGCCAAGAAATAGGTCAGTGGGAAAAATGATAGCCTTGTATCTTGATGAACCCGATTTGAATCCTTAGAACCACATACGTTTTTCTAAAGATGACCAGGAGTGATCCCTGGGTGTAGCCAGTGTGTTTCCCCAAAATCTATAAAATAGTATTAGCTAATTTCATACAGTGATCTATATCAAATGGGGATGGAAACAATTGAGTAGGTAATACTTATCTATATTAAGAACAGCTTCCCAAAAGTTCAAAATTTCCCTATTTTAAAGTTAAAAAGATCATTAAATGATTTTTTGATAAAGCTCTAAAGCTTTATCGAGTGATAAAGCTGTCCCCAAATTAGCAGTGTTTTACAGCACCGAGCTTCACTAAATGATGTTTTAAAGTTATAAAAAATATCCATGATTCATTGTGTGTGTGTTGTGTGTATGTGTGTGTGCGCGTACGTGTGCGCACGCAATGCAAAATGCTACAACCATAAAATTGTAACTCAAACTGCAGATAGTCCCATTTCCACAGACCTGAAGTGGTGCTGATTATGACCAAGAGAAAGAAAATGCACAATTTGGGGGGAAAATTATCTGCATACTGGGGGTGGGGCCTAAACTCAAAACATAATGTCCTAACAGAGGAACTATAGTGGTATAAAAGGATCTATAGTAGGCAAAGTCCTCAATTTTGCAACACAAAGAGAGTCCCACAGATTATCCTTTTCCTTGGAAACTTACTGGCAGAATATTTTTCAGACACTGGAACTGATTCCAGTTACTTTCTCACATATCCTAGTGATAAAGAAGTCCAGCTAACTAGAAATTTTAAACTCTATAGTAAGTATTTCATAATTTTTAAGACTAAACTCAAATATATATTTAATACGGAGTTAATTTTTGGGTTTTGTTTGTTGTTGTTAATTGATTTTGGCTTTTAGGCCACACCTAGGGATGCTCAGGGGTTACCCTGGCTCTACACTCTGGAATCAAGTCTGCCAGGTGATATGCTGCAAGGACCATATGAGATGCTCGGAACTGAACCCAGGTCAAGCACTTGCAAGGCAAACGCACTACCCCTGCGCTATCTTACTTTAACCCAACAAGCAGATAACTTAAAGTAAATAAGCAGTAGCTATGTTTCCCCATTAGGGCACATTACTCATTACATCCAGATACTGTGCTGGGCCTGGGGGAAAACAACAGCAGGACAAAATTAAAGTCTATGGCCACAGAAAACAGCAACGAAAGCGCATAACTGAAGTCTCTTCTAGACTCCTTAGTTCTAGGTCTAAGTACTATGATTTTCGCTCTCGGATTTGTCTGCAAGAGAGACAAGAGAAACGGGGGCAATGGAAACAACCCATTGCAACATACAGAACACAACCATGCTTGCAACACAGATACAAATTGCCAGCCAACAATAGAATCCAAAAGAAAGCAACAATTCACACACTGATCAGTACAATTTTAGATTGAAGATTTTCCAGGGAGCAACATAGAGTCAACAAAATGAAACAATCTAACCGAAGTCATGATTACAAGGTGCTTTTAAAGCCAAGTAAGACTGCTTGAAAGTCAACAATAAATTCGACGAGTCAAATACCAGTCAACCGCTTGGACAAAGCCCACTTCTTTGTTTACGAAACACACACACACACACACACACACACACACAATCTTCGCAACTTGGACACACAGCGCTTTTATGGCAACCGTCCAATATACGTTGAGTTTTCCTAAATCACACAATAGCATGTCCGCAGCCCTGCAACGATGCAACTAAGCACAAAGTGCAGGGAGCCTAGAGGCGAGCACTACTCCCAAGGGGCCAGGCTCGAGACCCACGCGATCTGCCAGGAGCCTCGCCCTGAACCCCATCAGGCCCGGTGCCACCCCAGCCTTGGGCGCGCGCGTCCAGCAGAGCCAGCGGAGACGTCACACCCAGGGGCGCCCGCGCCCCTGCAGACCGCGCTAGGGAAGGAGCTCGTACCGCACGCCGCTGTTCCGAAAGCCCCGAAGGGCTCGTCCCACGGCTCCAGGAGCCCCAAAACGCGGCGAGGCGCTCCCGCCTAGAGCCGACACTCGGCCTACAAGGTAGCCGAGCAGGGACCAGCCACGGATCGGTAGCGCCATGGACTCGGATCCCAGGATTGCGCAAGGGCCCTCGCAGAAGCGCTGCAGGCCCGGCTCCGCCCCAAGTGAAGGCGGGTGTGCCCGTCCCACCAGTAGCGGGGTTCTGGGGCTCCGGTCAGGGGCGGAGCCAGGCTCGAACTCCTTGTCCCCTGGCCAAGACTGGACAGTGCTAGCAAGAGGGGCCTGTGGATCTCCGACAAGCGAGGGGCCGAAGGAACAATTGGGCGGCCTGGAAGCGGAGCCAAGACGGTGGCACTGTGTTCTGGGCAACAAGCACCAAGTTTTGGGAGGTTCCAAGCTAGAACTTTGTGCCCAGGCTTGGGGACTGTCCTAGCAGGCACTCCTCTGACCTTGTCTCAGCGAGCCCTAGGAGAGGGGTTTGAAATTATCAGTTCGTTCATGTATATCCCCATCCAGAATTTACAAAGCTATGTGGAAGCAGTTACTGATTCTTTTTGTGTCTCACTCCTTTCTTTGGTGTGACCTTGGGAGATCAGGAGCTGGTGCAAAACCTGAGTGTAAAGAGAAAGAAAAGGACCTAACTTGTGAACAGGGCCTGGATCTTAAAATTTCTGTAACTACTTTTGAAGGGAAAATAAATGATCATTGGTTGTCATTTTTTGTAACTCTGTGTTCAAACCTAGGAACCTGCATTGGCAGTAGTAAAAAAATTAAAAAAAAAAAAATGCCTGCTCCCTTTAAAAGAAGGCCTGAGAGTTTACCTTGCAAGTGGCAGACCCAGGTTTGATCCCTGGCATTCCATAAGGTCCACTGAGCCCATCTAGATGGAGTGATTCCTGAGTGCAGAGCCAAGAGTATCTCCTGAGCATTGCAAGGTGTGATTCAAAAATAAAATAAGAGTCTAAATAAGGTCTGGAATATTAATACAGTGTGCAGGGCACTTGCCTTACACAAAGCTGATCCATGCTTCTCCCAACGCCCCACTTCTGGACCCCTGAGTCATACCCGAAGTGATCCCTGAATGCAAAGCCAGGAGTAAACCCTGAAAAGCTTTGGGTATGGGCCCAAAGGAAGTAAACTAAATAAAAAAAAAAAACAAAAACAAAAACAAAAACAAAAACAAAAAAAAACAGACTGATCATTATTCATTATATATATCATTATTCATTATGCTAATATATGTGATGATCAGATAAAATGAGGAACTTAATTTGGGGCCGGAGCCGTGGCACAAAGGGTAAGGCATCTGCCTTGCCCACACTAGCCTAAGACTGATCACGGTTAGATCCCCTGGCGTCTCATATGGTCCCGAAAGCCAGAAGCCATTTCTGAGTGCACAGCCAGGAGTAACCCCTGAACGTCACCGGGTGTGGCCCAAAAACAAAACAAAACAAAACAAAACAAAAAATAAGACTTAATTATATGAACTAATCTTTCTCTAAAACCAAATTGCATCTGTGAATACTGTTAAGCACAATTTTTCTTTTTCTTTTTCTCAACACAACTTTTCTTAAAAAGAAATCCTGTTCTCTAAAATCACACTGTCAGTAATTGTGCTGTTTAAAATCATATCAAGGACTCCCATGGGACTCAGTGGCAGAATGAATGTCCTTAATGTAAAACCTTGGGTTCCAGACTCTGCATTGAGAAACAAAAATCTTATAGTAAGAATGAAATATTTTAATTTTACTCTCAACCTCAGTCAAGTTGACACTAAGAAATACTTTCTTTCTAAACTCTGTACTGAAATTCCTATTTTTGATAATATTGGACATAATAATATTGGACTTCCTATTTCTGATAATATTGGACATTTGCTTTTGTTAATTGCAAAGAAATAAAGTTGGAGCTATCTGGCTTTGAATGGTTCAAAGTATTGCTTCACTTAAATCTCCTCAAGTTGTATGCTTCCGTTTCCTGTAAATAACATATAACTTCCAAGGCTTTCTTAAGTCTTGAGTTCCTTTATTTTGCATTTTCTCTCAATATATAAAGAACCAGTGTGTGTGTGTGTGTGTGTGTGTGTGTGTGTGTGTGTGTGTGTGTGTGTGTGTGTGTGTTATGCTTACCCATGCATGCGTGAGTGCAAACCACCAGGTGTGACCTTTTCCCAAATTAAGAATGGACCAATTCTGGAGGCAATTGAATCCTTTGTATCTTTGTGTATTTTTTACAGCATGGTGTGGGATTAAAAATAATGATTGTTGTTTTTATAAAATCAATTAAGTAAATCACTTTCTATAGACTTAGTTTTGTTCCTCCTGAAGTTCATATATTGATGTTTGAAGCATGGCTTTGTTTGCTTATTTTGGGGTTTTTTTTGGGGGGGGGCACACTCAGCACTAATTAGGGTTTACTCCTGGCTCTACCCAATAATCATGACTGGCAGAATTTAGAGACTTGTATATTCTCTAAGATGCCAAGGAAGAAATCTAGGTCAAGCACCCTATCTAGTGTGCTAGCTCATCAGCCCTAGGAGCTTGGCTAGTTAATGTATCTAAGTTAAAAGGAGAAGGTTAGGTTCATCTTGATCTACTTTAGCTCTTATTCTTATGAGAAAATAAAATGAGAGCACATTTATATATACTAAAACACCTCATTTATATATACTTAGGAGATGGTAATATATAAACTGATGAAGATAGTCTCAGAATAAACTGTTAGATATATAGACATCTATATATATATATTTAGTTAGAAAACTGACAATCTAAGGAGAGGTGCAGAAAAGACGCATAGGGATCTTTAATTACTAATTACAGGAATGCTGTAATTTATCTGTCTCTTCTGCAAGAAGACAGTCTAGAGACTTTTGCATTAGCTTTACCAGGTCCCTTTGAACTGTAAAAACATAACCAGATTAGATTAGCATAGATAGGCAACTGTGTGTTAATATTTGCCCTTTGTTCACTGTTTACTGCCTCTAAAAACTAGATACTGTACTTAGTTCACCCAAGTCTAATCTCAACTATAAACTACCCCTAGGAACACCTTGATCTTAAAGTTTTCACGTCCAGAAGTAGGATAAAATTCATTTTCTGTTTTATGTCATACTTTGTTTCAGCAACTCAAGCAAATTAATAGAAGCCCAGTGATATTGTCTACAGTGATAGGTAGCCAATAAGGTATGATTGATTGAAGAGAACAGTCTTGGATCTGGAAAACTAATTGTGAAGTTATGTCAAAGGTCTAATTGAAAGTCGTAATATAAACAATTGCACAGGGAAATAATAAGAAAAATTGATTCGTGTGAGACATCATAATACTTCCATTTTTGAGGCTATGAGAAGATAAAAATTACATTGATAAAATGAGACAGATTCATTATTTTCAGGCACAAGCCAGGATGCAGGAAACAAGCATGGTATCCACTAGGAGATATAATTGTCTGATAGAAAACAATGGAAACACTAGCTCCCATATTGCTCTTTCAAAATGTCTCTATGAGCTTATATTTCTATGAGATAAGGTACAGATGTTAGCTTACAACAACCCAACAAAATACTTTCTAATAGAATCTAGTTAGCATCTGAATCATTAGAAGGGACTCTCCCAAGCCTGACCTTGCTTGCCTGAGTTGCATTAATAATGAGACTCCCACAGTTCAGGAGAAGGAAGTAGCCCAACATAGTTACTTCTCTTGGTGAAACACACCCTCAATCTGAACAAACATTTGTTTGTTCCAGTTTATGTAATGGAAACAGTTTAACATGTTTAACATACACTATCACATGCTGCAATGCTCTGTACTTTCTGTGCCATGCACTCACTACCTTCTATTCAAATTCTCTCCAGGCTAAAACCAATCTCTCCGTACCTAGCTCACCACTGGTTCCCAGGAGTCCAGATCAGTGAAAATGAAAGTATGGCTTGTAGGTCTCTTGGCCCAAACAGCAGCTAAGAAAGATAAAAGACTTTGAAGACCTTCATCTGATACCTCTGACCAGTTGTCCTCACTTATAGACTGTGACTTAGCTATTGTGTCTGTGCTAGAAAATCTCTCTCTCTCTCTCTCTCTCTCTCTCTCTCTCTCTCTCTCTCTCTCTCTCTCTCTCTCTCTCTCTCTCTCTCTCTCTCTCTCCCTCTCCCTCCTTTATAGCTCTCTTCTCTCTCTCCCCTTTCTAACTCTCTTCTCTCTTCTCTCTATCTCTCTTCTCTCTCTCTCATCCAATAAATTGTATCTAAATCTGAACGAAGGACAACACTAGGTATTCTGCTGGAGTAAAAGCTCATTTTCCCCTTCTCTTCAAACCTCCTGATTTCCTAATGAACTTTTGTTCTACTTGGATTCTCGCAGTGAATTATTTCACAACAAATCTGTGCACCGACTCACCACACCCAAGACAAACTCCACTAAGGATATGGAAATGTCTGATAAGACTAGAACTCAGAGTGGAGGGAAGTTGACACTTGGAATTGGTGGTGGGACATTGTATGCCTGAATCTCAACTATAAATAACTTTCTAAAACCATAGTGCCTTACTTAAAAAGAAAAAAAAAAAACACTAGAATCCAGCTAGATAAAGAAACAAGAGAGAATCAGTTTTGATGAAACCCAAACCCTTGGTTTATGCTGCTGAGTGAATTGTTTATAAAGAAAAATGGGAAAATTATGGTACAGAGGATTTCCCATGTGAACTTTGAAGAAAACTAAATGACTACAGTGATTATATGCTGAAACTGGTAGCAAGGAAAATTCACAGAAGAAATTATTCAGATTAAGATTGTAGTACTTCTTGACCTAGGGAAGGGAGAATGGCAGGACTGGCAAGGAGCTGCAGTCAGGATATCTGATACATTACTGTGTCATGAGAAAGAAATGCACCTCACCCAGATATATAGGGGGGCTTTTTCTGAAAGGTTTATATTTGAACATTTCATAGAGATTCGGTGTACCTAGGGAGAAATTGCTTCTACTAACAGAAGCAGAAACAGAAGAAAATGGAGAGAACAATCATGGCATCAATCCTCTGCTCTGCTATTAACAAACTTTACAGCACTGGACAAATCAATTAGCTGCTTTTCGCCTAATTTTGTATAACTAAAAAATTATATTGAAAACTAAATGACTGTTATCTCTTAGCCTGTAATCCAATGAATATTTAGAGGATTAGGGAAAAAGCCTCCTGAAAGAGGTGATTGATAAACTAAAACCTGAAGAATAAGTAAAAATGAACCAGATGAAAGAAGGAAATGGGAAGGAAAGGAAAGATATTCCAGTTATTGGGAACAGGTTCTGAAAAATCCTATGCCAAAATGAAAGATATATGGTTCTTTCAGATAATTGTATGTAAATAAAGTATATTGTGCCATAGAATGAACTGACAAGACCAAAATTGCACTAAATTAAATAATTTGATAGAGGTCACAAAACTAATAAGGCCATGACTAAAACTTATTGGCACTAAAGTCCTCTTTTTTATTTTTTAAATTAAAGAACTGTGGCTTCCAACGTTATTTATAGTTGAGTTTTAGGAGTCTGTGCTTTGGATATATAGCACTACCACTTTCCCAGTTCCCCAAAATAACCAGCACAACTCTCTATTTTTCATTATTTCCTTTTCTTGCTTTCTTCCTTTCTATCTTGATTTCTTTTATTTTCTATTTCCTCCCTAGGCTCTGGGGTAAAGGATAATCAAGAAATCCCCCTTTTATGACAATACATTTCATAATACAATTATTTTATACACCACAAATAAATAAGAGTATCCTGTTGTCTTTTTTTCTTCTGGCTTACTTCAACATGGTATCTTCGGCTCCAATCAAGTTGTAGCAAACTGCATGGTTTCATTCTTCCTTGCAATTGCATAGTATTTCATTGTACAAATGTACCTCATCTTCATAACCCATTCATCTGTCTTTGGACAACTAGATTTATTTTATATCTTAACCATTTTACTCACTGCAGCAATGAATAATAATGTGCATATGTCCTTTGAATGAATGTTTTAAGTCTTAGGGATAGATACCCAAAAGTGGAATATCTGGGTCATATGGCAACTCCATTCTAAGTTTACTGAGGACTCTCCATATTGTTTTTCACAAGGGTTGAACTAGACAATATTCCCATCAGGAGGATGAGAGTTTTTAATGTCATTGTTTCCCTGCCAGCACAGATTATTACTATTACTTTTGCTATGTGCCATTCTCATTGGCATGAGATGCTATCTCATTGTTGTCTTAATAAGTGATGTTGAGTAATTTTTCATGTGCTTACTGGCAATTCAGTTGTCTTCCTCTGAGAAGTGTCTGTTCATTTCCTTTCTTCATTTTTCAATATGATTTTGGAATTTGTTTTGTAGGTCTTTGTTAATACTTTATATATCCTTAATATTAAGCCTTTATCTAATTGAATGCGAATATTTTTTCTATTCAGTTACTGTCTTTTGGTTTTAACCCATGTTTCATTTGACATGCAGAAACTCTTCAATGTGATGTAAAACAACTTCTTTATTTTTTATTTTGTTGATTTTTGCCAGGCATTAGATCAGTAAAGATGCCTTTAAGATTCAAATCTTGACCCTTTTGTACTTTTATAAAGTACATTTAAAAATGTGCTTTATAATTTCTGGTTATTATCTGTAAGTCTTTGATTCACTTTGAATTGATTTTTGTATAAGATGTGAGATATGGATCAATTTTTAATTTTCACCTGTAATTATCTAATTTCCCAAAGGCTTTTCTTTAAATTATTTATTTCATATAATCTCCCTGCAATGTCATACAAATTGAAGAAGAAATATTCCAATAATAATATGGGCATAGTATTTCTTCATATAGTTCATTTCTTGGTATATCTTGAAGGTTATAGAGAAAATATTCATTTGAAACTAAATATAAAATTCACAGCAGGGGTCAGAATGACAGTACAACCAACAGGTAGGTGTTTGCCTTGCTTGTGATTGGCCTGGGTTCAATCCCAGCATTCTATATGGCCCCCTGCATCATTCCCTAGCTTAGAGCCAGGAGTAATTCCTGATTATCATTGAGAGTGGCTCAAAAACAAAAAGTAAAACAAAAAATCAGAGCATGACCATCAAAACAAGAGTCACTAAGTATATTGAATTAGTCCACAAAACCTAATTCAATAATGACATACTGATTATTGTCTCTACTCTAGACTAGAGTATCTTATGTTATCCAAAATAAAATGGATTTTGAAAACAAAACTAAATTTTGATTATTTCTCTATTGTAAATGTACTAAAACTTAATAAATAAAATATTAACTCTGAAAATCTACAGCAACTCTACAAAAATGAATATCTAACTCTACAAAAATGAAAATCTACAGCAACTTCTACAAAAATAAATAAAAATTCATATACAGATCACTCCAGTTTTTTAAAGGACTTAATAAATTATATGTATTATCCAAAAAATGTTCAGCAGGTTGTCTCTCTTTCCTAAAACATTGACCCAGAGAATAAACCAATTTTAAGATCTCTTGTTCTCATGCTCTAATGTTTTACTACTCCTCATAGTAGTAAAAAATAAAGAAAAGCCAAGGAGTAGAATTGCTTTTGCTTTCCCTGCATGTGATAAGTTTGGGTTCATTAATTTGAAGCCTGTTTTTATTCTGTGTCCATACAGGCAGAGCTCAGGACTTAACATTGCACTCAAGCAGTATTCACAAGGCCATACACAGTTCTAGGAATTTACTCTGGATCAGAGACTTACCCTGGTTTATCAATGGTCTTTCTCTAACAGAAGTAACCAAGGAAGAGCTGATGATATTCCAGTGGGTAACTTGCATCACAGTACACATTTTACTAGTGATATTCCCAGTTCAGTATTGTTTCTGTCCACTTCTTGGTTGTTCTTTCCTGAATCTGCCTGCTGGAACATGCTTTTCAATCCTTTTCTTGAAGTTTACCCTTGTTATTCCCTTCTATCCACATTTTTGTCAGGTTGGCAAATATTTTGCTACTGTTGAAGCTAAAATTTTCTTTCCACCTCAAAAGGAAACAAGTTTTATGTCCTTTATATGTTTATATTTTATATTAATAAGGTAAATGTGTTGACCTGCATGAAACAACTTGAACCCATTTAAACTTTTACTTTAAGAGAAATATTAATAATAGTTCATGCCATGTTACATTTTGAACTATGAACACTAGTCAATGCAATATAGTTTTATTTAGTTTTCGTTCAAAAATCAATCAACTAGACTTTTTCCATTCTGAAGAAGCCTGTGTTCTCTTTAAAGCACATTACCCCTCCCTCACACTTCTATAAGTAACTTTTTTTTAATAAGACAATTTTGCTTCAATAAAAATCTATTTAAGAAAAAGTATCTTTTTGCCTAATGACCCCCTCATCTGTATTGCACTAAAATCATTTTTATATTGGTCAGTGAATTAACTTGCAATCTTTCAAGTGAAACTTTTCTCTGAAAAAAGACTATTTTTTAAACTGAAAAAGAAAGAAAATTATAAAATTTAAAAATGGCTCATTGGAAAAAAAATGGCTCATTGGGGGAGACTGAATAACAGAATTCTGTAGTGAAACACTTGTTTTATGTAGAACTTGAGTTAGATCCTTGGCACCACATGTTCCCCTGGCATCTTTAGAAGTGATGTCAGATAACTACTGGGCATGGACCCTCAACAAAATTTAAAGTTGCTCATTGGAAATTCTGAGTATATTTTTAGTTATTTGATGGGTCTTGAAAACCAACTCTAAAACACATATTTTAAAATAAATTTGTCTCAAACATCACATTAATCACATAATTTGGATTATGTAATATAGCTCAGGTACATTGTAGCACCTATTTTTATCATTGACTATAAATAGTATCAGTTAAAATGCAAGAAATTGCCTTGTAAACAATAAACCAATTAGAATTAATTTTTAATATTTATGCTCTAAGTACACAATATAGGTGGTCCAGTGCACAAACTTCTGTCAGATTGAATAAATCTATGCAGGTATCTCCCAGGCTTTCAACACAGAATCTTTACTGCACACTGTATACACTGTTTAACATCTTATCCCTAGCAGCATTTTTGGTCATTTCTCAGTGTATTCTGATTTTAGAATCTTCTTGACATTGCTTTAACAATGAGTTGGGAAAGCACATATTATCCAAATCATGTTTGTGTTAATTATTTGATTTAATTAATTCTGGAAATTTTTAGCTGTAATTTATAGATATTTCAACTTTATAGAGATTCCTCAGATTAATTTTTTTTGCTATAGTTTGAACAAAGGGGAAATCCATTATTAAAGAATAATTTACAGAGTGTGTTTGGTTTTGTGATTTGTTTTATTTGGGAGATACACTTGACTCTGCTCAGTCGCTGCTCCAGATTTTATGCTCCAGATGGTGCTTAGTTCTTACATTGCTGGGGTATTAACTTAGGCCTACTGCACTCAAATCAGACACTAAAGCCTGCTGGGTTTTTAGGGTATTTGGGGGTTTCACTTGGCAGTTTTCTGAGGTTACTCCTGGCTCTGTGCTGGGATGTGGTTCACTAAGCTTGATGTGTTTGTAGAACTATAACTCTTAGAGAAGCAACAGGAATAGGTTTTATGCAATATAAATGCATAAAATTTATCTACTTCTCACAGAAACCAAAATCTCTCTTATGAGAGCATTTAAAACTTACGATTTAAGAGAATAGGCAAAAAGAATAAAACTCCACAGAGGATCCACAAATGGGCCACAGAGTGTGAAAAGATACACTCGTTTGTGATAAAGAAAATAAGATAGAAACAATATATAACCATTAAATAAATATATAATATATAAATAATATATACACATTCATAGATTGTGCAGATATTATCGAAGTAATTTCATTGGCAATCATAAAAGTCTGGCAATTCCAGTGTTGGCCAGTAGGTGGAGAAAGAGATTTTTCCATGAATTGGCCCAGTAGTGTAACTTGAAGAACTACAGTGAGATATAGCTACAAATACAGAAAGATATTTTCTGGCAGTAAGCAGATAGCTTGTAAGATTTTCACTTGCAGCCAGCGAGGGTTTGCTCTCTGGCAAACCTTGAGAAGACCCCTGACTTCTCTGGTCCCCTGAGAAGTCAGAAATGACCCCTGAGCATAGAGTGAACTCCTAATCAGCACCATTGGGTGAAGCTCAAAAACAAACCACAAAAAAAGAACTCCCAAACTCTTTCCTCTTGTGACTCTTCTCACTGAAGACATACTTATATGACCAGGTTTATGGCCATATAAATCAGAAATTTAGTAATAACAAGTCATACACATTACAAAACTTTTTTCTTGACCCTATATGAGGTCACAAACCATAGATGAAAAAGACAGAAGTAGGGGCCCTGGGAAGCAAATTTCTGGAAGAGATAAAAGGCCATAAAAAATTAAGAAGCATTTGGAAGGACAAAATATAGTTGCGGTGGCGCTGGAGGTAAGGTGCCTGCCTTGCCTGCGTTAGCCTAGGACAGACCGCGGTTCGATCCCCCGGCGTCCCATATGGTCCCCCAAGAAGCCAGGAGCAACTTCTGAGCGCATAACCAGGAGTAACCCCTGAGTGTCACAGGGTGTGGCCCAAAAACCAAAAATATATATATATATATATATATATATATATATATATATATATATATATATATATATATATATATATATATATATAGTTTGAAAAAGGAAACTTTGCTGTCAGTTTAGGACCTTGCCTGGAGATCGCAAATGGCCAAGAAAGATGCCTTGATAAAACTGAGGGTAATAAAGAAACCCCCAAGACTCAAAGTTCTCTTTGATAACTACCCAGAGAGACTCTCAGTCTAAATTGAAGTAGCTTGAAAAAAAATCTACATATATTCAGTTTCCCTGAGATTCTAGGAATTCACCTGGAGTTGCTCAAGTTGCTCATGCTCTTCTTTAGGGTGTGACTTTACCTTGAGGGGTCTGCTTCTCTCTCTTTTTGTACAAACTCTTTTTATGTTTTTGCTTTTGGGCCACACATACCGGTGCACAGGAATTACTCCTAGATCTGTGCTAGGAATCATTGGTGGCAGACTCAAGGGATCATATGGGGTGCTGGAGGTCCAACCTTGGTTGACCTCATGTAAATCAAATGCCCTATTGTTCTGGCCCCAACTTTCTGTAAAAACTTTTTTTGTTTGAACTTTCTTTTTGATTGTATTTGATACTATGAACAATAGCAGAAATAAATTGAAATGAAACTGAAAGTTAATAATATCTTCTAATTTTAATTGTTGATTTGTTACTGTGTTTTTGTCCATTGTGATAAATTTTATATATATGTATTATATATATATATTATATATATAGGGGCCAGAGCGGTGGCACAAACTGTAAGACGTCTGCTTTGCACGCACTAGTTTAGGACAGACCATGGTTCTATCCCCCAGCTTTTTATATGGTCCCCCAAGCCAGGAGTGATTTCTGAGCACATAGCCAGGAGTACCCCCTGAGCATCATTGGGTGTGGTTCCCCCCAAAAATCAAATATATATATATTTTTGATAAATCTTTATTTAAGCGCCATGATTACAAGCATGTTTGTAATTGGGTTTCAGTCATAAACAGAATACCACCCTTCACCAGTGCAATATTTCTATCACCAATGCCCCCCACTTCCCCCATCCCTGCCTGTGTAAAAACTCTTAATAGAATTAAAACCTTCCTCATTCAGAATTGCTTTTTGTTACTATCTCTTTTATTTTTTTTTTCAAAAATATATTCTATGACATAAAGATTAGAACCTATAAACCCAGATGGAAACTGGAACTGCCTTTTCTTTACTGAGAAAAACATAGCCTCACCTCAATCTGAGTTCTGCACACAACTCACAAATTCCCACCTGTAAAGACGAGGTGAGTCTCCAGTGCCCCTCGATGGCTGCTTTATCACTGGGGTTGACAGGGACCTTAAAGCTTCTGCAAACTTTATCAGTCTTGATTTTTCTGGGAGCAGCCTCCACCCCAACAGAAAATTCCCCAATAAAAAAGGCAAGACAAGAATGAAACTGATGACAGCTTTCTGGTTTCTATAATAGTAAGAGCTGAAATTTGTATAGTTTGAAATTAATGCATTTATAAACATTTATCCCATTAGCATCAGAAAACAACTGAAATGCCTCTCTTTTCAAATCTTTGATTTTTCCCCAGAAATTCAGGCATTATCACTATATCTTAGGATCTACTTTCCGCTCCCTCTTTACTTGCACATAGAGTTCCCTAAGTTCAAATAAAGGTAAATTTAAACCCCCTTTTACTAAGAGCAATGATGTTTAAACTCATCAGGAAGATTCACTTTAAACCACTATTAGAAAAAAAAGGATTAAAATGGAACCTACTCTCATACTCATCACTCTATTTTTTTACAGCTTATCTTCTTAATCATCCTATGAACTAATTGCATTTCCTTCATCCTTGTCACACAACAAGGTCTTAGTTGAATTTTTAATAATCTTATTCTGAAATGCACACTGGAAAATGTTCTAGAACAGATTTTTGTTGAATTGACTCACAATAACTACTTGTCACTTCCTGCTTGCCCATGACTTTACCCATGGGACAATGTGAGGAAGCAATCCAGACTACTTTAGTTGCCAGACATCTCATAAGGGAAAGACTAAAATAAAAATGATTTACCTCACTAGAAAAGGGAAGTAGATTTTAGTAGGTTCTTGGAATCGCAATAGACCAAATTCTAACTCCAAACAATGTTTTAAATAACTCTCTACAAGAGTTATCTTGTAGACATTTTATTATATATATATATTTATATGATATACATTTATTTATTTAATATTTATATATTATTTTATCTGCATTTCTATGATCAACATGTGTTCTAATAATATTCTGTAGCTTTAGACATAAATACCATGGGAGAGAACATTCTAGTCAACCACATGCTGGATTTATCCCAAAGACTTAATATAATCATGCATTGTATACTCTATGAGGCAATTAGAGGAGTTTTATTATTAGGACTATCCTAGCTCATTAGACAAGTGGATACAAATTTAATTCTCATGGTGCCTGAAGAAGTTAAAACTTGTCACGAGACCATCAAGAACATCCAAAGAAGTCTTCTTTCCCATAATCTAACATGTAGCACTCTGACTGAATCTAAGGAAGGAATCTCTGCTTCTATTAATGGAGCCTCCAAGAATGGTTTGCACTTCTGAACTTAAGTACAATGTAAAAACTACTTTTATATCCTATATCACTCATCCTGAAAAAAAATCATATCTTAATTTTTCAGGGAGCACTAGTAGGCAGAAATATTATCTTTTATCTGTCATTACCCAGATCCTCAATATATGCCTAGGCATGCACCTCCTCCTGATAATAGTTATAAATGCGCCCAGGGAAAAAACCCTGGATCAGAGACAATAAAATATACTCTACCTGGCCTTAACATGAACAAACTTTCTTTTTGTGTTCCTGTTCTTCTGGAACAATTCAAATACAAATTTAAAAGTGTAGTAATAATACTTAAACATTAGCACACCCAAGAAGCATTAAAATGGCACCGGCCTGAACTTGTGACAATGATCTCTCTGTGAAGGCTAATAAGGTAGAAATTAGGAGAGCTACTTAACAATGGGTACCAGGAAGTAAAAGAACTGTTAAGTCTAGTGCTGTTTAGCTTTCTGGTTCTTATAGTCTATTTTTTAGATTAGCATTCCAAGTATCAGAGATCTACATGGAGCCACATTTTTTTTTCCATTTTTCAGCTCAGATAGCTGCACCTTCAGCAACTCTGTATCCATGGCAGCAACCTCAGCAACCATAGCTGGTCACAACAGATGCCTCTTCTTTTCTTCTTCAGCAGTAGAAATAATAGAAACCACCATAAAAGCACAAAGCAGCTATGTGGCAGAAACCACAGAAATGGTGAAAGCAGCAGTGTATTGGTGGCTGCTGCAGTGGTATCAACCAGAGCAGCAGGAGCAGCACTAGCCTTAAGGACCACAAGACCCTTGGTTAAATCCATCTCTCCATGCCCTTGGTTCTATGATTCTTTGGATCCCTGGTAAATTTACTTAAATTTGCATGGGGGGGGGCAGAGAAATAGCATGGAGGTAAGGCATTTTTTGCCTTGCATGCAGAAGGACAATGGTTCAAATCCTGGCATCCCATATGGTCCCCTGAGCCTGCCAGGAGGAACCCCTGAGCACTGCCGGGTATGACCTAAAAACCAAAAAAAAAAAATTGCATGAGCAGACTACAACTGGATAGCATATGGGGTTAGCAGGAGGTTTTAATGATCTCTCCCTATCCTTCCTTATTTTATCTGAAGCTTAATCAAGTTATAAATGGAAAAGAAGTCACTCTGTTGTCAGCCATTCTAACAGTTCAAAGGGATATGGGTTGGACCCCATTGAAAATGATTTCATAGAAACTGAGGCCTGATATAACTCAATAACATGAACTCAAATACAAGACTGAATGGAACCTCTCAGGCAAAAGAAACTTCAACAAAATTAAAAGTCCCTGAAAAATATTAAAGGACTGAAAAATGACTACCAAATATTTAAAATCCTGTTCCTTTGGTAATGATGCTGGTGAAATTCCCTAGGGTGACTTCTGTAAAGTGAGAGGAGAAAGGCAGCAGCCTTGAGAAGAGAATCTACCACTTTCTCTTTTCCCCCTTCTGCAACCCTGGGGGTGGGGGAGAGAGAGGGCAGCTGGGTAGAGCTAGGACTGATAGTCTGGGATGACCCTTTGCAAGGCACAAACACCAAGTCTTTCAGTTTAATTAGATGAACCTTTGCAAGGCACGGACACCAAGTTGTGCTGGCCTCTGTAGGGATCAGTCAAGTTGCACCTGATGTCCACTTGCTCTGCATGCAGGACCACAGGGGACTTAATTGCCACTCAGTAGATATTTCACTCAAGGAGTCTTGGAATGAAGATTGTTGATTGCAGGAAAATAAAGCCATTCTTAGATCTTACCCAGGCCTTTGGGTTAACTGGCTTCCTCCTAAAAATGAATTTCAGGAGGGGAAGAGCAGTAGAGTTAAAACAGAATTTATTCATATTCATTTGTGGTATAAAGGAAGGTGAGGTCACATGAAGATAAGAGAGAATAAAGCTCTCCCTTGATAGCAAGTGTTTCTCTAAACCAGAGCCCAGGTACATGCCCCAAAGTTAAAGTATGATGTTACATAGCAGTGGGTTGAAGTGAGGGCAACGTGGGTGTGCAGATACCGCCTGCATGGGCTTGCAACACACATTTGCCACTCATTTGTTCCAAGGTAAATTTTATATCGTCTTTTTCAACCTGCTTCTCTTGGGTTTTTTGTTTTGTTGTTTTGGGTTCTTCATTGCTGTTATTGTTGTTTGTTTGTTTTTTCCCAGAAAAAAACCTTGTTAGGGCAGTTGCAAACGGGTAATGGGTGGTCTTCTTTGATATTCCTTTCCTGGCCTTTATCCTGCAAGACTGTTTTCCTGGGTCTAGTCCTCTCTAAATTTGCAGTAATACCATGTGAGAATATTACCAATGATGAAGTAAATCCTCCTAACCCTGTCTCTTGGATTTATTACATCTCAAGAATTTATTGTGGTGGGAGACCCTTCCCTACTAGCCTGCCTGCTTGGTTTAATAATGTCCTATCAAGTGACTCTACATAGAAAATCTCCAATCCAAGGCAACAGAGAAAGGAACTTATAAAAACAACTAAAAAAAAAAAAAAAAAAAACAAGACCCAATTTCTGAGTCACACTTATCCCTAGTTAGGCCATACAATTTCTTTTTTTTTTTTTTTTTTTTTTGTTTTTGGGCCACACCCGTTTGACGCTCAAGGGTTACTCCTGGCTATGTGCTCAGAAATCGCCCCTGGCTTGGGGGGGACCATATGGGACGCCGGGGGATCGAACCGCGGTCCTTCCTTGGCTAGCGCTTGCAAGGCAGACACCTTACCTCCAGCGCCACCTACCTGGCCCCAGGCCATACAATTTCTTTCTTTTTCTTTATGGGGGCTCCCTCTCCTCTTTCTTTTCTCTTTGATGTTTCCTTTAAAAAGTAATTTGTTTCACTATTTAAATTATCTTGAAATTCTGTTCTGCAAAAATATTCAATAGACAAGGAAACATAGGTGGAACTCAGGACATCAATGCCCATGTTTATAGCATTCTTGAGGATATCTATCAGTCCTCACCTCTCCAGATACTTAACCAGTGAAGTCCCCAGTGGGCTAAGTGAAAGTATATTTGTATTTTCTGTCTTCATTATAGCTATTATTGTTATGAGAGAAATGAAAAATCAGGGTGTCTATAAAGCCAATAGAGTTGGCACCTTCAATGACCACCCAGTGGTCCAGCAGGGGCCTGTCACAGAGAGTGAGGCAGACAAACATAGAAGGATGCAAAACACACACACATGGACTGCCCAAGTTTTATGTCACCTGAGCAACCAACAGTGATCTCACAGGCACGTCATTTTATTCAATACAAGAATGGTCCACTATCAGACCCTACAGGTTAGCCCATACTGAGAAACAGTTAGTAGGCACATCAACATCAATAAATACATGAAGACCAAAGGCTGGGCTATTTTCCATAGTTATTAGAAGGTAACATCAAACTCATATTCACTTCCTGTGGGAATGCTGATTCCTCAAAAAGATAGAAATTGAGCTTCCATATGAATTAGCAATTCCATTCCTAGGAATATACTCTAGGAGCCGCCCCCCCCCCAAAAAAAAAAACAATGTAAAAATAAACCCTCTGCATCCCAATGTTCATCGCAGCACTAAGAACAATAGCCAGAATCTGGAAACAACTTAAGGTGTCTGAGAACAGATGAGTGGCTAAAGAAACTGTGTTATATCTACACAGTGAAATAATACTCAGCTACTAGGAAAAATGAAGTCATGGTATTTGCTCATACATGTATGGACACGGAGAATATTATGTTGAGCAAAGTGAGTTAGTAGATAGGGAATGCATAGAATGATCTCTCGTTTGTGGTATGTAAGAAAAAAAATATAGTATAGTAATAATAGCAAAGACAATACAGATAAAAGCCAAGAAGACCAGTCTGTGATATGGAGCTTCCCACAAATATTGGGAAACTGCAAT
Organism: Suncus etruscus; assembly: GCF_024139225.1. Taxonomy (NCBI): domain Eukaryota; kingdom Metazoa; phylum Chordata; class Mammalia; order Eulipotyphla; family Soricidae; genus Suncus; species Suncus etruscus. The sequence goes on along the minus strand of NC_064863.1, from coordinate 63,113,034 downwards.
TAGAGGAGAGAAGGGCCCACTTTGGCAATGATAGATAATTGGAAATAATTATTATGAACACAAATTGGGTTCTAAAAGGAGATAAAGTGATAACTGTGATAGCCCTCAGTAATAAATTGCAAATCACAGTGTTTAAAGGGGTGAGTAAGAGTGAGAGAAAGAAGAAGAAGAAGAAGAAGAAGAAGAAGAAGAAGAAGAAGAAGAGAAGAAAAGAAGAAGAAGAAAAGAAGAAGAGAAGAAAAGAAGAAGAAGAAAAGAAGAAAAGAAGAAGAAGAGAAGAAAAGAAGAAGAAAAAGAAGAAAAGAAGAAGAAGAGAAGAAAAGAAGAAGAAGAAGAAAAGAAGAAAAGAAGAAGAAGAAGAAGAAGAAGAAGAAGAAGAAGAAGAAGAAGAAGAAGAAGAAGAAGAAGAAGAAGAAGAAGAAGAAGAAGAAGAAGAAGAAAACTGTCCCATAAGTAGGTGGAAAGGGAAGAGGAGTAAAACTTTGGAAATTGGTGGTGGGAAATATTTATTTGTGAAGGGTGTTTGCTGTACATGGCATGACTGAAACTCAATCAGAAGAACTTCGTAGGCCCAAGTGGTGGATACAAGCAGTAGGGTGTTTGCCTTGCATGTGGTAACCTAGGACAGACCAAGGTTCAGTCCCCTGGCATTCCATATGGTGCCCATGCCAAGAGAGATTTCTGAGTGCATAGCCAGGAGTAACTCCTGAGTGTCAACGGGTATGACCCCCAAAATAAAAAAAAAATAAGGAAAAAAATTTGTTTCTGTGAAAAGAAAAAAAACAACCCTATTATGAACAACATTGTATCTGTGGTGTTTAAATAAAGTAAACAAAATGAGGGCACCCTCAAAATATAAAGTCCTGATAGTTTCCAATTCTACTGTTGCCCTGTATTCCCACATCTAAAAGACCCTAAATAGTCTTATGTTATAAACTTGCCTTTTTATTCTATTGCTAAACTATCTTACCTAGAGGCCTCTTCAATCATTGGGATTTTTGTTGAAGGACACATTCTCAAAGTGGTAAAAAGAAAAGTTAATTTAGGTGACCATTAGCCATTAGAAATATTGCTTGTTTGGAATGTAGCTAGTCAAATAACAGAAATAGCTAAGGGTGGCTTTATAAGATATAATGTAGAGCACTAACTAGATAACTCAGAGAGAGAGAGAGAGAGGGAGAGAGAGAGAGAGAGAGAGAGAGAGAGAGAGAGAGAGAGAGAGAGAGAGAGGAGAAAGAGATAGCTGGAAGAAATGGCAAAAAGGGAACTAAGCAATATGCACCAAGATACAAGCAGAAAAGCATGAGTCACCAAGCAATAAGACAATCTAAATAGATAATGCATTAATAATTTAATGTAGACAACAAAGATGTTGAGACAGCAAGAACCTGGATGACAAGGATCTAAACAGTAAGAAATGAGGCAGCAAGTGCCAGGATGTCAAGAAAAGGAGTAGTGGTAATAAGCAAATAGGAAGAGTGACAATCATAGTTGCTAAAGTTACAATTTCTTTAACTATTGCAGAAGTATAATTGTTTTACCTATTAACTAAAGAGTGCTAAACAACAACATTTGTGTTCTGTGTGTTTATCTTACATATTATTTACAAAGATCCAGAAGCTAGACAGTAATATATCTTCCTGCTCCCTAGTTCCCCATAATACTCCTAGCAAGTTATGAAATAAGACCATTCTCATTAAACCTTTATATGGAGGGAGTACTTTGCTGCTCAATTTTTGTTTCCCTTATCCCCCCATCCATTGCAAAAATTGAATTAAAAGTAATAGTTTACTATTTACTATATATAATATAAATTTATATATATATTTACTATAATACTTTTGATACATTACTATTTCCAGGGGTCCTCAGACATTTTAAACAGGGGGCCAGTTCACTGTCCCTCAGATCATTGGAGGGTCTGACTATAGTAAAAACAAAACTTATGAACGAATTCTTATGCACACTGCATATATCTTATTTTGCAATGAAGAAACAAAACAGATACAAATACAATATGTGGCCCGCAGGCCATAATTTGAGGACCACTGATTTATACTTTACTACTTAGCTCCTACCTTTAATAAGAAATGTGGAATAAGATTTGGACACAGGCAAATTTAGTAAAAGTAAAATTGACAACCATAAAAAAGAAATAAACTCTTCTATTTAGTGGGAGACAACCATCTATATTCTAGGTCCTTAATGATATCCCCATGAGATGGATTTATTAAGCTATAAATGAGCTAGAATGGAAGTCTATCTAACCATCCATCTAAATAACATATCTTGTGATGAGTTTGACTTCTATCTTGCATTTCCTCAAATTTAAAATTTATCTTCACTCAAGGATTGATCAAAAAGTTCAAATCTGTATTTTGTTTGGTTGGTTGGTTTTGGTTTTTAGGCCACACCCGGTGACACTCAGGGCTTACTACTGACTATGTGCTCAGAAATTGCTGCTGGCAGGCACAGGGAAACCATATGGGACACCTGAATGGAACCCAGGTCAGCCCTGGGTCAGCCACATCTGAGGCGAATGCCCTTACAGTTCTGCTATGGCTCCAGCCCTCTATGGCTCCTTCTCTATATTTTTATTTCTCTTTGGCTGCATTGTTAAAAAGAGAAATACTTTGTATTCTTTTATAACTTCAAAGGTAATTTTTTTCTCTATTGAAAATGACCCACCTGTCAAGAAGGTATAAATCTAGATTTTAAATAGATGGTGTGGGGAACCAGCTAAGAAGGGCTCTGTTAATTTCTTTCTCCTGGCAACCCTAAACTTGAAGCTAAAGTTTTCATAACTGAAAGCTAGTTTTCACTTCAACTATAAAACATTGTTATTTAATTTTAGTTAAAAGAGGATAAATAATTTTCAGAAACAATCTAGTAAGATAATATAAACAAAAACTCTTTAAAATATGCATAAACATTTGAAAGTTTTTGAATTGAAAAATAGGTTTGTTATACTAACACGGAACATTTTATATTAAATAATGATGACTTAGGTAGAGACTTGGGTAGATGAGTCTTACATAGGGCACTTGCCTTCTATGCTGTCAATCCAGGTTCAATTCCCAGCAATGTTAAGAGTTCCTCAACCACAGCCAAGTGTGATCCATAAGTATAAACCAGAAGTAAGTCCTGTGCACTACTAGATGTGGCTTCCCTGTACCAATAAAAGACAATTCTTAAATTCTTATGTATGCTTCTTGAAAGAGTAGAGAGAGAGAGGGGGGGGGGGCAGAGAGAGACAGAGAGAATATGTGTGTATGTCTTGGAGTGTGGTTTTGGGAAGGGATGGAATGAGAGCTACAATCTGTTACTGATTTGTTGTCTGAGTAGTTGGAAAGAACAAAAAATCAGGAAGTAGAAGATAAACTTAATAAAATAATCTTTATTTTCATATTATTTGTGAAAATACATCAAATATTTAAAATTTTACATAAAATATAATAAACAAGGCATTATGCCTTACAAGGAAGACATGAAATGTCTCAGGGCTTACTAAACATTGTAGTTTTTTTTTTAAAAAACTTCAACATTTGAAATATTGACATAGTTTTAATAAATAACTGACAACCTTTTCATAGCAGTACAAAACAATTGCAAGTACACACACATCCCTATTTTTAACACTATCAATATATCCATTGCTGTAACCACCTCTCCTTATTATCACTCGCTACCACAATGGAAGACATATGGTCTTCCTTCTCCCAAGTCTATTTCATGAAGAACATTTAAAGTGCCCAATATTCAAATTAAGTAATAGAACTAAACAAAACTTGAACATTCTAAAATATCAGTACAGGAACTAAGGACAAATCTGAATTTGAGCCAGGAACTATATCACAGTTCAACACACCTGACTTGGATGTGTTGAAGGCATTCTGGAATCCTAATACTGAACCATCCAGTTTGGCCAAATAACCCAGGAAATGGGTCCTGAACTCCCTGAACATGATTTGATAGCTCAGGGGACCATATGGAGTGCCAGGAATTGAACCTAGTTTGACCACATTCAACGTAAGCATTCTACACTCTGCACTATCTCTCTGGTCATACTCACATATTTAAATTAGAATATTAATATATAAACTTTTATAAATAAATAAATATATAAATAAATAGACACATATGTAAATAAATAGAAGGACCCTAAAAGACTTAGTCAGAAACATTAAAGAAAAATCCAGGCGGCCACACGAATTGTTTCTCTTTCATCTGATTTCTGAGTGGAAGTGAATTTTGATGAGCTTCTTTCTTCAATCTAGCTTGATTGGCTCCTGTAATTAGAAAAGGTTTCATGGTGTTAGTTAAATTCAAACAGTTGACCAAATGGCCCAGTGACAAGGAGTTACTACTTATTCCATTGCTGCCCTGTGAGGCAGAAAAATGCTTGGCGCTTGCATGCTGCCTCAGTAGGAATAAGGAATCTTAGGTTGAAACTATAAAAGCTTCAAAAATGCTAGATTATCATACTGGACCCCTCAAAAGGCAAATATCAGGGGGTAATTATTATTATTATACTCCTCATTTTATTGAAACTCAGAACGATTAAGTGATTAAATGATTTGCACCAGTGTTTCAATAACGATAAACGAAGTAAATTTTAGATTTACTGTTCCATAAGTAAGTCTAGCTTCTTTCTTGATAAGAGTAAATAAGCTTAGATTCACTGCAGAATCCTGATATTTATCAACGTGATCTCAAATCTGGGCCCACTTTAAATCTGAAGCCCAATGAATAGCTACAATTAACACTGATCCTTAATCACTTGGAGGTATTGTTCAAATCTACTCCTCAAGTAACACACATCCACCCACACTTATTTAAATGGGGATGGAGGAGCCAGAGAAGACAACTATCTTTCATAGCAATAATTGAGTTTTAGTTCTTTAACAAAACACTGGATTCCCCTGACATAATTTTCAGAGGCAGAGGGCAGAGTTCTGATCAGTCGCTGAGTCACCCAGGCATATATATATATATATATATATATATATATATATATATATATATATATATATATACCCACCACTCACTTTTTAAGGATCTTTTCTATGAGTTTCTTAACCATGGGGGCTTCTGGATCAAGACACACTTCCTGGCCATTCTTGAGAGTGGTTCTACAGGGAAAAACAAGAATCAAGTCAGAGGGGATGGAAAAGGGTCTGGGGGATTTGGGGTGTGATGGGGTCGGTTGTGTGTGTAGAATCAAACAGGGAGCTGAAACACTTACATGACTTCAGTTTGCGAGCAGTGGGGTCCCGGGGGGGTGACAGTCACGCTCTGGATGTTCTTGAAGTGAATCCCCCGCACGGTCTCCAAGCACTGGCAGCGTAGTTCAGAGGCCACGGGTGCCCCTATGGGAAGAAAAGACTCTGTGAGCATTTGAGAAAGTTGATCCCCTTATGAGGGGGCGCCCTCCCTGCACCTCTCCCGCCCCAGGGAGCCCAGTCTCTGGGTTTTACCTGCAGTGGGTGGGCAGGCGGCGACCAGGAGCAGGAGCAGCAGGGCTGCCTGCAGGATCCGGGGAGTGCGGGGTGCAGCAGCGGGGGTCGCGGCGGGTGCCATTGGGGCTGAGAGTGGAAGGTCGGTGTCTGGAGCGAGAGATCTGGCAGGAGAGCTGGAAGAGCGGACTCTGAGTTCCTCGAGCTGAGCGAACCCCTTTTTATCGGAGTCGAAAGGCTAGCCGCCCCGGGCCAGGGAAATTCCCACGTAGATCCCGCTCAGGAAGGAAATGGGGACCTCGCCCCTGGGGTGGATGGTGCAAGTTTGCCAGCTGGAGGTGAGACCTCAAAACTCCGTTGGAGGTGATGTCTCTAGTCAGCTGGCCTCGGGGATTTTCTTCCAGCGTCCCAACGTGGAGAGTGATTCGCTTTGCTGGGAAGGTGTCAATGGAAACAGACATCTGGGGGAATGTTATCAGGAAAACTCAACAGTTAGGCAGATCTTTCTTTAGTTGAACAGACTAAATATCTTCAGACTCGGTGTCTTTTGTGTATACATAAATGCATTCTTAAAATACAGCTGTCATCTCGCTTAAGGGCTTTGGCTTTGTTCCTGGTGTTCTACAACCAGTACAAATAAATCAACACAAACAAATCACAGAATGGGTCAGGGTGAGAGGATATCCAGTGTGAAAAATGTACTGCAGTGTTTACTTTAGTTATGTTGTAATCCTTCACCGCTTCCTTCTGTGAAATTTTGGAACTTCCAGAGCCCCACCAGATCCTGGAGTACTAAGGCTTTGTAAAGTGAAGGGTATTGATGAATACACAAAATATGGCTAGTTTGGAGTTGTTAGGCACAGGGAAGCTGAACTGTGCTCCAGTTTCTAGTTTCTAAAAAAAAAAATGTCCAGTACTTTTGGGTATTTTTGACCAATGGTCTCAGGGCTTAGATGTTCATGCAAGTAACTAAAAGATACTTGGGGGGTGGGGGTGGGGGGACCAGGTGACTCTCAGGGGTTACTCCTGGCTCTGAGCTCAGAAATCACTCCTGGCTTGAGGGAACATATGGGATGCTGGGGGATCAAAACACAGTAGGTCCAGGGTCAGCTTCCTGTAAGGCAAACGCACTACTGCTGGGCCATTGCTCTGGCCCAGCAAAAAGATACTTTTATGCGGAATAGCTAAGTTATCACAAATGGAATCCCAGTTCTTTTATGAACATATCTCATTTCATTTGCTAGTTATGTGGATTTTTCTGCCTCTGGCGCTTTGATTTTCCTAGAGAAATAATCAGTCATGTTTTACTTTTCCTCATCTCTCCTAAGACATTTCAAAGTTCATTCCAGTCTTTTTTGTTCAGTTGCTAATTTTTCACTCTCAGTTATGTTGTCTTCAGAAGATTGGGGTGAGAGTCTAAGATGCTGATCTGAAAGGAGCAAGAGGTTTCCTTGGGAAGGACTTGGTTGAGGATAGATTTCTCTCTCTCTCTCTCTCTCTCTCTCTCTCTCTCTCTCTCTCTCTCTCTCTCTCTCTCTCTCTCTCTCTTCTCCCTCCTCTCGTCCCTTCCCACTTTCTTACTGTCCCTCTCTCCCAAATTGTCAGGATAGAAAATTTTATTTTTCTTTAACTGACTAGTTAAACTATCAGTGCCTTAGTTCCTTTTCTGTGAGTAAAATGGCAATACGGACCTCACTAGTTCTTGATGAATAAATGTGTTAACATTTGTAAAACATCACTAAGTAGTAAATGTTATATTTAATAAGATTTTTAATATAAAAAACCTTCACTTTTCATATGACTAAACTCAAACTTACCTGGGGACCCAATACTATACAGAAAGGGAAAAAAAGAAAAACATTGTATGCAATTATACTCTCCAAAACAAAACAAGATACCATCAAATTCTACTGTATACAATTTTTATAAATTTCTTCTCAAGTGAAAGCTTTAATTTTTGTTGTCTAGTTCTACAAAATATGAATAAAAATAAAACTCATCCCGGTGTCCCATATGGTCCCCCGTGCCTGCCAGGAGCTATTTCTGAGCAGACAGCCAGGAGTAACCCCTGAGCACGCTGGGTGTGGCCCAAAAAACCAAAATAAATAAATAAATAAATAAATAAATAAATAAATAAATAAATAAAATAAAATAAAACTCACACCTTTAAAAGCTTATAAATGACTATATCATAAAGATTTGCCTTTTCACCCCCTTCCCCACAACTGCCACCCAACTAATTATTAGAACAGTGCTGTTGGAAAAAAAAACAACAGGGAATAAAATTTTCTAAAACAGAATTAGGAAAGGGCAAAAGAGAGCAGGTGAGGCACTTGCCTTGCATACAACTGACCTCAGTCCCATTCTTGACATCTCATGGTTCCCCTGGTGGTGCCAAGGTCAGGAGTAAGTACTTAGTATCACAGAGATTGGCTCCAAACACCTTCTTATTCAAAAAGAGGGATAGGAGGGCCAGAGAAACAGTTCAAATAGTAGCAATCAAGTGGGACTCCAGGTTAGGACCCAAACACTACCTGGTACCTGAATACTGCTGAGAGCTACCCTAAAACTACTCCTCCACCATCCATCAATCTAGAAATAAACCCCTGATCACTCAGGTGGGACCCAATGAACAACAGCAACAATAAATAAACCAGGAAAGAAAAAATGACCTAAAGGTTATAAAATTTTAATAGCTCATTGTAAAATATTACTATTGTGATCCTTATTTTTTGAGTTTTTTACTTGGAAACACTTTTCTTAATTGAGTTAGTAGTTAGAAGTAGAGAAATGTATCTACTCTTTAAAGCCCATTTAATCATAAATATTGCTATTCTTTAAAAACTAATTTTTATTATTATCAAAGAAGCATAATTGCTTATCATAAGGGAAAAATACAGACAATAAATGCCCCAGAGGTTCTTAGGGTTTACTCCTAATTATGCTAGGGATACATATCCAGTTTCTGGGATAGAATCCAAGTCAGTTGCAGGCAAGGCTAGCATCATACCTACACTTTATAAAATTGTAGAGTCAGAGTGACTGGCATTGTTGAGTGACAGAGTGGTAGCATGGAGGTGTAGCTTTAACCAGTACACAATAATTACACCTCTCTTCAAAGAAATAACTTTAAAGGAGGAATTTTCTTATTCTCATAGTTTAGAGCTCATCTTCTTTTCTAATGCTTAAATATTAACCTCAAATAGCTCCACTATTTTATTTAACAGTTTTTAAATTTTGTGTCCTAAGCATTTGTTTAAATTTAATAAAATCTATATCTGTTCTCTTTCCTCCTTCAAATCAGTAGACTTCACTAACCAGATTAGATCAGTGGGGATGTATTTTCTACCCTGGGAGTTTCCCAGAAGAGGAACTGAGCATTTGAGTCAGTTCTTATTTGCTGAGATATAGATGTCATCCAAAAGTCATAGGAACAGCTGAATAGGTGGAAAAGTAGTTAACAAGAAGAAATCATGTAAGTTGAGAAACAAGTGTGACCAGCATAAACTGTAGAACAAACTTCAGAAAGGTGAATGGCTGGAGGAATTTGGTAGAGTTAGGGTCAACCCATGGTCTACATGTTTACTTTTCCAGGAAACATCTTACATACTTCTCAGGGAGAACAATATGAATAAAAAAGTTTAGGAACATATGTAATCAAATATTACAGGTATATAAAATGGCAGAGATACACTATTTGGAACATGTTGTTTAATACAGTAATCAGGAAACAAATTTTTAAAAGTTATATTGTACAGTTTCCACTAGGGTCTGAAGAACTCAAGTACAAACTATTTATAAGGTTGTGTTTTGTCCAAGAAATCCAAAGGAATATCTGGGGGGAAGAAGAGTTGTCACAACTTCCAAGTTAAGCCACCAACCAGAATTTTGCTTCATTAATCCCAGGGAGCCTGCCTCAGTTTTGACAAGATGGAAAGGTAGAACAAAGTTACACAACATTTTTTTTGTTATTTTACTTCAAGTTTTCTGTTGAATAAGTTAGGGTATTTTGCTTTGTTTTAATAACAAATATAAACTTCAGTATTTGATGTAGGCTATTCTGACCTTTCCTCTCTTTATAACCTAAAACACTGAAAATGGTTTTCAAAGACAACTCCAAATACTGATGTGCAAATATTCAGTGTAAATAAACAAAATAAATAGAAAACAAGTAGCTAAAAGGATAAAACATTTCTAGAAGCAACCTCATATTTGTAGGATTGTCTATTACTTCTTGCCTAAGATTTGCTTAATAAAAACTAGGTGCTTCAAACAAGTAAATATGGAAGGATTTTTTTTGACTGTAATATGCTAGTTCTCAAAAGTCAGTCTTTAGGAATCGCTTGCTTTTTAAAAGATTTTTTTAAGTGGTTTCTGAAGTGAACGGAAGAAACATAGTTCTCTCTAGTTTTAAGAAATGTCTTCCTCATCCAATTACTTGTTCAGTGAGCTAAACTGGGTTTACCGGTAGGTTTGGGTTTCTTTAAAGTCATGCAATCGCCCACCTGAATAGAGTCATTCCTGAAACAAGGGTATCACTTGCTAAAAATCCACCTGAGTTATTCTATTCACTGCATGGTACACATTTTACAGATGCTATCTACAATTACTTTAATATTTAGAGTTTCTATAAAATCCTGAAATTGTGCCATAGTTTGTTGCAATTAGATGATTCAGGGAGAAGAATGCCTGGAACCTTGAAGGGAGAAGAATGAACACCTCTGAATATGACATTGAATCTCTACTTCCATATACTTCTTCAGCCTGGAGATATTTATCCAGTATAAACCTCCTCATAAGTCTCTGGTTCATTTATTAATAATGCCAGGCCAGAGCCCTTTCTTCTGTCTTGGGTCCTTGTCATTTCTTTATTAACTATCTCTTCTTCCTCTCAATCTAGGTACTTCAAGTAGGGTGGCTCAATACCAAATCTCAGTAGTGGATTGATGACCCCAAATAGTATTAATAGTCCTTTTTATCCAGGTCCAACCTTCAACCACTCTTAGGTGCTGGGATGAGCACCTAAGCATCAAAACTCCTATGCTATCTCTTTTGCCCCTGCTTTTTCATGGGAATTTTAAAAATAAGGATGTGTAGATTGGAGAGCTAGTATAGTAGGTAGGGTAGGGTGCTGATCTTACACATGGCTGATTGGTTTTGATCCCTAGCACTCCGTGTGGTTTTCTAAACCTACTAGGACTAATCTCTGGATACAGAGCCAGGAATAGACTCAGGGCACAGCTGGATGTGGCTCACCAAACAACGAATAAGCAAAAAAAAAAAAAATTCTCTCGGTCATTGGGAGAACACTAGGGATGGGAAACATTTCAGGGGAAGGCCAAATGGAACAAAATTGTGGTAGTCAGAAAGAGATGTATGAGTAATGAAATCAGTAAGTGATTATGTGGAGTGAAAGGGAAATACTGAAGCAGGGAAAGTGACTGATTCTGACAGTAGAAGCCATAGGAAGTTTTTATAGGTATCTTCTTATTGGTTTTAATATTATTCCATTGGGAAAAATCAAGGGAGCCTCCAAGTGTTCTTACATCTCTCTTACACAAACTCCATTTATTGACACTTACTGATTTTTTTGTTTGTTTGTTTACCATAGGAGGGTGAAATACTGGGGATAAACTCCAGGATCAGCCTATATGAAAAAATAAGAGAATGCCATGTTTTTTTTGGTGAAGAAATTATATTTCTACTGAAACTTATTTAGAAAGTTGTGAGGAAACAGAATGAATGAAGCATGTATTCAAGAGAAAACAAAGGCTTGTATTAAATAAAAATAGACTAGCAACTGTAAAAACAGACAAACCAGATTGTGTTCAAGGGAGAATAAGGCTTAAAGAACAAACCAAGGATGCCAAATATTAAACTTAAAAACATTTATTAGACATTTACAAATCAGAGAAGTAGTACTGGGACTAAGCACTTCCACGTTGCAGACTTTATTTGATCCATGGTACCACATATAATTCCTTATGTACCCTCTACATACCTACATACATACATAGCCATAATTAAGCCTGAAGCCCTTCTGAGTGTGGCCCAAAAACTCTCATTCACCCAACATAAACATCTGCAACATACAAAGTACTATATAAATGGTCAGTTTTACAAAAATATCTGCAGTGGATAAAACTAGAACCCTAAATATGAGGTTCTTTAATGCCTGGTCTGCACACTTTATTTTTTTACACATCTTTTTTTTTCTCTGATTCTTGGGTTAAAACCACCTGATGATCTCAGTGATCTAGAATTCTTGAAACATATGAAAATAACACTGAACACTATTCAAGACTTTATATCTGGGCATAATTCCAAAGGTTTTAAAAGAATAAATTTTAACTATAAATTTTGTTGTTTTTATTTTTTAACTTTATTTACATATGAATTGATTGTTGGGCCACACCTAGTGGAACTCAGGGGTCACTCCTGGCTCTGCACTCAGAAATCACCCCTGGCAGGTGGGGAACCATAGGCTTCATGCATATGGGTTGGCTGCATGCAAGGCAAATGATCTACTGCTGTGTGATCTCTCCAGTCTTGTTTTTCCATTTTCTTAAGATTGCTTTACAAACATTTCAAGAAGTAACATTGAATATCTAAAAAATATCACATACATTATAGACCAAAAACATACAGAAATGCAAGTAACAAAAGACTTGAATAAAACGGAAACAGTAAATGTGCTTTTATAGAACTGTGTTGTAATAAGCATGACCACTATATAATGATGATTCCATTTAAATACTTCCTATATTAGGGCAACAAAATTCAGGAAGCTGAAAAATGAGTTATAAACCATACGCAGTCTTATCATACACAACATATAGATACTTATTTATGTAAGAAAAATTGCATATGATTATAAAAAACTTGATGATTGGAGCCTGTAATTTTCAATCTTTTTAAGTTTATTAACAAAACCATTGTGGCTTATATTTGGTCTCTTGTAGAAGAGGAACAAACTCACAGACTATGATTTTGGAAAAACAAATTTTATCTATGCAGCCATTAGGAGAATTTGTATATTTCACTGTTGTTGGTTTCTATACCTTATGTTTTTCATCACATTGTTTAAATCTTCAATACTGTTATACATTCTTTACTACTTATTAAGAATCAAAAAGGATTTGTTACAATCTTTATTCCTAATTATGTTTTTTATTGTTTTTCCTTTAATTTTGTTTTATAGATTTGTACAATATTACATTATATATATATATATATATAAAGTTTAGAATTGTTCTGTCTCTTATAAAGTTGTCTCCTTAAATTTCAGCCAGACTTCTTTGTCTCTTGGACTACTTCTTTCTTAATTACTTATATACTATTTAGACATTAATAAATTTACTCATAATATATTAATAATAGATGAGTAATTAGTAAAATCAATACATTAATATATCATTCCAGGTATTTTCAGGCAGTTTTACATGATATAACACTCAATTCTTTGAATTTCAATTTATTTGCATTCCGAGTAAAAATGTCTCATTCTAGTAGCTTAGACTTTTTATACAGTATATAAAAGTAAAAAGCCTGAATTTTAATTAATACTTATTTTATTACCATTCATCATACTTTCTCACATAGATTTGAGTTTATCATATTGAAATTCTATTTCTTAATTTTTTTATAACTTTAGATTTTAAAAATATATATCACTAGTACAGACTACTTAATTTGACCTCCTCCCCAGTATTTTCTACTGCTTAAGTATTATATATAATATATAAATCTATGTGTATTTATATATAAATTATACATATTTGTCATATATTCATCAAAATTGAGCACTTACCATTGCTATTAAGTAAATTTTACTTTGGGGTGCCAAGGATTGAATGAGGCTTTAGAGTGCAAAGCTTGTATCCTGTCCTTGGAACTATCTACTTGATTTCTTATATTATTCCTTAAGATGAATTCTACTACGCTGCACGCTGAGCCGCCTGTGCTGGAGGTCTCCTCCCGCTCCGCTTCTGACTCTGCAATGGCCGCCGTGAAGACCCTCAACCCGAAGGCCGAGGTGGCCCGAGCGCAGGTGGCGCTGGCGGTCAACATCAGCGCGGCGCGGGGGCTGCAGGACGTCCTGAGGACCAACTTGGGGCCTAAAGGCACCATGAAGATGCTTGTGTCTGGCGCTGGAGATATCAAGCTGACCAAAGATGGCAACGTGCTGCTTCACGAAATGCAAATCCAGCATCCAACAGCCTCCTTAACAGCCAAAGTGGCAACAGCCCAGGATGACATAACTGGTGATGGTACCACTTCTAATGTCCTAATCATCGGGGAGCTGCTGAAACAGGCGGATCTTTATATATCTGAAGGCCTTCATCCAAGAATAATAACAGAAGGGTTTGAAGCTGCAAAGGAAAGGGCCCTTCAATTTCTGGAACAAGTCAAAGTAAGCAAACCAATGGACAGAGAAACACTTATAGATGTGGCTAGAACTTCTCTACGTACTAAAGTTCATGCTGAACTTGCTGATGTCTTAACAGAGGCTGTAGTAGACTCTGTTTTGGCCATTAAAAAACAAGATGAACCTATTGACCTCTTCATGGTTGAGATTATGGAAATGAAACATAAATCTGAAACTGATACAAGCTTAATCAGAGGTCTTGTTTTGGACCATGGAGCACGGCATCCTGATATGAAAAAAAGAGTAGAAAATGCATACATTCTCACCTGCAATGTTTCATTAGAATGTGAAAAAACAGAAGTGAATTCTGGCTTTTTTTACAAGAGTGCAGGAGAGAGAAAAATTAGTAAAAGCTGAAAGAAAATTCATTGAAGATAGAGTTAAAAAAATAATAGAATTGAAAAAGAAAGTCTGTGGTGATTCCAATAAAGGATTTGTCGTTATTAATCAAAAGGGAATTGATCCCTTTTCCTTAGATGCTCTTGCTAAAGAAGGCATAGTAGCTCTGCGCAGAGCTAAGAGGAGAAATATGGAAAGGCTGACTCTTGCTTGCGGTGGGATAGCTCTAAATTCTTTAGATGACCTAAATCCTGACTGTTTGGGGCATGCGGGACTTGTCTATGAATATACATTAGGAGAAGAGAAATTTACCTTTATTGAAAAGTATAATAATCCTCGTTCTGTGACATTATTGGTCAAAGGACCAAATAAGCACACACTTACCCAAATCAAAGATGCAATAAGAGATGGCTTGAGAGCTGTTAAAAATGCTATTGATGATGGATGTGTAGTTCCAGGTGGGGGTGCAGTGGAAGTGGCAATTGCAGAAGCCCTGATAAAATATAAGCCTAGTATAAAAGGCAGGGCCCAGCTTGGAGTTCAGGCATTTGCTGATGCATTACTCATTATTCCCAAGGTTCTTGCTCAGAACTCTGGTTTTGACCTTCAGGAAACACTAGTTAAAGTTCAAGCAGAACATTCAGAATCTGGTCAGCTTGTGGGTGTGGACTTGAGCACAGGTGAACCAATGGTAGCAGCAGAAGTGGGTATATGGGATAACTACTGTGTAAAGAAACAACTTCTTCATTCTTGCACTGTGATTGCCACAAACATTCTCCTGGTTGATGAAATTATGAGAGCTGGAATGTCTTCTCTCAAAGGTTGAATTGAAGCTTCATCTTTATAATGAAGACTACAGAATTCTAAGAAAACTATGGAGTTAAAATCCAAGCTTAAGTGATTATCAAAGGAATTTTCCCAAGTGAAAAAAAGGAACGCTTGGCCCCTATCATACTGAAGTTTTGAGATTATAATTACAGTATTTTTTATTGCACTGCTATATTCATAAAGCAAGCCCTTTTACTTATTGACCCTGGATGTTTTGTTCTACCTTCAATGATTAAAATATACATGTCGGATGAGCATGTTACCTTGGTACTAAATATTCTAAATTTTTGGTTTATATAAATGACACTCAAGATTAGGTTTTGAAAGAATTCCTGTTTCTTGGTATAAATTCTATAAATAAAACTTCAGGCTCAATTGAAAAAAAAAAAAGATGAATTCTACAGGGTTATGGGGTTTGAATAAGAATATAACAGAAATTGGGGCCAGCAAGGTGGCGCTAGAGGTAAGGTGTCTGCCTTGCAAGCACTAGCCAAGGAAGGACCATGGTTCCATCCCCCGCATCCTATATGGTATCCCCAAGCCAGGGGCAATTTCTGAGTGCTTAGCCAGGAGTAACCCCTGAGCATCAAATGGGTGTGGCCCGAAAATTCAAAAAAAAGAATATAACAGAAATTAAGTTCCCCCTCTCATCATGTTGTGTCTTAAGGTGGCCACAGGAATCATTGAGAATCTTGGTGAGTTCTCTATCAGTCCTACAAATGCCACAAGTTTAGAAAAACCTAATTGAGTTATGGTGTAAAAACAGGATTAATTCTTTTTAAACTTTTAGGGTTTTAATTTTAGAATTCTCAAAGTTGGAAGCGTGGTGTGGTGAAATAGTTTTGAGTATGAGAAACATAAGGGCATTAAAAGGAGTAGCTTTAAGTTAGGCATTACCTACTTATACCTTGGAACCCAACAGGAAACAAATAACATAAAATGCAACTTAAGCATACTATTTTTTGAAAAGTTTTTATTTTCATGTTTATAAAAAGTGTTATAATTTCTGTGTTGTCAGAGAAACACTGTATAATAAACATTAAACAGGGCACTATGCCCTACAAAGTAAGACATAAAATGTCCAAGGGAAGCTTCAACATATTCATGTTGACCACATAATATGAAACAATTTCAATAAATAATAACTGACCAGTACAATAACAGATGTGTTCACTTTCTCTGACCTCAATGGTGATCAGACTAACTGCCCTCTCTTCCACCCAGTATTTATCTACCAGTCTTAATATCTAGCCAAGTAAAAGGTTTCACAAGATAATTCAAAACTCATATTAAAATAGCAATACAATAATTATGTTTCACAAAAAGATCCACATCTTTAAATAATAATATATAAAATATTAAAATACAAGCATGGGAAAATAAATACAAGCATAAAAATAGAATCCTCACACACAAAAGATAATCAGACACATTAATGACTTTCTTGTTGTCTCATAGGCTGATGGTTTGGTTCTCTTCCTCATTTTCAAATCCTGGAAAGGCAGGGAACACAGTGCAGGAAAAGACATCAAAGAATGCTTGCTCTGCTAATTGATGTTGCCCCTACAATGAGAAAAATGTTGGTTATTTCCCAGGTTACTCAAAAAAAAAAAAAATCTTTGCTTCTCCGTATCTGTATCTTATCCCCAAGGCTGGATAGACTCATCACTCACTTTTTAAGCATCTTTTCTATGAGTTTCTTAACCATGGGGGCTTCTGGATCAAGACACACTTCCTGGCCATTCTTGAGAGTGGTTCTGCAGAGAAAAGCAAGAATCAAGTCAGACACGGTCTAAAAGGGCCTGGGGGATTTCGGGGTGATGGGGATGTATGTGCAGATTCAAAAGGGGGCTGAAACACTTACAAGACTTCGGTTTGCGAGCAGTGGGGTCCCGGGGGGGTGACAGTCACGCTCTGGATGTTCTTGAAGTGAATCCCCCGCACGGTCTCCAAGCAGTGGCAGCGCAGTTCAGAGCCCACGGGTGCCCCTAAGGGAAGAAGAGACTCGGTGAGCATTTGAGAAAGTTGATCCTCTTAGGAGGGGCGCCCTCCCTGCACCTCTCCCGCCCCAGGGAGTCCAGTCTCTGGGTTTTACCTGCAGCGGGTCGGCAGGCGGCGACCAGGAGCAGGAGCAGCAGGGCTGCCCGCAGGATCCGGGGAGTGCGGGGTGCAGCGGGGGTCGTGGCAGGTGCCATGGTGCTGAGAGTGGAAGGTTGGTGTCTGGAGCGAGAGATCTGGCAGGAGAGCTGGAAGAGCGGACTCTGAGTTCCTCGAGCTGAGCGAACCCCTTTTATCCATGATCGGAGCTGGAAAGTCCATAAAGCCAAGTCGGGGAAATTCCGGGATCTCCAGGTCGATCCAGGGCCGGGAAGAAAAAGCTTCCCCGCCCCTTGAGGGTGAAAGGATTGGGAGGGTGTGTGTGTGGGGGGGGGGGGCGGTGGGGGGTGGTGGTGGCAGACATCCGCTGGGAGACTGCCGCCTGCAGGCTGTTTCCTCAGACTTTGGGATTTGTTGGGAGAGTTTGGTAACCCTAAAGTCCGACTGAATAGTCCCCAAGCCTGGGTCACCTCCTTGGAAGCCTACCAGGACTCGCAGGGCGCAGATTTGTATAGTCAGACAACATTCCAAGAGCCTCCAAGGGACTGCAGCCATTGATTCTTTGAATGCTTTGTATACTCAGAAATTTCAGCGCTTGTACTGGAAGAATTGCATTGGGAACCTCTGTTTCTCTCTCTCTCTCTCTCTCTCTCTCTCTCTCTCTCTCTCTCTCTCTCTCTCTCTCTCTCTCTCTCTCTCTCTCTCTCTCTCTCTCTCTCTCTCTCTCTCAAAATTCTTCCTTTTTCTCTTTAATTTGAATTGTGCAGATTTTTATTCGTCTCTAAACTAAACTCTCAAGTAGGATACTTGTCATCTAAGGTTGCACTTGAGAAAGCTGATCTTTCCCCCTGATTCTTTTTCTGATCACAAATCACACACGTTTTTCTGTTTGTTTTTGTTTTTGTTTTTGTGTTAGGATTGAAGGAAGTTGTAAGCAGAGGGACCATTACCAAAGGTTAAGAGTTGTTTTGTTATGTCACCTATGATATAGTGTGGTACGTCTCTGTCAGCCTTCTAAATCTTCCAAACAGGACATCAATATTTACTATTTGTATAGAAGGTTGTGTTTGCACTTCTGGTGATCATCTCAGAGCTGTGAGAAGTCCTCTTTGACTGTGTCTTCCCTTTCTCCTTCAAGCTAACTTCATTCAGTACAATACTTTCCAGATCCATCCACTAGTTAACAAATTGCCTGATTTTGACTTTTCTTACAACCAAGCAGTATTCCATTATATGCATATATACCACCGTTTCTTTATCCAGGCATCTGTTCTTGGACAGTTAGGATTGTTTCCAGATTTCGGCTAGTGTGAGTAATATGCAATTAATATAAAAGTGAGTAGTCTTTTCTGAATAGAGTTCTTGGGCCCTTGGGTTAGATGTTAAGAAGTGGAATTATAGGACCGGAGAGGACAGCAGTAGAGTGTTTGCCCTGCAAGCAGCCCATCCAGATGGATGGTGGTTGGAATCCCAGCATCCCTATGCCTGCCAGGAGTGATTTCTGAGCACAGAGCCAGGAGTAACCCTGAGTGTGGCCAGGTGTGACTCAAAAAACAGTAAAAAAAGTTTCATATGGAAGTTTAATTACTAGTTGTTTGAGGAGTGTTCATTTTGTTTTCCAAATAGACTGTGAATAAAGGTCCTTTCCCCCATATCCATGCCAACACTGGTTGTTTCTTTGTATGGTTAACAATCTTACTGGTAAAAGATGATATCTCATGGTTGTTTCAATTTGCATTTCCCTCATAATAAGAGAAGCAGAACATTTTTTTCATGTACTTTTAACCATGTGTATATCTTCTTTGAGGAGTTTTTGTTAATTTGCACTTCTATTTATTTCTTGTCAAGTTTTATCAGGGCTTTTATTTATTGGAAGTATTTGTATTTCTATGTAATTTTGATTATTTTATATATGTATTTTAATATTTTATTGAGGTTATTGTGAATTACAAGTCTGTCACAGTTGTATTTCAGGTGTTTGGTGACAGTGAATTGGGGCCATTACCAACACCAGTGTTGACCTCCTTCCACCATAGTTCCCAAAATACAGCATGCATCCCAAACCTCCACCCTTAGCCCCCTGACTATCAGTGCTTTTAAAATTTTGCAAAGCAACTTTTACAGTGGCAAATGTTCCCTTCCAGTCTGTGGTACATTGTTATGCTGGTCATTTGTTTTCTTTGTGGTGCAAAGTTTAATATTGTCCATTTGTTTACCTCTGCTTCCCTTGCTTGGCCAACTTTTTTCTTATTTTCCTTTGTAAAAGAAATCTAATACTTGCTTCAAAAGGTCATTGTGAATACTGAATATGTTATTTCTTATGAAACACTAGCAAATATTAAGTGTTCTATGAATATCTGGTAAACATACTAGAAGTAATGTTTTATAATATTTATTCTATGAATTGGCAATTATATCCTATAGGACTACACTTCATTGGCAAGGTTGTCAGTTATGGATGCTTGGGATTACTTAGGTTTATATAATGTCCTGTGGGTAAAGTCCTTGTGAAGGTATTTGTTTCTTTATATTAAAAGATCCCCCAAGAGCTTTTTTGCTCTCTGTGCTATATAAAATATAGAAAAAGTTGACTCTCTGCAAAGCATGATAAAACTTCAATATTCAGAAAATCTGAGAAAAAAGTAAAGGTCCAGAGAGATTTTGAAAATGAAGGAAATTAAGTTTAGGGATCAGCGTAATAAAGTAAGAGCACAAATCATTTATCAAATATTCAGTACTCTGATAGAACATGGTGTTTGAAAGAAGTGGTAAGGATTTAGAAAACAGGTTTGTCAAAACTCAGTGTAGTGGATCTTAATGAACAAAAAGATTGCAAAATGTGTTGAAAAGCTCAGTGAGAACTGGAAAGTCTTAAATTAAATTAAATTAAAATGATCATATTTCACAGGGTTTCATTTCTCCAGCAATATTTTTTAGTTCAGCAACAAAAACACTGAAAGTTAGTAAAAGTGAATAAGAATAAGAATTAGTCTCATCTAGTGCAAAGCATATAAAATAATTTGTAGAAATGACTAATATTGACAGAGTTCAGGTTGAACTGGAAGCTGAATGAATAAGGGAAAGGTATAATACACTGGAAATTGGAGACAATGGAGTCTTTGAAGGACATTATGTATGCATGAAACAGCATAATGCTGAGTGAGAGCAGAAGGACAAAATATTACAGTTTCTGAAGGATTTTTCAGTATTTATAATCTGATGACATCATTCTGAATATAATGTAAAAATATGAGGTTCTGGTTGAGGGTTTCATTTGAAAGTACAGAAAAATAAAGAACCATGAAATACAATTGGGAGATATGTATAGAAATTATAGAGGAAAGGGAAGAGAGGATAACTTAGTTCTGTTTACATATAGCATGTTTTACAGAAAATATGGGTATGTGAACTAAATACTATTTATATAGCAATTTTTATGTTATTGGCTAGATAAGTTGATTATTCTATCCATTAAAAAAGCCCTTATCAAAAACTTTCACATTTAAAAGTTTCATATTAACTTTAATATTGCTATCTTCCTGGTGATTAAGATTTTAAAATGCTGTTAGTTTCTACTGTGACCAGTATTTTCCTAGAATCTAGTATACTAAGAAGGTTACAGTTTCTTCTTCTAAAGGAACAGCTTAGAAAGACAAATAATTGCAATAGCATTTAGAGTTAGATTTGATGGAGGTTGGGTATGGTGCTTTGGAATCAAAGAAAACAAGTTGTCTGTCAATACTGCCTATTTAAGATCATATTAAAATAAGATCAAAACTCTAGAGAGTGCCCACATATACAGAAAATCTCTAGGACCAACATGCCAACATGCCGCATATTCCCATTGTTTTCCCATATGCTGGAACTGAGTAAAAATAGACCTTCAGAGCTCATATAAAGAGTTGTTTTACTTAGACTCAGGGAAGTAAAATTAATCTCATTGGAATAAACAATATAAGTACATCTTTATTTTCACTGCTTTGAATAAACCTTGCCTTTTCTTTCTTTTTCTTTCACCTTCTTTCTTTCCTTTTTCATTCTTTCCTTCTTTTTCTTTCTTCTTTCCTTCTTCTTTCTTTCTTTCTCTATCTTCTTTCTTTCTTTCTTTCTTTCCTTCTTTCTTTCTTTCTTTTTTTCTTTCTTCTTTCTTCTTTCTTTCTTTCTTTCTTTCTTCCTTCCTTTCTTTCTTTCTTTTTTCTTTTTTCTTTCTTTCTTTCTTTCTTTCTTTCTTTCTTTCTTTCTTTCTTTCTTTCTTTCTTTCTTTCTTTCTTTCTTTCTTTCTTTCTTTCTTTCTTCTTTCTTTCTTTCTTTCTTTCTTTCTTTCTTTCTTTCTTTCTTTCTCTTTCTTTCTTTCTTTCTTTCTTTCTTTCTTTCTTTCTTTCTTTCTTTCTTTCTTTCTTTCTTCTTTCTTCTTTCTTCTTTCTTTCTTTCTTTCTTTCTTTCTTTCTTTCTTTCTTTCTTTCTTTCTTTCTTTCTTTCTTTCTTTCTTCCTTCCTTCCTTCCTTCCTTCCTTCCTTCCTTCCTTCCTTTCTTCTTCCTTCCTTCCTTCTTCCTTTCTTTTCTTTCTTTCTTTCTTTCTTTCTTCTTTCTTTCTTTCTTTCTTTCTTTCTTTCTTTCTTTCTTTCTTTCTTCTTTCTTTCTTTCTTTCTTTCTTTCTTTCTTTCTTTCTTTCTTTCTTTCTTTCTTTCTTTCTTTCTTTCTTTCTTTCTTTCTTTCTTTCTTTCTTTCTTTCTTTCTTTCTTTCTTCTTTCTTTCTTTCTTTCTTCTTTCTTTCTTCTTTCTTCTTTCTTTCTTTCTTTCTTTCTTCTTTCTTTCTTCTTTCTTTCTTCTTTCTTCTTTCTTTCTTTCTTTCTTTCTTTCTTTCTTTCTTTTTTCTTTCTTCTTTCTTTCTTCCTTTCTCTCTTTCTTCTTTCTTTCTTTCTTTCTTTCTTTTTTCTTTCTTCTTTCTTCTTTCTTTCTTTCTTTCTTTCTTTCTTTTTTCTTTCTTCTTTCTTCTTTCTTTCTTTCTTTCTTTCTTTCTTTCTTTCTTCTTTCTTTCTTCTTTCTTTTTTCTTCTTTCTTCTTTATTTCTTTCTTTCTTTCTTTCTTTCTTTCTTTCTTTCTTTCTTTCTTTCTTTCTTTCTTTCTTCCTTACTTTCTTCCTTACTTTCTTTCTTTCTTTTTCTTCCTTCCTTCCTTCCTTCCTTCCTTCCTTCCTTCCTTCCTTTCTTTCTTTCTTTCTTTCTTTCTTCTTTCTTTCTTCTTTCTTTCTTCCTTTCTCTCTTTCTTCTTTCTTTCTTTCTTTCCTTCTTTCTTTCTCTTTATTTCTTCCTTCCTTCTTTCTCTTTCTTTCTTTCTTTCTTTCTTTCTTTCTTTCTTTCTTTCTTTCTTTCTTTCTTCTTTCTTTCTTTCTTTCTTTCTTCTTTCTTTCTTTCTTCTTTCTTTCTTTCTTTCTTTCTTTCTTTCTTTCTTTCTTTCTTTCTTTCTTTCTTTCTTTCTTTCTTTCTTTCTTTCTTTCATTCTTTCTTTCTTTCTTTCTTTCTTTCCTTCCTTCCTTCCTTCCTCCTTCCTTCCTTCCTTCCTTCCTTCCTCCTTCCTTCCTCCTTCCTTCCTCCTTCCTTCCTCTTTCTTTCCTTCCTTCCTTTCTTCCTTCCTTCCTTCCTTCCTTCCTTCCTTCCTTCCTTCCTTCCTTCCTTCCTTCCTTCCTTCCTTCCTTCCTTCCTTCCTTCCTTCTTCCTTCCTTCCTTCCTTTTCTTTCTTTTCCTTTTATTTATTTATTTATTTTTTTTTGATGTGGCGTAACCTCAAGGGCTACATGAGGCCCCTGCTATTGTTTGTTGATGAGGTGGCATTTGGAAGCACCTAACATTAGAAACTGGTTGCTGGGAGACAAAACCCTACATTGAAAGAATTGGAATTTCCAGTTCCTCCCACCTTTAGGAGGAAGGAGACACTGGAGACTGAATTAACTAACAATGAACCAGTAACTGATTCAATCATGTTTGTGTGATAAACCCTTTATAAAACCAAGAGAATGATTGATTTTTATTCCTGAAAATATTTTATTCCATAAGCATAAAAGTTTTTTAGAGTGTCTAAATTAGTAAATACATAGAGATTTTGGAATAGTGATACAAATGAGGAAAGCATAGAGATGCTACTGAATCCAAGCAGAATACTAACCACTCTAAGATAAATTGCTCCAGAGACAAGGGTTGATGTGGGAAATATCCAGATGCTAGAAACCTGAGAAGATGAACTTATTGTCCACCATCCCCAATCCCTACCAAGCCATTTTATTCTTAAATGGTTTATATACAACTGAAGAAAATTAAATTTGAGGATACTTATGATGTGAGAAAAGAAAAGACAGTCCAATTTGAGAACTGGATTTGACTGGCATTGGTGCTTAACAAATTCAGTTATAAAACTTTGGAATTGTCACTGTGATACTGAACTAGCTCCTGAGTGAGTCTTTGAGTTATGAATGTAGAATTAACATTCAATACTCCAGATGTGAATCTGGAATGATAGTAAAGGTGTTTAAGCACTTGCCTTGCATGTACCTGACCTGAGTTTGACCTGCTGTTCCGTATATGGACCGCTGAGCATTCCAGGAGTGATCCCTGAGCAGAGAGCCAGTAGTAAAAACCATGGGTGGGTGTGGGCCAAAACCAAAACTCCAGATGTTTAGGATATTAAAATTTTGCTGTGTTGCAAATGTAAGTCAGTTTATATCTGCTTTTTGCTGTGGTTAATGTCCAGGTTTCTTTCTCTGTTTCCAGGGTACCAGGTCCAGATGCATCCCAGCTGTTTCCATTTATTGGTATAGGACATTGCTTTGATTTACTGCTTTCTCTATTTTCCCTCCAGTGTATGACAACCAGTCCTATCCCAGGCTGTACTTCATCTTATGAAAGGCTGGAACCCTGGAACCTCTGCTCTCTTGTTGGTGCTCATTTTCTTTGCCCTTTGATTTTCCTTTTTTCCCTGGTCACATTTAAATGAGTGAGTTCTACCACTTTTCCTGCTGTCCAGTTAGGCATAAGTGAGAGATTAAATAAGAACGTAACCTGTGCTTCCCATTGAGTGTTCTTATCCCCATCCCTTAGCCATTTCTGTTATCCATCTGTGGCTCTTCCCCATAATAGCAAGATTTAAAATAACCACTTCAATAGGGTAACATCCATCATCTTTCTTCTACTGTTCTATTGTAAGATAATAACTCAGTTAAACAATATCTATATCCAGTGTTGTCATGGTAACAACCTTCAAGGGTCTTATAGACCTTTGCTCTCCAATTCATCACAGGATCTGCCTGGTTTAACATTAGACATACTATGCAGAATTGAAGATTATGAGATAAGTCAAATGTCAAAGGGGAATGAAAGGCTATAGGAAGTAGCAAGAGGGAGTCTGTTCTATTTTGTCACAGAAACTCTGGGATCTTTCTTCATATTTTGCCTTATATATTTATTCTGTATTTTATTATTTTATAATAAACTAATATTTTAGTCCGTGGAATGCTTCTTTGAACAGGTGGTGGAGGGTGGGTGGAAAGAAAAAGGGCATCAGGGAGGGTGAAAGGTAAACTGGGGGGCATTGGTGGCTGGAAATTCACACTGGTGAAAGTTGTGCATTGCATGATTATCATTCAATCATGAACAACTTATTATCTTTTTTTTAATTTTTTTATTTAAACAAATTTATTACATACATGATTGTGTTTGGGTTTTAGTCATGTAAAGAACATCACCCATCATCAGTGCAACATTCCCATCACCAATGTCCCAAATCTGCCTCCTCCCCACCTAGCCCCCGCCTTTACTATAGACAGGCTTTCTATTTCTCTCGTACATTCTCATTATTAGATAGTTCAAAACTTAGCTATTTCTCTAATTAAACTCATCCCTGTTTGTGGTGAGCTTCATGAGGTGAGCTGTAACTTCCAGCTCTTTTCTCTTTTGTGTCTGAAAGTTATAATTGCAACAATGTCTTTCATTTTTCTTAAAACCCATAGATGAGTGAGACCATTCTGCATCTTTCTCTCTCTCTGACTTATTTCACACAGCATAAAAGATTCCATGTACATCCATGTATAAGAAAATTTCATGACTTCATGTCTCCTGACAGCTGCATAATATTCCATTGTGTATATGTACCACAGTTTCTTTAGCCATTCGTCTGTTGAAGGGCATCTTGGTTGTTTCCAGAGTCTTGCTGTGGTAAATAGTGCTGCAATGAATATAGGTGTAAGGAAGGGGTTTTTGTATTGTATTTTTGTGTTTCTAGGGTATATTTCTAGGAGTGGTATAGCTGGATCGAAAGGGAGCTCGATTTCCAGTTTTTGGAGAAATCTCCATATTGCTTTCCATAAAGGTTGAACTAGACGGCATTCCCACTAGCAGTGGATAAGAGTTCCTTTCTCTCCACATCCCCGCCAACACTGCTTCTTCTCATTCTTTGTGATGTGTGCCAATCTCTGGGGTGTGAGGTGGTACCTTATAGTGATTCTGATTTGAATCTCCCTGATGATTAGTGATGTGGAGCATTTTTTCATGTGTCTTTGGCCATTTGTATTTCTTCTTTGTAAAAACATCTGTCCATTTCTTCTCCCCATTTTTTGATGGGATTAGATGTTTTTTCCTTGTAAATTTCTGTCAGTGCCTTGTATAATTTGGAGATTAGCCCCTTGTCTGATGGGTATTGGGTGAACAGTTTCTCCCACTCAGTTGGGTGCTCTTGTATCCTGGGTGCTATTTCCTTTGAGGTGCAGAAGCTTCTCAGCTTAATATATTCCCATCTGTTAAACTCTGCTTTCACTTGCTTGGAGAGTGCCCTTTCCTCTTTGAAGATTCCTTTAGTCTCAATGTCCTGGAGTGTTTTACCTACGTGTTGTTCTATATATCTTATGGTTTGGGGTCTGATATCGAGGTCTTTAATCCATTTGGATTTAAGCTTTGTACATAAAGTTAGCTGGGGGCTAAGTTCAATTTTTTGCAAGTGGCTATCCGATTGTGCCAACACTACTTGTTGAAGAGGCTTTCTTTGCTCCATTTAGGATTTCTTGCTCCTTTATCAAAAATTAGGTGATTGAATGTCTGGGGAACATTTTCTGAGTATTCAAGCCTATTCCACTGATCTGAGGGCCTGTGTTTATTCCAATACCATGCTGTTTTGATAACTATTGCTTTGTAGTACATTTTAAAGTTAGGTAAAGTAATTCCTCCCATATATTTTTTCCCAATGATTGCTTTAGCTATTTAAGGGTGTTTAATGTTCCAAATGAATTTCGAAAGTGCCTGATCCACTTCTTTGAAGAATGTCATGGGTATCTTTAGAGGGATCACATTAAATCTGTACAATGCTTTGGGAGAATTACCATTTTAATTATGTTAATCCTGCCAATTCATGAGCAGGATATGTGCTTCCATTTCCTCGTGTCCCCTCTTATTTCTTGGAGCAAAGTTTTATAGTTTTCTTTGTATAGGTCCTTCACAATTTTAGTCAAGTGAATTCCAAGATATTTGAGTTTGTGTGGCACTATTGTGAATGGAGTTGTTTTCTTAATGTCCATTTCTTCCTTATTACTATTTGTGTATAGAAAGGCCATTGATTTTTGTGTGTTAATTTTGTAGCCTGCCACCTTGCTATATGAGTCTATTGTTTTTAGAAGTTTTTTCGTAGAGACTTTAGGGTTTTCTAGGTAGAGTTACATGTCACCTGCAAACAGCGAGAGCTTGACTTCTTTCTATCCTATCTGGATTCCCTTGATATCTTTTTCTTGCCTAATCGCTATAGCTAGTACTTCCAGTGATATGTTAAATAGGAGAGGTGAGAGAGGACAGCCTTGTCTTGTGCCAGAATTTAGAGGAAAGGCTTTCAGTTTTTCTTCATGGAGGACAATATTTGCCTCTGACTTGTGGTAGATGTCCTTAACTATATTGAGAAAGGTTCCTTCCATTCCCATCTTGCTGAGAGTTTTGATCAAGAATGGGTATTGGACCTTATCAAATGCTTTCTCTGCATCTATTGATAGGATCATGTGGTTTTTATTTTTCTTGCTGTTGATATTGTGTATTATGTTGATAGATTTATGTATGTTAAACCATCCTTGCATTCCTGGGATGAAACCTACTTGATCGTAGTGGATGATCTTCTTAATGAGGCATTGAATCCTATTTGCCAGGATTTTGTTGAGGATCTTTGCATCTGTATTCATCAGCGATATTGGTCTGTAATTTTCTTTTTTCATAGCATTTCTGTCTGGTTTAGGTATCAAGGTGATGTTGGATTCATAAAAGCTATTTGGAAGTGTTCCTGTTTTTTCAATTTCATGAAAGAGTCTTGCCAGGATTGGTAGAAGTTCCTCTTGAAAGGTTTGAAAGAATTCATTAGTAAATCCATCTGGGCCTGGACTTTTGTTTTTGGGCAGACATTTGATTACTGTCTTAATTTTCTCAATAGTGATGGGTGTGTTTAGATATGCTACATCCTCTTCATTCAACCATGGAAGATTATGAGTCCAAGAATTTATCCATTTCTTCCAGGTTTTCATTTTTAGTGGCATATAGTTTCTCAAAGTAGTTTCTGATTACCCTTTGGATCTCTACCATATTAGTAGTGATCTCTCCTTTTTCATTCCTAATACGAGTTATCAAGTTTCTCTCTCTCTTTCTTTGTTAATTTTTGCCAGTGGTCTATCAATCTTGTTTATTTTTTCAAAGAACCAATTTCTGCTTTTGTTGATTTTTTGGATTGTTTTTCGGGTTTCTACTTCATTGTTTTCTGCTCTCAGCTTTGTTATTTCCTTCTGTCTCCCTATTTTTGGGTCCATTTGTTGAGTACTTTCTAATTCTATGAGCTGCGTCATTAAGCTATTCAGGTATGCCCCTTCTTCTTTCCTGATGTGTGCTTGCAAAGCTATAAATATTCCTCTCAGTACCGCTTTTGCTGTGTCCCATTGGTTCTGATAGTTTGTGTCTTCATTGTAATTTGTTTCTAGGATGGTTTTGATTTCCTCTTTGATTTTATCTCGGACCCACTGGTTATTCAGTATTAGGCTGTTTAGCTTCCAGTATCAAATTTTTTCTTCTGGTTCCTTTGTGGTTCACATATAATTTCAGGCCTTGTGGTCAGTGAAGGTAGCCTGCAAAATTTCTATCCTCTTGATATTATGGAGGTATGTTTTATGTGCTAGCATGTAGTCTATCCTGGAGAATGTCCCATGTACATTAGAGAAGAATGTGTATCTGGGCTTCTGGGGATGGAGTGTCCTGTATATATCTACTAGGCCTCTTTCTTCCATTTCTCTTTTCAGGTCTATTATATTCTTGTTTCAGTCTGGTTGACCTGTCAAGTGTTCACAATGCCATGCTGAGGTCTCCCACAATTATTGTGTTGTTATTGATATTTTTCAGATTTGTCGACAATTTTATTAAATGATTTGCTGTCCCCTCTTTCGGTGCATATATGTTTAGGAGAGTTATTTCTTCCTGCTCTACATACCCCTTGATTAATACAAAATGTCCATTTTGTCCCTTACAACTTTCCTAAGTATAAAGTTTGCATCATCTGATATTAGTATGGCCACTCCAGCTTTTTTATGGGTGTTGTTTGCTTGGATGATTTTTCTTCAGCCTTTTATTTTGAGTCTATGTTTGTTCTGACTATTCAGGTACGTTTCTTGTAGGCAGCAGAAGGTTGGATTGAGTTTTTTGATCCATTTAGCCACTCTGTGTCTCTTAACTGGTGCATTTAGTCCATTGACATTGAGAGAAAGAATTGTCCTGGGAGTTGGTGCCATCTTTATATCAAAGTTTTTGTGTCTGTTGGTCAGTCTTGTCTTAAAGTAGGCCTTTCAATTTTTCTTTTAAGAATGGTTTTGAGTCTGTAAAGTTTCTGAGCTGTTGTTTGTCTGTAAAACCATGTATTGTTTCTTCAAACCTGAAAGTGAGTTTTGCTGGATGCAGTATTCTAGGCAAAGCATTTATTTCATTGATTTTTGTCACCATGTCCCACCACTGCCTTCTGACCTTGTGTGTTTCCAGTGACAGGTCTGCAGTGAATCTCAAGGATGTTCCCTTGAATGTAATTTCTCTTTTCGATCTTGCTGCTTTCAGAATTCTGTCTCTATCTGTAGGATTCATCATTGTGACTAGGATGTATCTTGGGTGTTTTTTCTGGGGTCTCTTTTAGTTGGTACTCTTCAGGCATGCAGGATTTGATCACATGTATTCATCATCTCTGGTAGTTTCTCTTTAATGATGTTCTTGACTGTTGATTCTTCCTGGAGATTTTCTTCCTGGGTCTCTGGGACTCCAATGATTCTTAAGTTGTTTCTGTTGAGCTTATCATAGACTACTATTTTCATCTGTTCCCATTCTTTGAGTAATTTTTCTATTGTTTGATCATTTGCTTTAAGGTTTTTTTTCTAATTTCTTCTGCTGTATGGAATTGTTATTCATCTCGTCTCCCAGTGTACTATTCTATCCTCAGCTGCTGTTAACCCGTGGAAAAGCTCAACCATGTTTTTCTTCAATTTATCTACTGAGTTTTTCAGACCTGTTATTTGACCTGAAATTTTATTTTGGAGTTTTCTCATTTCTATCTTCATATTCTCTTGATTCTTATTAGTGTTCTCTTCTATACTTTCTTTGAGTTCTTTGAATATCTTCCATATTGCAACTCTAAACTCCTCATCTGAGAGATTGACTAGTTGGTTGGTCATGTTCAAGTCATCAGAGTTGCCATCGTCATTCTCTATGTCTGGCACTGGCCTGCATTGTTTCCCCATTGTCACACTTGTATTGTGGGTTTTTCTACGTGTTGTGGTTGTATTCATTGGCTAAATGATGTGCACGACCAGGATGCAAAGCGGAGTGGCCGTGCTCCTCTGGCTCCACCCTTTCTGGGCTTGTAAACTCACCTCCAGGGAAGGCTCCAGGAAAGGCAAGCCGTCGGCAGATGAGCCACACACAGGATGAAATCAGGCCGAAAATGGAGCACTGCACAGAAGACAGGCAGATAGGGGTGCTGGCATCTGAGTTCCAGCAGAGTTCAGCAGCTTCCCCTTTCTGGGCTTGTAACGTCAGCCATTTCTTACTCATTCACTTGCTCGCTGGGTAGCTTCAGAATGCAGTTTTGGGGGGGTTTGCTTCCCAGGGCTCTGACTTTTTTTAATTTTTTTTAATTTTTATTTTTATTTTGACCAAAGTGGATTACAAATCTTTTACAGTACATTTTTAGGTACATAGTGATATTGAATGAGGGGCAGTCCAACCACCAATGTTGCCCTCTGTCCACCCCTGTTCCCAGCATGCATCCCACGTCCCCCTCCTTTACCATCTGGGTTGCTAGTATAAGTGGTCTCCTCTGTATCTAGCATGTCTGATCATGTTTTATTTCTACTTAATGTTCATACGACTGTCTTGTCTTAGTAAACTCCACTATTTCCCCCTCAATTTGTGAGTTGAGGTAAAATGGCTAAAATTATTTGGTTCTGTTTGAAGAAAAGAAAAATAAATAAATAAAATGAGGCAAAAATCAAACAAGCAAAAAATGGGAGAAGTCCTTCTAGAGGCTATAAATATCAGTTTAAGAGAAGAAAGGGGAAAAGGGAAAAACCTAACAACAATACTAAAAGAAAAATCAAACAAAAAAACTTGAAAAACACCATAGCAATAAAGATACCAACCACACAATAACCACTGTCTGGAAAATAAAACACACACACACACACACACACACACACACACACACACACACAGAAAACCCATGGGGAAAAAACAAAAACAAGCAACAAATAACAACAATAGCAAAACCAAAAAATATAAAATGTTAATTTGTGCTTCTCTCTCTCTTTTTTTCTTGCATAGGCATAGTAAATATTTAGGAAATTAGAAAGGGCATTCCCTTGGCCTAAGAGATATAGGGTTTCTCCGCCCTTGAAGTATACTGTCATGGGAATAACTACAGGCTCCATACATTATTATCCTTTTATAAAAAATTATTTATTTAAAGAAGATGCATCACAATTGACATAGTTGACTATAACACATTTATTTCTAGAAAAGTAAAAGTGAAGTTATTGAAAAATAATAGAAAAATAGATCAAAAAGTAAAATGGAAGAGAAAGAAAAGAAGGAAGGACAGAAGGAAGAAAGAGAAAGAAAGAAAGAAAGAAAGAAAGAAAGAAAGAAAGAAAGAAAGAAAGAAAGAAAGAAAGAAAGAAAGAAAGAAAGAAAGAAAGAAAGAAAGAGAAAGGAAGGAAGGCAGAAAGAAAAAAAGAAAGAAGAAAGAAAAGAAAAAGTACAGTAGCAAGCTCATTTGTGAAAATTATTACATCATTAATGAAGTTATTAATACAATTGCAGAATGTTTAGTACATTCTTATTGTTATATGTTTTGTCTGTTAAATTAGGGTGTAGGGAAGGCAGCATCAAACAAAGTTGTATAGGAACTCAAAGCTATGATACTATGAATTTTAGGGTGAAATTCTCAGCTGCTGGGCCTTCTGGTAGAAGGCCCAGTTGGAACATGGTGACTGCATTTGTGGCCATGGTCACAGCTAGCTGCCAGGCTTTCTCAAAAGAAGAAAGATATGAGGGAGGGTGTCTGCACCAGCTCTGATAAAAAGTCCTCGTGATAGCAGCCCAACAACCAGTACACCTAAAGTGTGGTCATATTGGCACCCTAAAGGGAATCTTACAGGATCATTGATTAGGCAGGCCATTGGGGAAAAGTGATTCTGGGTGATATCCTGGTAATGCTGGCTTCAACAGAGTGGGGGCTTCGCCCACCCTCTCCGCCTGAGATGGTTTTGTTTGTGCTGTGTGGGCCAGTGTAGCTATAATCTTTTACTGCTCATTTTACATCTCATTCTAAAAAACAGTGAGTTAATGGAGCTGGTCCAGTAATCATGAACAACTTTATTTGTGAAAATAAAACAAAACTATATTATGAACAACT
The DNA here is from genome assembly GCF_024139225.1 of Suncus etruscus. Lineage (NCBI taxonomy): Eukaryota > Metazoa > Chordata > Mammalia > Eulipotyphla > Soricidae > Suncus > Suncus etruscus. The sequence goes on along the minus strand of NC_064863.1, from coordinate 63,080,937 downwards.
TATGTACAGTTACAATTATGCAACTATGGTATTTAAATAAATAAAAAGATAAACTTCCAGAAAAAGAGTAGCAGTCTACATTCTTGGTTGAGGAACTATCTCAACTTTTTCTTATAACATTTTAGCAATAATAAGAATGAATGAGTGTTATTATTTTATCTTAGAGATGAGGGAACTGGTATGGAGTATCTTAAAGTTAAACTTGTAACACAAGGAGCCAGGGAAGTGGTAGAACACATGCCTAGCATACTCACTCTTCATTATCCTTTGCTCCCCTATTCCCAAAACTACTGGGCCTGAACACCACTGTATCATTGACCACGCACCAAAAACAAACAAACCAAATACAAAAACAAACAAACAAACAAACCCTTCAGGCCCACACTATTGGATTGCTGGGAGTGATATTTATACATATATATTATAATCCAAGGCTGAAGCATCAAGCCAGTTTTTCTCAGGATAAGAAGCCACTGGGAAGACAAAAAGATAAAATAAAAGTCTTAAGTTTACTGAATGCATTGCATATTTTAAGACTTTCATGGAAGCAGTCCATTGTAGTTTCTTTAAATTTTTTATAGCAATAACCAAATATAAGCACCACTGCAAATAATCACTAGCCGCAGAGTATTGATAATGCAAAGTTGCTTGACTTCTTTACTCAACCCCAAAGATAGTATCTTTACACCAAGATACTATCAAGATAGAGAACTTCACCATGACTCAAATTTTAAATTTGACTCATACATCAAGATACTAGAGCAGTGCTTTGAAACTACAAGCTGTGATACATTGATATAGGTTGTAAAATCAATGTTGTGGTTGTTATTAGTATTTTTAAAAAATCAGAAATTAAATAGAATAGAATGAAGACTATATATGCCATAACACACAATTCCCTTGAAAATTAATTTGTGAATCTTTTTTCTAAGTGCATTGATAAGTGCTTAAGAATAAACTATATACACAAGATATAGAAAAACAAGAATCCCATGATTTTATTGTACTGATGGGGCTTGTGAGTGCATATAAAGCTCCTAATTTGTAGACACTAATGCTTTGTAGTCAGGAAAAAAAAGCTAAATGAATGGCACTTGAATTTCATCACTCCCTGAACATTTGCACAATAGCGGGAACTTTAGTAAACTACTGTGTAACCTGGGCTTTTCCTGACAATTGCTGGCTTCAGATGCTCATTTGATAAGGGAAGCAGCTTTAAAATGTTCAGAGAAAAGTTAATTTAAAAGAAGGACTAACAGCAAAATTGTTTTGATACTTTGGCCTGGTGAGTCAATTTGCTATTTTTTATATCTAATTAAAGATATAGCAGATAAAGAAGTAGATCTTTAATACATTGCCACTTGTCCACTGTTCCTAGTGTGTTACTTTTCTAAAAAAAAATAGCCAATTATAATCAGTTATGTCAACTATGTGATGCATTTTCTTTAAATTTATTTTAAAAAAGTTGCTGAGGTTTTTGTATAACAGTTTTAATACACTGCTTATTGTATCTAAACCATGTTTGTCATATATCTGAATCAACTTTCAGTCTATGACAGTACAAGAAGCAACAATAATAACAGCATATTATTATTATAAATAATCACTAGTATTTGATTGTTCATTAGTAACCTAATTTTATTTGTTTACATATGAGAAAGAGGCTGGTCTGTATATGAATAAAATTTATTAAGTAACCTATGTAATATTATGCTAAATATATCTTTCACAAAGACTAGGAAAATAAGGCATATATCATTCTTTTTTTGTTTTTGTTTTTGTTTTTGGGGCTACACCTGGTGATGCTCATGGGTTACTCTTGGCTATGTGCTCAAAAATTGCTCCTGGCTTGAAAAACTATATGGGACCTTGTGGGATTGAACCGCAGTCCTTCCTAGGCTAGCACAGGCAAAGCAGACACCTTACCGCTTGCGCCACCATTCCTGCCCCAATCTTTCTTAGAAATTTTACCATTACAGAAGGACGGTTGGGAAACTTACTGTTTGACTGTGAATGAACAGCCATTGTTAATGCTGAAATTCTTGTGGCACTTAAGGTGAAATGTAAGGAGAAAAGTCAAAATGGGGATGTGAGAACAAAATTATGAGAAGAGAGAATCCACTGTCCCTAATGAATCTTAGCCCTATCCATCTAGCACAGAGAATTATGTATCTAGTACAGAATTATAAGTTCTTCTTTATACAGGCAATAATTAATCGGGCTTGAATGTATTTGTACTTATTTGTAGTAATTTCTTTGTATTTGTACTCATTTCTTCACCCTTTACACTTCTGCTTTGTATAGTTATTGATACTATCATAAAGTTATTTCTTATATCTCATGGTAGATATGATATAGTAGAAAGAAGTATGGGATGGAGATGGATGGAGGAATTAGCTAATTTTTTTTCTTCTTCTCATCTGTATAAACTTAAAGTTACTTAAGTTTTTTAATTGGTTTTCTCAATTGTAAGTTGGAATACCTTTAGCTCTCTTGAAGAGTAGTTAGTTGGAGGATTTAAAAATTATATGCTATATTTGAAATATATCTACTAAGTACCTATTAAATGGTAACACTATGATCATACTTTTCAAAAATTAACCAGATAGAATGAATCATTCCTTTCACATCTTCTTGTAGCATTTTTTATTTGTAACCTATGCAACATTTGCCAAAATATTCTGGAACTGTGTATAATTGGAATGATGACAAAGTGCAGATATTCATTCTTTAATCCTTGAGGCCTAATACCTGCTATTCATAGCTAGAATATTGATGTGAGTCTATTTTGGGAAGAATATTAGAGAGAATTTATAAATATTTGAAAGGCATATGAGGGAAATGTGAATAAATGGCTATATTTATTGATGGGTCAACATAAAATCAAATAGGAGAGACCTTCACATCATATTAAGTTTATTTAGCTTTTTTGTTTTGTTTTGGTGCTACACCAAGAAGTGCTCAGAACATGCTCGGAGACCTTCACATCATATTAAGTTTATTTAGCTTTTTTGTTTTGTTTAGGTGCTACACCAAGAAGTGCTCAGAACATGCTCCTGACTCTGTGCTCAGAAAACACAGTTCGTAAGCTCAGGGGACCATATGGGATGCTGGGAATCAAAACAGGGTAGTCTGCATACAAGACAAATGCCCTACTCACTGTGCCACCAATCTGGCCCCTGATTTCTGCTTTTATTTTGTTAAAAAATATATGATAAGATGAAATACATGTTTATTTTAAGTCTAATTTGTTGATTATCTAGCACAAAATATTGTTTTAACTACAAGAATTCCTGATCATATAATACAATATAATATTGCTAAGGAAAAAAAAGAGAATTACTGTCTTGTTTTTAATAGTTATTTCAAATATCTTTGAAAACTTTCATAATGGGAGATTTGCTACTTTCCAGTGATTTAAGAATCTATGTACTATGTTGGGTGGGGAGGAGGGAGACTTGGGACATTGGTGATGGGAATGTTGCACTGGTGATGGGTGGTGTTCTTTATATGACTAAAACCCAAACACAATCATGTATGTAATCAAGGTGTTTAAATAAAAAAAAAGAAAAAAGAAACAAACAAAAAAAAAGAACATCCCCCTTCACCAAAAAAAAAATAGTTTTATGATACCAATACAGATGTCAAATGATAAACTGTTTCCATATAATTAATTATTCTTAATTTCCTGAAGAGATATGTTATGTTCTTATTTCTATTCTCTCAATGAATAAAGAAGAAATTTATTTAAAAAAAAGAATCTATGTATTTACTTGTTCTAAGATAATTACTTTTGTCTGGTTTTCCAAAACAACTTTTTATATTACTTAAGTAAAAAAAAAAAACCTAGTTAATTGCTTTAGTTTCTCAAAATCATCTCAGTTATAAGAAATTCTACTTCAGAAAAAATATGTTTCTCAAGTTGCATTTGTTACTCAAGAGACTTTAAATTGCTCACGAATTAGCAGCAAGACAGCAATTTTCACTTCCAGGATATAGACTTTCAGTTAGTGTGGAATTCTGAACTGGTCATCATGCATATCAGGATATGTTTTCTGAAACAATGGGACTATACTAAGTAAGCAGTGAGGAATCTAGTTCTTGGAGCAAGAATTTGGCGAGTTAGTCAGCCAAGTGCATCTTTGCTATTTAACTTTTGCCAAAACTTTTTTCTGACTGCTACAGGAAATGGTGCTTTGTCCAACTTGAGGAACTCGTGGCTCAGTAAACCAGAAATTCAGAAAAATGAATTTTTGTTGCTTATATGCATTACTTAACACATTAAATATTGGGGTGGGGAATCAGGGAAACAGCCTGCAGTCTCATAGCTGCCAGTTTTTGACTCCATTAAGAAGAGATAAACTCTCTGACCTTGGCTGCAAAAAGCAATAGGATGTCAGCAGACACAAGGTCTCCTTCCTTTCTATTGAAATTTCATACCTTTGACAAATATATGCAAATATAGTGTGAACCATCATTTCTGTAAAACAATTTTTTTGTGTCAGTGTTTCCTGGTTTTCTTGGCTTAGAATATTATAGTCTAGCTATTCAACATTTTTGCAAGATAGACCAAGGAATGTTCATTTCATAGATAGGTCAGAACCTTCCATGTAACAATTTCTAGTGAGAGATTCCTGGTACAAGAAGAGAATGTGATGGTTTCCCTGGAGTTCCATACCTCTCTCCTTCAATTGCAGAACACTAGTGTACTGAAGAGTGATTTTCATGAACTCTGGAACAGAGAAGCCTGACATTGAGGTGTAAAAAATCACTTTCTTTTTTCTTTCTTTTATTATTTTTTTTTGTAAAAACACTTTCTTTATTAACAAAGAACACTCCATTTTATGCTCAAAACTCATCCTACTGAGTAGGATATATGTACACATGAATTCCTGAGACTAAAAAACATAGTCCTTGTTTTCTGAAAAAGAAAATATGAACATAAATCTGTAATAGGAGAGCTATCATCCCTAGGCTTCCATACCAGTTCATGTTTGATTGGCTTAACTTTCCTCTGTATTATTTATGGTTATTGCTATCATCAAACCAGCTCAAACCATTATGAGAGCTGAGTGTTAAATTGTTAAGAATCCTGTTAGACAGTTAGAGTGTTAGTAACTCTAATACTGTGCTCCTTTGACTCTAATCCTTAAAATGCACCCACTTAAAATTTGAGGTTAAATGCACCCACTTAAAATTTGAGGTTAACTTAAGCTAATATGCATGTACATAGAAATGTAAAAAATACTAGCCTCTAATGTTTAAGGAGTTATGTAAGTTTTATGGCTTTAGATTGCCTTGTGTGCTGTTAAGAAATATTATAATGTGCTACAATCTGGGGACTTGAGGGACAAAGTAATTGTACATGGATTCTGTTTTATTTATCTTAACATTCTTTGGCTGAAAGTTCAAAGTTAAGATATCAGCAAGGGGACTTCTTCTGAGAATTATGTTATGGCTGATTGTCCTTCCACTGTAACTTTACCTTGTCCTCTTTCTTTGCATCTTTTGTTCTCATAATTCAAAAAAAATTTTTTAAATGTCCATGATTAGGGACACAGAAATAGAATAGGAGATAAGGTGTATGCCTTGCATACAGCAAGTTCCAGTGCCACATATGATCCCCTGAATGTTATCAGAAATCTGAATATAGAACCAGAGATAGCCCCTGAGCTCTCCTGGATGTAGCCCAAAATAAAGAGAAAAAATTAGCTAATTAAATTAAATAAATGTTCATTCTTTCCAATTGACCCATAGTATTGACACAATCCTAATAAAAATTCTAACAGGAAAAAAAAAGAATCCTGTTAGTTATTAGTTCTTAGTAGCATGATATTGATCGAAAGAATAATATTTATAAAAACTAGAAATTCCTTTCTCTTACTGTAGCCTTTTTTCCTCAGACCTCCTTCCTCTCTTAACACAGAGTCTTTGACAATCTTTTTCCTCAATAAATTATCTTTTTCTCCAATTATTATTTTGCTTGTTTTAATATGACAATAGAATATTCTTAGAGTTTGTTCAGTGCTTAATATTCTTAGCATAGAAATTACTCTGTTAATAAGAGAGAAGAAAAAAGGAGGAAAGAAGAAAGGAGGAGGAGTGAGAAGAGGATAAAGGAGGGGGAGGAGGAGGAAGAGAAAGAGGAAAAGGAAGAAAAAGAAGGAAACAGAAATAAAAAGGAGAAGGAAGAAAATGGAGAAGAGAAAGAAGAGGGAGAGAAAGAAGAGACTGATAGGAGAGGAGAGGAGGAGGAAGAAGAAGAAGAAGATGAAGAAGAAGAAGAAGATAAAGAAGAAGAAGAAGGAGGAGGAGGAGGAGGAGGAGAAGAAGGAGTAGGAGAAGGAGGAGAAGGAGAAGGCAGAAAGAGGAGGAGAAGGAGGAGAAGGAGAAGGCAGAAAGAGGAGGAGAAGGAGGAGGAAAAGAGGAAGAGGGGAGAGAAGAGAAAGAAGAGATGAGGAGGAGAGAGAGAAGGAAGAAGACAGAAAAACAAAAATAGAAAAAAAAGAAAGAAAAGAGAAACAAAAAAAATAATTCATCCTCTGGAATCATCATTTTGGGCATTCGTGACTGAGGAATTTAATGTATCCAAATTCCTTTTCATGGGCACCAGGTGGTTATTTTTCACTGATTTAATCTCTTAGATAATCCTGGTCTTGTACAATGTGTTTCTAAGAACAACTTGTCAGGATGCCCTAGGAATAAAGTTAGTATTTGTGGAAGAATGAAGTATTCCTAAGTGTATGTGGTAAAAATAGCATGTTTTAGAATTGGAGGAACTTTTGAAAAATTTTAGCATACTTTTTTTGTTTGTTTTGTTTGCTTTGTTTTTTAGGGGGGAGGCCATTTGGCAGTGCTCAGGGATTATTCCTGGTTCTCCACACAGAAATTACTCCTGGCAGATTTGGGGAACCATATGAAATGCTGGGATGGAGCCCAAGTTAATAGCATAGAAGACAGATGTCCTACCTGATGTGCTAGCACTCGAGCCCCAATATAACATATTTGTTTATCTGATAATTAAATCATGTTTAAAGAGATAGTTATAGATCAGGATTCGAATTCAAAATGCTCCCCATCACCATACTACAACTCCAACATCTGGGCTTTAAAATCTTCCAAAATTCCTATTTAAAAGTAATATAGCCATCATAAAGATAATATTTATTATTATGAAAAAAGAAAAAAACCTAATTCAATGGGGAGCTTTATTGTTTGCTTCATGAGATTCCTTTTAAAATAGTTTTTATTATAATAAATGAACCACCATGAAATATACTGTTAAAAGTTGCTTATGATTGAGTTTCAGTCATACAATGTTGTAACATCTGTCCTTTCATTAGAAGACATTTTCTACCACTATTGTTCCCAGTTTTCCTCTTATTCCTAACCCAGTATACATTTTTGTTCCTCTCTCTCTCTCTCTCTCTCTCTCTCTCTCTCTCTCTCTCTCTCTCTCTCTCTCTCTCTCTCTCTCCCTCCCTCCCTCGCTCTCTCTCTAATTCTTCCCCTTTCTCTCTCATTATCTCTCTGTTTTGCCTTCTCTTTTTTTCCCTTTAGACACTGTGGTTTGCGATATTGTTACTTATGGAGTATCATACACATCACTTTACATCCTTTCAGCTCTCAGTTCTTGTCCAGATTGATCATTTCCAATTATAATTGTCATAGTGGTCCCTTCTCTGCCATAAATGCACTCTACCCCTTCCGTCTTTGTATCAAGCTTGCTCCAGGAGATTCTTATAAAAAATGTTATCCTCGGTAACAATCTGCTCATATGAACTAACAGTTTATTTAATAGACAACTTACCAAATTCCTTTCAAGCAACTTTGTCCAATTATGGCCAGTTCCTAGGCTTTATGGAAATGTTTTAAACTTTTTGAGTTTTATCCTACAAACCCCTTCCACTGGAAATACAGTGATTCTGTACAAAAAAATACTCTTCGTTGGATAAGTCTAACATTTTCTGATCAAAGATTTTGTTGTTGTTATTGTTGGTATTTCTAAAGAATTGACAGCTGACATAGTGTGACTGGTGAAAAGAGTGCAAAGGTGAGGAAGTGTATATTTATTGCAACAGAGTTGGGTGTAGTTTCAAACTTCTCTCTGGAGATCAGATTTTACCTGGACATGTCTGATTGTCCAGTGGTCAGCAACCTTTTTTTCAACTGAGCCCAATCTCGCCAAAACCACGATTGAAATTTATTTTGAGAGCCACACAGGGCGCGCACTGACAGAAGCTAGGAGCAGAGTCCTGACTCCTGGAATGGACGCCCCGCACACAGAAGAACCAAATTAAAAGTGTAAAGATGTGGCTTGCGAGCCGCAGGTTGCCAATCACTGTTAGCCTCATAAATGTTGTAAACATATTCACTCAGTATTTTATCACTTGACTTTTGTTTGTTTACTTTTGATCCATACTCAGCAGATCTGAGGGGTTACTGTTAGTTCTGCACTCAGGAACATCCAATGATGTTGAGGGGCTATATGGGATGTTGGGGATGAAACTTGAGTGGACTTTGTGTAAAGCAAACACTCAACCATTTGTGCTATCTCTTGAGATTTTTTTATTTATGTCAGATGCCATATTCCTTGAAGTTGAATGTGTCATGTCATAAGGGAATGCATTCATGCTCTCCCCTTTAACAAAGGGAAAAAAATCATGGGCAAACGAAGATTGGGTGACTCAAAAGGTATGAAAATGAGGGATCTGTAGAAGCAGGAGCAGGAAATAATGTAGAAGACTAATCATATCTTGAGGTAAGCATAAAGGGCGAAACAAGGCAAATGAAAACTAGGCAAAGACCCATTTTAAGAAAATGGGAAACAGGCAGGAAAGCTGACATAATATTGTTTTGTAATTTTAAATCCTGCTCTTTTATTTTTTTTTTCTTTTACAGATTAAAATGTATCTTGAAGACTTTATAGTTCAAAGTAATCTGTGGAATGGTCATTTTTTTTCACTTTCTCTTATATTTTTTGAAGCGAGGTGGTTTGATGCCCACACCTGATTTTTCTCATAACTAATCTTGGGTCTGCCTTCAGGTACCATTCTTGGCTTTGTGGTCCGGAAACTATCTGTGGTGCCAGAGATTGAACCTGGCAAGTCAAGTGCCCTACTTGCTATACTCTTTCCATCTTTCACTTTCTTTTTTTTTTAAAAAAAAGTGCTGCATCTTTGGCAGGAGACACAAATGAATAGTGAGCTGGGCCTGGAGAATGGGGTTTTCTTTCATCTTCTATAAGCATCTCTCATGCCAGTGATGGAGGACTATGCATGTTCAAAGCGGTTGTCATCATGGAAGATAATTATCATATATATTAATGTTTGATAATAAGGTATTTAAGCTATTACAGTGGAGATAATAATTACTACAGGAATTAAGATATTTACTGAGTATCTATTGTCAACTGTACTGCCATTTTCCATGGATAAATTCATTTGATTCTCACTCCACTATGAGGAAAGATTATTTATTCTTTATACTTGAAGTTAATTGAGAGAGAGAGAGAGAGTAGTTCTTAGCCACGCATGCAGCATCTGCTCAAGCTAGATTCTTAATAAGAATAATATGATTTTGAAATGGGAGGTTTTATTTCGCCTAAGGTTGATAAGAAATGAATTCATGCTGATGACTGAAAAAAATTCTTCAGGCTGGATTCTGGCTGTATGTATTTCAATTTTATTTATTTGATATCTGCATCTTTTTACTATTTGTCTTAGTGCTAAGTGTTGCATTGCATTGAAAACTGAGTGAGTAGGCACTTACTGTGAGGGATGTTCCTAGAAAAAAACTGTTAAAAACAGACCTGTTCACACCATAACTGTGAATTAATAAAACTCATATTATTAAAACTAAATTTAATTTAGATATCCTCAACTTATATTAAAAAGGCTCAGGGGACCATATGGGATGCCAGGGATTAAACCTGGGTCAGCCACATGCAAGGCAAAAGCCCTCCCGCCCTACTATTGTTCTGGTCCCAAGAGGTGGTATTCTTGAAAAGGCAGCTATTCAACAGACGGGTAATTGTAGATGTATCTTTGCTTAGTAGTAAGTAAAATGTATTAGACTTATTGAGTTCAATGTCAGAAGGGCAGGGGAAGAAGAGTTGGTAAGAATTACTTCTTGAGGGTATGGAACTATATAGTACAGTATATAGGATGCTGATCTTGTATACAGCCAACCCAGATTGCATCTGTAGCATCTAATGTGCCAGTATTTCTGAACTCATCTGGGCATGGTCCTAAACAAACATTAAGAAAAACTTCTTGGATTGAAGAGATGGTACAGGCATTAAGGTACTTAAGTGGCTTACTTAGATTAGATCCCCTATACCTCATATTGTCTCCCAAGTCCCAACAGGAAGTGATCCCTGAACAATAGAGCCAGATAAGATCCCTGAGCACCACCAGCTGTTGCCCTAGAGTCAAAAAAGAAGAAGACTTTCTCATATGTGACTTGGACAAATGAGAATTTGGTGTCATCTCTGAAGAAAGATTAAATGCATTATTTCAGTTTATTGTTTTACTGTTCAAGTTCTCTTTAAAATAACAACTGTCTACCTTGTATCAAGCTATTTGGTATATATTAAAAAAAAAAAAGTATAACTATGAAGCCGGAGTGATAGCACAGCTGTGGTGTGTTTGCCTTTTACCTGGCTGATCTAGGACAGACCTCGTTTCAATCCCCAGCATTCCATATGATCCCCCAAGCCAGAAGCGATTTCTGAGAGCATAGCTAGAGTAACCCCTGAGAATCACTGGGCTGAGCGTCACTGGATGTGACCCAAAAACCAATATATCTATCTAACTATCTATATAAAACTATGAAACTATGCTTATATAGTTATATATAGGCATAGTTTTATATATGTATATGTATACACACACATATATATATGTGTGTGTATATATATATACATATATATATAAATATGTCAATTTAATTCAATACAGGAAGTGTAAAGAAGGGAAATGAAGGGGGTGAAGAGATAGCACAGCAGTAGGGCATTTGCCTTGTGTTTAGCCAATCCAGGAAGGACGGTGGTTCAAATCCGGCATCCCATATGGTTCCCTGTGCCTGCCAGGAGCAACTTTTGAATGCAGAGCCAGGAGTAACCCCTGAGCGCTGCTGGGTGTAACCCAAAATACAAACAAAAAAAGGAGAAATGAAAGTGGAGAAAGAGGCCATCTTCCTGTTTGTTTAATATGCTTGCCTTCAGCAAAAACAATAAAATTCTGGCTTACAAAAAAAAAGACATGCTTCTTGCTACTGCCCTCCTAAAGGGTCTAAAAAAAAGGCTGTGCTGGGATGCTACAGCTTAAGCCAGTTAGCTTCACGGTTCCTCCATCTATCTAGGGCTATGATAATATTCTTGCTATCTGCGTGGTATCATTTCTTAAAACATTAAAAGAATTTTCATCCTTATCTTTAATAACTGTTTATTCATGTTTGTAATCCTGGTGATTAAATAAAAATATTAATTAAAAATAAAATAAAAATAATGACTGTTTTATCCTCAAGAACTGTGTCCTTAGTAACTGGTAACAGTGAAAAATATAGGAAAAGTATAAAGCTACTATAATTATAAATATTGTATATTCAAGTAGTCAGATCTTGGTACTGGAATGATTTTAAGAAAAGTTTCTATTCTGGAGAAATATTTCAACAAGCTTGTTTTTATGAGGTTGACCTGGATGAGATCTCAGCACTACATATGTTTCTCTGAGTACTGTCTCTGAGCCAGGAGTAAGTTAAGAACATCAAGTGTGGCCAAATTAGTAATTAAAAGTTTTATAATTAAGAAATTAAAGGTTCTAAATGGTAGAGCACTTGCCTTATATGCTACTAACCTGGGCTCAATTTCTGGCATCCCAGATGGTCCCTTGAGCAATTCCTAGTGCAGATCTAGGCATAAACCCCTTATGCTACTTGGTATGGGCCCAAACCAAAATAAATAAATAAAATTAAAATGTTTAAAGATAAATTTGTCTAAATTGATAAAATAACACAGATATTACAAGAAAAGTTTATGTGGACAGTTTAAAAAGTTTAACTTTCTCAACAACTAATTTTTCAGAGGGACAATGCCCTGCTCTCTTTTTCTCCCTGGAGACAACTGGTAGTAATATTCAGGAAAAGGGATTTTAAAGGGAGATTCTGAAAGCCCTGGGAAATTCCACAAGTAAAAAGGCCTCAGAGGCATGATAACTAATGACACTGTCCAAGAATCAGTGATTCATGAATCAGGCATGCTGAAATTGGAACAGTTTCAACAAAAGGAGTTGGCTGGCCTCAGACACAGGAACACTTGGCCCCTGAGCTAAATTAGCTATGAAACACTTCCTATTTGCAGTAGACATATCTTAACTGCTCATGCTATGTAAGGTACTTGGGATGCACACTAACTTTTCATATTAAGAGAAGAAAGCCTAAGACATTACTTGGAAAAGAGTACAGTTCATATAGATAGTCTTGCAGGGATGCGAGGGCAGAACATGAGATCTTGGTAACCATGTGATGGGTGAGAAGTCAAAGGAATGAACTTTTGGAAAATGCCAAATGTTGTTGATACCTGGGTTAAATTCATAAATTTATAGGGTTTAAAAATCTTGTCATGTAAAGAATGGTGAACTCTAGTGCAGTATAAGCAGAGGTATAAGATTTGAAAATGAACATAAAGGCAAGAGGGAGAAGACTCTGGAGAGGCCAGAGGGAACAGATGACAACTTTTTACCAGCCAAAAATGTTACTTGAACCTACAACTATAGTGTGCAGGTAGATTGAAGACTGAGGTTATGAAAAGACAGTGAGATTCATGTTAGAAGCTTCCCTTGGCTGGAACAATTAAATAAATGGTGGAGGGACAAAGCTTAAAGGTAGTCCATTTAGGAGATATTTTTTAATTAGTATCTTTATTTAAACACCTTGATTACTAATATGATTGTAGTTGGATTTCAGTCATGTAAAGAACACCCCTCTTCACCAGTGCAACAGAATATTATGCAGCCATCAGGAGATGAAGTCATAAAATTTTCCTATACATGGAATCTATTATGCTGAGTAAAATAAGTCAGAGGGGGAGAGATAAACGCAGAATACTCTCACTCATCTATGGGTTTTAAGAAAAATAAGACATTTTTGCAATAATTCTCAGAGACAAAAGAGATGAGGGCTGAAAGGTCCAGCTCATGACATGAAGCTCACCACAAAGAATGATGAGTGCAGTTAGAGAAATAACTACATTGAGAACTATCATAACAATGTGAATGAATGAGGGAAGTAGAAAACCTGTCTGGAGTACAGGTGGGAGTGGGATGGAGAAGAGGAAGATTTGGTCACATTGGTGATGGGGAATGTTGCACTGGTGAAGGGAAGTGTTCTTTACATGACTGAAACCCATTTAGATTTTTATGCTGATCTATGTCGAGAAGGAGGAATCAGTCTAGTGCCATGGGACAAGGGAGAAAGAAGAAATTTGTGAAAACACTTAACAAACTAAATTTGGCAGAGTTAAATATTGTAGTGCTCCACAAACACTATTATTAGCAGGGTGATCATAACATATAACTACTGACAACGTTAATGAATGCAGACAACATAGGTGAAGGAAAAATAAGCAGAACTTAGATATAGTTTTATATACAGATTGAAAGGAAGCATTAGTTTTGCAACAACTATAATCTCTAATAGTGCGATGACAGTGTTTCTTGTGGGTTTTTTGTATTCAAAATGAATCTTTGACAAAATTAAGGCAATAAAAAAAGGAAGGGCATGATGAAAGGAGACAGATTGCAGAGGTGTGTAGGATTAAAGATCGTTCTATAAATACAAAGAATTACTACTGAAATCTTGTTATTTATTCTGTTCTAGAAGTTTCTATGAAACAAACATTATAAAATACAGTTTGCAAGTTGGAAATAATATAGGTAAGACAAGCAAATATGCGATAAGGAGGAAGTTTTATTCTAATTCTCAGGTGATTAAGAGACTGTACTGTAGAAATAGTTGAGTAATATCTAAGTCTGCTTTCTTGGATAGAAAAGGTTGTGACTCACTATCTGGCTCTGCCTAAGCCTAGTCAAAGACTGTTCTTCTTTGACGCACTTTGAGGCTCTAGTTGTTCCTCTATGTTGAGAATATAAATGTCTTGAAGGAGCATTATGGTGATTATTCATTGACTGTCATGGCATTTGCTTATTCTTTTCGAAGTCCTTGGAAATTTAACCAAAATATTAATAATTATATGAACAATAATATGTCAGAAAGTAAAAAAAAAACAGAAGCACAAAGTTCTTGGCCAAAGGGCCTCTGAGTAATATGAACTTCACCAAGTATTCAAAGTTTTAAATTTGGAGGTTCACTCTTTTCTTAAGTCAGGAAGTGGCCTGCCATTCTTTCTATGCAATAATATCATTTTTACAAGCAGACCTGGTGTTTTTGGAAAAGAAAGCAAGTGGATAGAAATCATGCCAGTGCTCTCCTATACCACATTTTCCTTAAGTATTCCACCCTCAAACCTGGGTCTTCACTCATAAATCAGCTTCCCCAAGGTCACTCACATTTACATGACTTTGAACTCAACTATTTTATAATACTTTCAATTGCATTTGGCTTGCCTACCTGGATTTTTATTAGATTGTAAGCTCTATAAAGGAGGATATTACATCTTACTCGCAATCATGCCTTCTACACAGTGCCAAAAATATAGGGAACAATAATGTAAGGAACTGAATAATCACTCATGATGACTTTACTATAGATTGCATTCCTCTCTTCCAACATAAACATAAATAGTTTTATACTTCTGTATTTCAGTGCTAATATTGACTATTTGAAGTTTGTTTTTTTTTGGGGGGGGGCTCACATAGATCAACATAGATACAGAATTTAAAATTATCTTATTTTGAGTTGTCTTTTTTCTCTCTTGTTCTCATAATATCTTTATTTCCACTTAACCTTAAAATTTTATTTGTGGTACAATGATTTACAATATTTTTGTTAATGGCAGATTTTCATGGATACCTCATCCCAACACCACAACTTCTACCAATGTTTCCACTTATTTTCACCATTATCACAGGCTTCCCACTATCAATCTTCCATGCACATGCTGTGGTAATCTCCATCCTGTAGACCACAATAATGACTCCTTATAACTATTGCAAGGATTTGGTACTGTGATTATTATACCAGATATTGAAGATGCTTTAAGAAAATATGAGTAAAAGAATGGGAACAGAACAAGAAATTTTCATAAAGCAAAATTTTTTCTCTGGACTTAAAAATTTATAACTATGCTCTATTTTCTGGGATGCAAAAATCCTTTTAGTTATAACTTTTGTTTTGTTTTGTTGCCATATAAGCCTCACCTGGTATGGCATTTAATCCAAACTTCTGTATGGAAAACATCTGCTTCAGCATTTTGAGCCATTTCTCTAGACCTTAATCTTCAGCTCATATTTGCCTTATAGAAATCAGGATTTATTCTTTCTAATACTTCCCTTTGTTGTGGCTGTTGTCATTTTATGACTGGGGATGGATCACACATAAGCCTGGTTTGTTTTTCATATATTTCTTAGTTTTGCTACTTGCTGAAGGTCACATGCTCAGCCATGATGTTCACTAAGTATTGCATTCCTTTACTTGTAGTGCTCATGTATGTGCTTGCTGAGGGCCCCATTCTATAGCTAAGCTCATAAAATTTCTGGCTATATTATTTACCAGGGGTGGCTTAGTGCTCAAAAACAATTTTATTAGGATTAACATTCTTGGTCATGGGGCTTATACATACCTGGGTGCAGTGTGACTAGAAATCACTTGTAGCACTGGGTTCACACTTGGTACTGAACTCACAGACTTGTCCTGATAACTCAGGCACTCTAAACCAGTGAACTTTGTCTAGGATCCAGGTTACCTCTTTAAATGATGCAATAAGAAATATGTTCTACTGCCCTGGAATGTAATTTAATATAAAGAAACATCAGATCCTGCTTGAAAAAATTTTGTAACAAAATAAATAAGTCTAAAGAGGCATGATAAATAAATGGAATATGGGACTCTAGATTTAGAACCTATAATAGTTTTACCTATTTTCACAAATCATCTACCCATCTGTCATCTATCCATCACCCACCCATCTATATCTTTCATCCATTTATTTATCATGTGGTTAACCATCTATGTAGAAAATATTGAAACAATTTTTATAATTTTAGTAAAGTCCATAGGTTTTATAGTAGTATTATTTTACTATTAACTTCGTAGTTTTGATAATTGTAATTTAAGTCAGAATTTTTCGATTCTTAGAAAATATAGAAACAACTGAGTTTAAAGTTACTTCAAAATAAAATATCAAATTAGATCCTATTATTGGTTAAATCTTGCTATCACCCCATACCCAAATTCACATATTGAATTAATCTTTCATATGGTATTTGGAAGTGGATATTTGAGAAATGATTACATTATGAGTGTAGAAGCCTCATCAGTGCAATTAGAGCTCTTATAAAAGAGACTCCAGGGACTGGAGTGATAGCACAGTGAGTAGAGTATTTGCCTTGAATGAGGCCAACCCAGGTTAGATCCCTGACATCCCATATTGTCCCCTGAGACTGCCAGGAATAATTTCTAAGTGCAGTCAGGGATAACACATGAGCATCATTGGGTGTGGCCCCAAACAAACAAACCAACAAAACTAAAACAAACAATAAAAAGAGACTCCAGAGAGCTTTTATCCCTACCCTATCACAAGACCAGGCAGTGAGTCCTGACTAGACACCAAAACTACAAGCTTGGTCGTGATCTTTCCAGACATCTTTCTTCAAATGAAGAAATAAGTTTCATACCTGTTTCATACACTTAACATATGGTCAGTTTTTATAGCAACCTGAACAGATTAAGACATGCACATTATGAGATAGTTATACCAAACCAGGTTAAAATTTAAACATGTTAAAAATTGCTTAAGATCTAAGAGTTTTTGTTCGTCTCAGAGTTAGTTTCAAAGTACAAGAGGGCATATTGGGCATTGTGTAATTTCCAGTAGCATAGTGCAAGCATGAAGGTGCACATACATGTTATGTTGCAATCTTGGAGAGAAGAGAAGGCTTCAGGAGCACCTAGAGCTGGCACAAGTCCTTGAGAAAGCTAAGCTAAGCATACCAGTATCTAGGAGCTATAGGAAATGGGAAGAAACAAATCCAATATAAACATTACTTCCAAGCAGACTCTGGCTCTTTTGTTCTCTTGGCAGTCTCCTGCTTTATGTAACACCTCATTAAAGTTGACACATCCTTCTGAGCAATAGTTTTCTTTTGTCTGTGAGCCTCAGAAAGCAAGGCTATTCAAATGCTTTGTGTGAAACTATTTTTTATTCAAACAAAGAAAATTAAATGTTGATAAGACTTTAAAATGTTCATGGCCTCTAGACACTTTCACCTTTGTCTCCCATTCTAATAATACTGTCCTGTCTAGAACTGAAAAGATGAGTATTTATATTTACTTGAGTCTGGATGCAGGCTGCTCCTGGAAAAAAAAAAACAACACAAACTTTTAGTTAGATTTCTCCGATAGTTAAAATACCAAATTCTTCCTAGAAGAAGAACAACCTGTTAACTACCCGGTGCCATCAATTAAGAGGGGAAATACCAGAAACAACAGAAAAGTAATGATAATGCTTTTGAAGATGTCATTTAAAGCCCTTAAGGATTACTACTCTAGAAGAGATGATGGCTGGAGAGATAGTAACATGGCATAGTTGGATGCTTGCCTTCAATGTGGCCCAACTGGCACCCATACATATGGCCCCTTAGCCTACCAGGAGTGATCCTTGAGCACAGAGCCCAGAAAAATAAAATGTAGGACATACAAAATGTGCCCCCCAAACAAAATGTAGAACACACAATTCAAGGACATGATAAAACATTTAAAAGTCATTCAGTGGGTAGCACAGTGGTAGGGCCTTTGCCTTGCATGTGGCTGACCCAGGATGAATGCAGATTTGATCTCCGGCTTCCCATATGGGCCCCAAGTCAGGTACAATTTCTGAGTGCAAAGCCAGGAGTAACTTCTAAGTGCCACCAAGTGTGAGCAAATTAAATAAATTAATTAAATAAAAGTCATTCAGTATTAATTTTAACAAGAAAATAGGTGATATATTATTTTATACATACACACAAATAAAAATCCTTTTTTAGCATTTTTAAAGGTCAATAGTAAGATCATTGGGTCAGGTATGGGATATACAGTAATACTTATTAATTTCTATATTTTAAAATACATATATAATGTCAATTTTTATGAGTTGTTTGCAGGGGATTTATGCCTCTTTGCAGAGAAGCTTTCCAAAGAATAATAAATGTCCTCAGGCACCTCTTAGCATTTTTCAGTTAACTAGATCATTTGGGAACATTCTACAGCATCTTGGGTTCTGTGATGCAGTGGCAACCAAGGCTCAATGCCTTCCAGGGAGGAGGTCGTAACTTGTGAATCCATGTGGTTCCAGGGATAAAACGTGGGTTGACCTTACACTATCCTATACCTCAGGTCCCTGAAATTTTAACAAATTACTAAAGGTAAGCATTTTGGTTTACTTTCTAGTATTTTTACAACATTTGGATCTTTGACAAGAATAACGTTTTGTTTTGTTTTGTTTTGTTTTGAACCATACCAAAAGATTGTTTAAACCCCAACTTCGTGTGTTGTAAGGCCACTTCTTGTAGTTCTTGAGGACTAATGCAGTTCTGAAATGGAACGCAGGCCTCCTGTATATGACACATGCATTGCAGCTCATTGAGCTGTTTTATTTTCACATTTTCTTTTTTTTATGGCTATCACTGTAATACATGATTATAATTCATCTGCATCCAGCACCATAATACTTAAGCTATCAAGCACCAGTACCTGAATTTTATATACACAAAGTCTTACTTTTGATTTTGTTTGTCATGTGTAAACTTAAGGTGTATGTCACACTCCACACCAAATTCAGTTCACTTTCTCCTTTTTCTCATAACTTCTCATGTCCACTATTTTCATGTTCTCTTCCACTGAAGTCCTCTATTTAGTACAGTGTTTATTTTTTAAGATTTTAATTTGCCTATAAAATTAAGGTAGAATATTTACTAGTTATTATTGGCTTTGTGTGTGTTTTAATTAAATTTATTTTAGAAACTGTGGTTTTTTTTTTTTTTTTTTTTTTTTTTTGGTTTTTGGGTCACACCCTGCAGTGCTCAGGGGTTACTCCTGGCTGTCTGCTCAGAAATAGCTCCTGGCAGGCACGGGGGACCATATGGGACACTGGGATTCGAACCAACCACCTTTGGTCCTGGATCGGCTGCTTGCAAGGCAAACGCAGCTGTGCTATCTCTCCGGGCCCTAGAAACTGTGGTTTAAAGAGTTATTCTGGCATTCAATATTCCAAAACCAATCCCACCGCTAGTGGAACATTCCCTCTATCCTGGTCATCAGTTTCCCAACTGCCCCAAAACCTGCCTTTGGCAGATATAAATAATTTACTTAATATTGTTTGGACAACTAAGTGGTAATTATTCAATTATAGAAAAAAAACAATTGCATTAAAAGAAAATTTGTGAAAATTATCTCACAGGATAATCTTATATCATTGTCAAAAAAGTTGAATAAGCTGTATGCTGCCAGTTGAGCATTCTTTTACTGATTTTGTTTGTTGAGGTTATGTGGCTTCTGTGATGAGTTTCCACCTAATTTGGTGTATCCTATTGGGAAATCAGTATTAAAGTTGTGGGAGTGGGTGCCCAGCCACACAATCCATAAATTTGAGGATCTGTGGAGCTAGGCTGATGAATTCATAAGGCTACAACCTTGGTTCATAGGGGCCCTCCAAAGCATCTCAGTGTATTCATCTGCAAAACCAGCTGGTATTCTCATGAGTTTTTATCAGCTAGTTAGCTCTTTTTGAAGAGTTAGAAGAGTCTATGGTCTGCTACTTGCGCAGACATGTCAGAAAGCTATGGCCCATGAGTGTTACTGTCGGAAATTTCTGCAATGGGATGGGAGAAGAGGCGTGGGGTGGGAGCAGGCGATACCTGGAATGTTTGATGGCTAAGTCTCTTCAAAACTGAGTGGTATTTTCACATTTCCAACCAGATTGTTTTAAGGCTTTTGAAGATTTCACTTTCTCTCTTTATGAAATTAGGCAATGGTTTACTCTCTCTCTCTCTTAGGCCTCAGTTACCTAATCTCTAAAATGACTATATGATGCTAGATACTTTATGTGATCTTTGTGAGGGTTAAATATATGGCTTAAATATATAGAAACAAATGAATATGTGTAATGATGACATTGTGATCATGTTATTCATTATTTTATTAGTAAAAAACAGTCACTACTGTATGATATCATGGAGAGGGGTATGCACACCAGGTCATGATAAAGAGTTTACTCCTGGCTGCTCAGGCATCACTCCTGATGGTTCTTGGGAACTGTGTCTTGGTTTCTGGGGTCAAACTAGGGTCTACTTTATGCAAGGCAAGCCCTATAATGGTTATACTATCTGTCCAAACCATATTATGCCATATCTCAAAAAAAATGTGTATTTAGGAATGGAAACTAAAAATTACAAGCTCTGGAAGTTTTGTAAATTCGTCACAAGGTGGCCCCAAATCCATATCCTTCATGAATCTTTATTCATAGAAAACGAATCAAATAAGAAGCTACTGAATACAAAATTATTGCAATAATCTTCTAAACTATGAGTAGTTTAAATATTAATGTTCAAATATTAATGTTCATTTTATTTATTTTAACTATTAAAAAATGAAAAAAAACTTTGTGTTTGAAATGAACTAAAAAACGAAAATTGTATAATTATATACATACTTCAAATAGTATGTGGCCTAATAATATGCGTGTTTCACTGAGAAAAATTTCTATCTTTAATTATTTTTTAACAAAATTTTTATGGTTCTATCTCGGTGGTTTTTAACAGTCTCAAAAATCTCTCAAAACAGAGAAAAACTATAGATTCTAAATCCTGCACAAACTTTTATAGAAGCCTTATTTTAAAGCTTTTTCAAATCTTATGATTAATTGATTAATTTTTTTTTTTTTTTTTGGTTTTTGGGTCACACCCGGCGGTGCTCAGGGGTTACTCCTGGCTGTCTGCTCAGAAATAGCTCCTGGCAGGCACGGGAGACCATATGGGACACCGGGATTCGAACCAACCACCTTTGGTCCTGGATCGGCTGCTTGCAAGGCAAACGCCGCTGTGCTATCTCTCCGGGCCCATGATTAATGTTTTATTTGTTCTTAGAATCCTTAAATTAGTCTAAAAAATGGGACCACAACAATTTACTTCCAGACATTAAAAACATTCTTTCAAGACTGGATAATCCAATACTAGATGAAATGTCTGATTATTGGTTGCATTCAATAGTTAATATTTGAAAAAATATAAAGCAAATTCTGTAGTAAAGTGAACATATAAAATTTACTATATTGCAGTATAATGTTTAATAGTCACAAAACCAGAATCAAACTTGGCATTTTATTTAGCTTAATCGAGGTATAGTGTGAAAAGTTACTGCAAGCCTCCATTTTATAGCGGTTCTGTGAGAATCAAATAAAATTATATGTAAAGCACTTTCTTACATCTTGTAGAAGGTAAGAAAGGAGCATAATGACTTAACAGTACCTTTAATTACATCTTTTTAATTCACAATGCCTTAATATAAAATGATTGTGGGACCAAAATGATAGGCTAGTGGTAGGGTGTTTGCCTTGCCTATGGCCAACCCAGAATAAACTGGGGTTAGATCTCTGGCATCCCATATGGCCCCTGAGCCTGTTAGAAGAGATTTCTGAGTGCAGAGCCAGGAGTAACCCCTGAGCGTACCTGAGTGTGGCTCAAAAAATATATAATAAATAAATAAAATGATTAATTTGTGCTTCAATGAAAGTTCTAAACATCGCCCTATTGGTATTTCTCAAACTGATTGTGGATTGACTTTCAATATGAGTTCTAAATGGTAGAAAAGCTTCCATATTTATTCATTTTGTTAGGGAGTAATATGGCTTAGGGTTGCTTGGAAAAGCATAGCCTGAAATTTAGTGAAATGGTCTGATGATATACTTAAGCCATAAATAGAAAAAAAAATGATGTGTTCATAGGCTTTTTATACCAACGAGAAAAGGCTTGGGTTGATAGTAATGTTCTATTACATATTTAATTTTGTTTTAGAAAGAGAAGCAGAATATAAAATTGTAAACTTCAGAAATCTTTTCTACATCTACTTTGTAAAATTTAAATAAGATCATTTAATCATAGTACAGATAAGTTACAATTCATTAGAAAATATGACATATCTTATGCTCTGTATTTTCAGCTTAATGTTTTACATGAACTGTTAAAATTCTGTTGTACATTCATGAATGACAAGGGCTTCTGCAACCAAGTAGTTGTCAAGACCAATATTTTAAGCAGCTTTTGTCATATAGTTAGAGAACACATGTTTCATATTTTCTTTGCATACAAAACCAAAGTGTTCAGGGAAATACATAAAGTGTCTTTCTGAAATACATGTGTTAAGACATAATTACGTTCATCCTTAATGTTGTACGTCTAATTATTTCATGATGAAATTATTTCAAGATGAAATATTCATACATGATCTTTTGAAACTTAATAACAACTGAATTATACTTTTACAGATGAAAAACAGAAACAAAAATTAGCAAAATGGGGCTGGAAAGATAGCATAATAAATAGGGAACTTGCCGTACACACGGTTAACCTGGATTTAATTTCTAGCACCACATACAGTTCCTCAGAAGTGATATCTCAGCAGGGTCAGGAGCCCTGAGCACAGCTGGATATGACCTCAACTTCCCCCCTCAAAATAACTCCTCCAAATGAAGAGATTACATATGCATCTGTACATAATAATATGCATATTTATCTACTGTCAATGGTTTTATATATTTAACCTATTTTAAAACTATTTTAATGTAAGTAACTAGCATGCTATTTAATATTTTCAATGAAGTCCACTAGAAGTGTTTTGCATTATAAATGCAAGACAATGAAACGAAATTAATTAATATCCCAGAGATGCTAGGAGTCACCAACTCTATTCTTAGTTCAGGAGACAGGTTTTATTATAAATGGAAAAAATGTCTGGAGTTGGTAGGGTTTTTTTATTTATGAATAAAATAATCATAATAAGAAATGAAGAATTTCCCCACTCAGGCTAGTTCTTCTAAAGGCAGGTCATACTTAGTTGTTTAAATTTATAACTAAATTACTTTAAACTAGTAACAAATACTTTGAAGAAATTTACTGCTTGGGAAAAATACATAAGAACATTCAACTCTTGAGCAAGTATTAAGTATATCCCAGAGTTATGATTATGTTTCTGTTTATTTTCAAATAGAACTAAGGAACACAAGGGACAAAAACTTCAGATTATTACATTTAATTAAGATTACAATAAAATCAGTGCTTTATAAGAAACAACTTTTTTCAAAAAGAGGAAACAACATAGGGCCAAGAAATACAAACCAAAGAATTTAGGATTAGGCAACTAGATAATAAAACTATCAATGTTTCTACCATCTATCTAAAAATTATAACAATTCTTCAGACAAAAGATACTTTTGAAGACCAGAGCAATAATACAGTGTTAGGACATTTGCCTTGCACCTAGCAGGTCCTATCCCTGACATTCCGTGTGGCTCCCTGGGTCTGCCAGGAGCAATATTCCAGCACAAAGTCAACCACTGAGCACTTCCTAGTGTGACTCAAAAACACTCACCCCTCCAAAAAAATATATATATATGTATATACACATATATTATTGTCCTTTAAAAAATTGCTTTTTTTTTTACTTCTAGATCTGAACATTTATCTATAATGTCAGAGTACAATCACATGATTAGACTTAGAGCAAAACTTCTAGAAATCTGTGGACCCAAAAATATATTATAGTATGTAATTACTTGCCTTGTAAGAAGCCACTTCAGCTGTGACCTTAGTTTAGTCTCTGGAACCACATATAATCCTCAGAGCACCACAGGAGTGACCCTCTGAGCACAGAGCTAGGAATACACTTTGACCATCTCAGGTCAGTCCAAACTAGAAAAAAGAAAAGAAAAATATTCTACTCAGCTATCTCCTTAAGATTTTTTTCTAGCACCTACTTTCTCCTAATTCTTATTTTGTGAATCTTAAACTTTTATTACAAAAATGTTAAGCCTAGCTTACTTAATTTTCTTCTCAATTATTTTATCCATTTCTTATTTATATATTTATTTCTTTGGGCCATGCCTTGCTGCAACAGTGGTTATTCTGGCATGCAAATGCTTCAATTCCAATCCTTTGAGTTATTTTGTCAGCTCCCCATACCCTCTTTTATTTGGGAGGGCACACCTGGTGACACTCAGTGTCACCTGGATATGCATTCAGAAATCTCTCCTGGCTTGGGGGACCATATGGGACACTGGGGGATCAAACTGCTGTTAGTCCTAGGTTATGGCATGTAAGGCAAATGTCCTACTGATTGTGCCACCACTCTAGCCCAACCCATACCCTCTTTTTCGTCTTTAAGTTTGAACTGATGAGTGAGCTGTTTTTTCCTAATAAAAATGAGTATAAATATTAGCTCCTTCCAAGTATTCCAATATTCCTGTATTTTATCCTTCAGTCAACTTAGTAGACTTGAATGGGCAACCTCTTTCCTTAGTTAAGAGAGGAAGAAAGAAACATAAAAATAAACTTATTATTATGTTGCTATTCTCTGTCAGAGCATCTAAAGAATGCAGCCTGTAAATTGGTTCTTATATTTTTTCTTGAAATATCCATGTCTTTGTGGGAATATGAATATATGATTTTGCAACTCTATTTCTCCAATCCACATTTTACTTTTCCTTGGGGAAGTATGGCTCAACCATGATCCAAATTCCCAGCATTATGTGCCAAAGAAGTTTGTGTCAGCCCTTATTTGGAGTACATGCTGCAAAACAGTCTTATTTCACATTGTTACATTATTTTCTTGACTCACCACTATCTCCTCAAAGAATTCTTTTCAGTTTTTATTCTTTGATATCTTCATTGTCCATATTGGCTACATTATCATAAAATATATTTTAATTTTTGTTCATTAGAAATTTATCTCCTTTTTGATGGTTAAAATATGTAAATATTCTTCAACGACATTTCATACTTAAAAATATGTATAGGATTAACCATAAATGATGTGTGACTATTCCATAGAGATTTTTTTTCTTAGTAATAGTACCTTAGATTAATATAAAATCTAATGGGGCCTGGAGAGATAGCACAACGGCGTTTGCCTTGCAAGCAGCCAATCCAGGACCAAAGGTGGTTGGTTCGAATCCCGGTGTCCCATATGGTCCCCCGTGCCTGCCAGGAGCTATTTCTGAGCAGACAGCCAGGAGTAACCCCTGAGCACCGCAGGGTGTGACCCACAAACCAAAAAAAAAAAAAAAAAAGATAAAACCTAATGTAGTTTTACTACATTTTATTTCAAAAACCAGAGTGGTGACATTGTTGGAAAGCAATAGTATATAAAGAGTATGTGATCTGTAACTTACAACATATAATGCTTCTTAAGAAGAAACTTTAAGAAGATAGAATAATGGAGAGAAAAGTTGTCAACAAGATTAGGAGAATCAGGTTCAAGAATTCTGATCAAGATCAGGATGAAAATTGACTTGTATCTCAAAAAATCTAGTTATTAGAATAGGCATTTTGGGTTGTTACTCTGCTTTATCATAATATTAAGATTTTTTAATATAAACCAATACTTACTATTCTAATTTCCTGGAATTTATTTTAGTTTTTTTGACCAGACCTTACTGTGCACAGAGATAACGTCTAGCTCTATACTCAGGAATCACTCCTGACGGACTCTGAGGACCACATAAGATACTAGAGAATCAAAACCAGGTTGATCATAATCAAAGCAATGAGGCACTCCAATTTTTTTTAATATTTCAATTTCCAATAGCCAGATACAAAGTATTAAATATTGGAATAGTTTTATAGATAACCAAGGCCCATAGATCAACAGGGCCAATTACCATGTGATGCCGTATACCTCATTATTAAATTCAAAATAGGTATATCTCTGGAGATGCATGGAGGAAGAGAACTCATTGACCTTCAATTTAAGTGGTGACAATTCAAGTTGTTAAAGAGAATAATGAACATAGCTATTTTTATTCTTTTTAATTTTTGAAGTATTTTATAAAACTTTAACTTTAAGCTATCAATTAAAAAGGAGAAAGAATTGTTTATTCCATGATGATTTACCTGTCAGTGCCAATGATGCTTATTACTGTTACATTCATTTGCAAATAGTAATCAGTACAACAATGAGGCAGTTTGACCTAGACTTTATGCAGGATCTAGCACTCATGAATTTAGCAGGACAAAATGATTAAGAAAGGGCATTATTATGGAAAGTTTTTCCTTGGCTTTGGGCCACATTTGACAGTACTCACAGTGACCCCTGGCATTGTTTAGAGAACTATATATCATTCCACAATTTGTACCCTGGTCTGTAGCATTGCAAAACAAGCACCTTAACCCCCTGGACTATCTCTGCAATGCCTGGAAGGACAGTTTTTAAAAATATACTGTCCCCCACTTTATATGTTTCCATGATTGATAAGGTAGAATAAATCTCTATTTTGGATATATTGAATTTAGATAAAATATTTAAAGCAACTGACATTTGGAAATCAGAGTTTTTTCTTGAGTATTCATTTCATGTTTGAGTGATTTTCCCCCTTAGGGAGTATTGTGCATGTCCAAATTTTTTATTAATATAATTTGGAAAGAAGGGTATTGCTACATATTGGAAAAAGGGTATTGCTACATATAGTATACTAAAATGCTCAAGGTTTTGAAAAAAGATGGTGAAGGGGGTATTCTTTTTTATGACTGAAACTTAACTACAAACATGTTTGTAATCATGGTGCTTAAATAAGTATATTATTAAAAAAGAATTATATGGTACAAAATATGAATTGTGCTTAGACTGAGAAGTCCTGCCCTAAATACAAGAAAAGATTTTGCATTATGAAGGTGACATAAATAAAAGGAATGTGGAGATTAGAACAATGTATGCATGGGATCCTAGAGAGAGGGATCTCTAGCCCAAAAGATATAGGAGATGTGATAAAACTGAAAAGGGATTTGTGGAATATGACAAAAAGTATTTTGTTAGAAAAGTTTGGACAAAAGACATCTCACATGGCTTCACAGTGCACAGAAATATGTCTTTGTAAAGGAAAAAGAAACTTGTTGAATCATTATTTTTTTACCGTGTCTCAGGAGTTATGGCGAGGGCCCTGTACCTAAGAAATTCAGAATGACAAGTAATCATGGATGCCAGGTAAAGTGATGTCTAAATATACCACTATAGTATCAGTTCTCATTTACCTCCAAACATGAGAACAGTTCTATTGAAAGTAAAGAATTACCCAATAAAATTTGATTAATAATTAGGATTGTGTTGAAGTATAAAATACAAAGATAATTTTAGTATACTGTGGTTATGAACATTCTTTATTATTAATTTAAATAACATGATTACAACAGCGTTAATGTTTATGGTTTTGACATATAAAATTTGCTGCACCTCACAACCACTTCAACATTCTCTATCACAGTCCCTAAATTATTTCTAATTCACCTCTTCCTTCCTCCTAACTCCTATCAGTGCTCAGTAATCTCAATTTTGTAATTCAAGTCCAAATGTTTATTATCATTCAATGCTGTATATTTTCTTATTTTGCTTCTTTATATACTACAGATTAGTGGTATCATCTGATATTGAGATTTGCCTTTTCTTCCTGACTAATTTTGCTTACTGTAGTATCCGTCCAAGTCACAGTGAATTGCAAAATTTCATATTTTCTTATAACATTAACATATACATATTTTCCCATGCATACATATAAGAAACTCTTACATATTTTTCCATGCATATCCTGAGGAAAATAGAATCTACTCAAATTTCAGATCAACTAGAGGAGTGGAGACTGCCAAGACCAGTTAAATATGGGCTACATTGATATAACTATACAATGCATTTGAGGCACACTTGAGATGACCAGTCTCACTATGTGACATTGGAATGTATTTCAAATATATTCATATCCTTGAAAAACTCAACTGTGCTTTGCAACTGACATGCTTGAGAAAGTCTGCTTTTTGACTTCTTAGCTGCCTGAACTGCCCTTACTATGCCCCCATTAGGTAGCCTATAAAATTAAATGTGTTCAGGGCCCAGTCTAATAAACCTCAGCAGCTCTTAGATCATGCCACTTTGGTTTTTTTATTTGTTCTAGGTGAGAATTTCTACAATATAATATATAAACCACAATTTTTTAATTCATTCATCTATCATTGGACATTTAGGGTATTCCCATATTCTGGATATTGTACGTAGTGTTGCAAAGAGCATAGTGTGTATATATCTTTTCAAATTAATATTTTTTGTTCTCTGGGGTAGATCTCAAGAAATAAAATCATTGGTTCATTTAAAATCTCCACTTTTACTCTTTTTTGTTTGTTTGTTTTTGGGCCACACTCGGTAATGCTCAGGGTTTACTCCTGGCTGTGCGCTCAGAAATCGCTCCTGGCTTGGGGGACCATATGGGACGCTGGGGGATCAAACCGTGCTCCATCCTAGGTTAGAGCGTGCAAGGCAAACACCCTACCACTTGTGTCACTGCTCTGGTCCCAATTTTTACTTTTTTTTTCAAAGGATTCTTCATATTGATCATTTATCATGGAGACTGAACAAGATGGCTTTACTACTGAGAGTAACTGCAAATAAGGGTTCCTTTTTTAAAAAAAAATCACATTCTCACCAACATAACTTATTTCCAGTCATTTTGATTTATGCCATTTACACTAACATGAGATGATCTTCCCAATAATAATTCCAATTTGTCTATAGAAAAAATGCATTATATTTAAGGAAGTATTTTTCATTTTTAATTGAATTAATATAAAATACACTTCTACAAAGTTGTTGATGGTTGAGTTTCATTCTTTAATGTTTCAACACCCAACCCTTCACCAGTGCACATTTACTACTACCAATGTTCCTAGTCTCCCCTCCCCACAATCTGCCTTTATGGAAGATATTTTTCTTCTTTCTTTGAAGGAAGTATTAATTACAGCCTTTAGCTGTTTTATAATTGCTAGAATAATATTCTAATATATATTATATATATATGAATCACTACTGGTGGTATTTGAGGGGCATATGAAATACTGAGATCAAACCTGGATTGACCATGTGCAAGGAGAATGCCCTACTCACACTGTACTATCTCTCTAGTCCAAATTGTATATTTTTAACCTACTCCAGATCTTTGTTGGAAAATCAAGTATCATTTCTGAGCAATAATGATATAATTTCATGATCCAGTAAAATAACTCAAAAGTTTAAATACTCCATGCCACAAGCCATTTATTAAAAAGATATTAAACTTTTATATTATTTAAAATGTATATATAGCATTACATATTCCTTATATATTGTAAATATATATATGGCATAGTGGTTTATATCTACATAGCTATGAATGTTTTGAAACTATGTATAAGTCATATTTTTGAAAAATACGAGAAATAGATTGTAAAATGTAATTTAATCCTAATTCTCCCCTGAAAGGCAATAAAACTTAAGCAGGTTTATTATAATGACTTTAAGAATTTGGGGGCATTTTCTTTCTTTGATATCCTAATACAGAAAAGACTTTTACAAAAGTGCTTACTTTCTGTTTTATTGCAATACTTGTAATCATAAAGTGTTTTGCAATCCCATATTTTTGGTCACTTACCAATACTTACCAGATTATGATGTGGTTTCTTGTTATTTCTATTGTCTAATGTTTGGTTAAAATTTCAACTTCTTCATTTGATTAATTTGACACAGACTTAGAACAAAACCACATTGAAAAGCATGAATTATTTGGTGATTGATATATTCATCTCAATAAAATGGTAAAAGTACAAAGGTATTATTAAATAAGCAGCAGAAATGCAGAGGTAGAATTTCTTAACACTACAAAATCGGCTTTGACTCATTAGACTAGCAAGTAATGAGTAACCTTGACGATTACTATAAAACTGATCTCCAAGGAAAGAAAATAAAATTAGTTATTTTTGAAGCAACTGAAATTTTAAATAAAAAGCAGTATTGCTTTTCATCTTCTCAGTACATAAGTTCTCTTTACAATTATTGTATACAACAGAAAGCTGAAGAATAAAAACATATACTTTTGTCATTGTAGAGTTCATGGTCTACATAGTGAGAAACATTTTACAGGTAGATATTAATAGGGCATTCAGGAGCTCAGAAATTAATGCAAGCTTCCTTTCATACTCATTAACCCTCCTTATCTATCAAGCAATTATATTGAATAATCAGAATCACTCAACTTAAGACATTTTTGGATGTTATTGTCTTCATTGTTCTAATTGTCTAATTGGAGTTTTGGCTTATCTATTCTGCTGCTCAAACTTGCTACTAAGTTGTAAAGTTCAACTACTGCACTCTTTAACTGATTTATTTATCTTTGAGATTTTTAAATACCTTTTCAAACTTTCTCCAGACTTATTAATGATATCTTTTATCTGATTTCATGATTTAATTAAATATTAATAGAATTGTTGCTTGGAAGTCTTTCTCAGTTTAGAATGTTCTTTTTTTTTTTTTTTTAATTTTTTTTTATTTAAACACCTTGATTACATACATGATTGTGTTTGGGTTTCAGTCATAAAAGGAACACCACCCATCACCAGTGCAACATTCCCATCACCCAAGTCCCAAATCTCCCTCCTCCCCACCCAACCCCCGCCTGTACCCTAAACAGGCTCAACATTTCCCTCATACATTCTCAATATTAGGACAGTTCAAAATGTAGTTATTTCTCTAACTAAACTCATCACTCTTTGTGGTGAGCTTCCTAAGGTGAGCTGGAACTTCCAGCTCTTTTCTCTTTTGTGTCTGAAAATTATTATTACAAGGGTGTCTTTCATTTTTCTTAAAACCCATAGATGAGTGAGACCATTCTGCGTTTTTCTCTCTCTCTCTGACTTATTTCACTCAGCATAATAGATTCCATGTACATCCATGTATAGGAAAATTTCATGACTTCATCTCTCCTGACAGCTGCATAATATTCCATTGTGTATATGTACCACAGTTTCTTTAGCCATTCGTCTGTTGAAGGGCATCTTGGTTGTTTCCAGAGTCTTGCTATGGTAAATAGAGCTGCAATGAATATAGGTGTAAGGAAGGGGTTTTTGTATTGTATTTTTGTGTTCCTAGGGTATATTCCTAGGAGTGGTATAGCTGGATCGTATGGGAGCTCGATTTCCAGTTTTTGGAGGAATCTCCATATCGCTTTCCATAAAGGTTGAACTAGACAGCATTCCCACCAGCAGTGGATAAGAGTTCCTTTCTCTCCACATCCCCGCCAACACTGTTTATTCTTATTCTTTGTGATGTGTGCCATTCTCTGGGGTGTGAGGTGGTATCTCATCGTTGTTTTGATTTGCATCTCCCTGATTATTAGTGATGTGGAACATTTTTTCATGTGTCTTTTGGCCATGCGTATTTCTTCTTTGTCAAAGTGTCTGTTCATTTCTTCTCCCCATTTTTTGATGGGGTTAGATGTTTTTTTCTTGTAAAGTTCTGTCAGTGCCTTGTATATTTTGGAGATTAGCCCCTTATCTGATGGGTATTGGGTGAATAGTTTCTCCCACTCAGTGGGTGGCTCTTGTATCCTGGGCACTATTTCCTTTGAGGTGCAGAAGCTTCTCAGCTTAATATATTCCCATCTGTTAATCTCTGCTTTCACTTGCTTGGAGAGTGCAGTTTCCTCCTTGAAGATGCCTGTAATGTCCTGGAGTGTTTTGCCTATGTGCTGTTCTATATATCTTATGGTTTTGGGGCTGATATCGAGGTCTTTAATCCATTTGGATTTTACCTTTGTACATGATGTTAGCTGGGGGTCTAAGTTTAATTTTTTGCAAGTGGCTATCCAATTGTGCCAACACCACTTGTTGAAGAGGCTTTCCCTGCTCCATTTAGGATTTCCTGCTCCTTTATCAAAAATTAGATGGTTGTATCTCTGGGGAACATTTTCTGAGTATTCAAGCCTATTCCACTGATCTGAGGACCTATCCTTATTCCAATACCATGCTGTTTTGATAACTGTTGCTTTGTAGTACAGTTTAAAGTTGGGAAAAGTAATTCCTCCCATATTCTTTTTCCCAATGATTGCTTTAGCTATTCGAGGGTGTTTATTGTTCCAAATGAATTTCAAAAGTGTCTGATCCACTTCTTTGAAGAATGTCATGGGTATCTTTAGAGGGATGGCATTAAATCTGTATAATGCCTTGGGGAGTATTGCCATTTTGATGATGTTAATCCTGCCAATCCATGAGCAGGGTATGTGTTTCCATTTCCGTGTGTCCTCTCTTATTTCTTGGAGCAGAGTTTTATAGTTTTCTTTGTATAGGTCCTTCACATATTTAGTCAAGTTGATTCCAAGATATTTGAGTTTGTGTGGTACTATTGTGAATGGGGTTGTTTTCTTAATGTCCATTTCATCCTTATTCCTATTGGTATATAGAAAGGCCATTGATTTTTGTGTGTTAATTTTGTAGCCTGCCACCTTGCTATATGAGTCTATTGTTTCTAGAAGCTTTTTGATAGAGTCTTTAGGGTTTTCTAAGTAGAGTATCATGTCATCTGCAAACAGTGAGAGCTTGACTTCTTCCTTTCCTATCTGGATTCCCTTGATATCCTTTTCTTGCCTAATCGCTATAGCAAGTACTTCCAGTGCTATGTTGAATAGGAGTGGTGAGAGAGGACAGCCTTGTCTTGTGCCAGAATTTAGAGGGAAGGCTTTCAGTTTTTCTCCATTGAGGATAATATTTGCCACTGGCTTGTGGTAGATGGCCTTCACTATATTGAGAAAGGTTCCCTCCATTCCCATCTTGCTGAGAGTTTTGATCAAGAATGGGTGTTGGACCTTATCAAATGCTTTCTCTGCATCTATTGATATGATCATGTGGTTTTTATTTATCTTGTTATTGATGTTGTGTATTATGTTGATAGATTTACGGATGTTAAACCAGCCTTGCATTCCTGGGATGAAACCTACTTGATCGTAGTGGATGATCTTCTTAACGAGGCATTGAATCCTATTTGCCAGGATTTTGTTGAGGATCTTTGCATCTGCATTCATCAGTGATATTGGTCTGTAATTTTCTTTTTTGGTAGCGTCTCTGTCTGGTTTAGGTATCAAGGTGATGTTGGCTTCATAAAAGCTATTTGGAAGTGTTTCTGTTTGTTCAATTTCATGAAAGAGTCTTGCCAAGATTGGCAGTAGTTCCTCTTGGAAAGTTTGATAGAATTCATTAGTGAATCCATCTGGACCTGGGCTTTTGTTTTTCGGCAGACATTTGATTACTGTTTTAATTTCATCAATGGTGATGGGGGTGTTTAGATATGCTACATCCTCTTCCTTCAACCGTGGAAGATTATAAGAGTCCAAGAATTTATCCATTTCTTCCAGGTTCTCATTTTTAGTGGCGTAGAGTTTTTCAAAGTAGTTTCTGATTACCCTTTGAATCTCTGTCATATCAGTAGTGATCTCTCCTTTTTCATTCCTGATACGAGTTATCAAGTTTCTCTCTCTCTCTTTCTTTGTTAGGTTTGCCAGTGGTCTATCAATCTTGTTTATTTTTTCAAAGAACCAACTTCTGCTTTCGTTGATCTTTCGGATTGTTTTTTGAGTTTCCACTTCGTTGATTTCTGCTCTCAGCTTTGTTATTTCCTTCTGTCTTCCTATTCTTGGGTCCTTTTGTTGAGCATTTTCTAGTTCTATTAGCTGTGTCATTAAGCTACTCAGGTAAGCTCCTTCTTCCTTCCTGATGTGTGCTTGCAAAGCTATAAATTTTCCTCTCAGTACTGCTTTTGCTGTGTCCCATAAGTTCTGAGAGTTTGTGTCTTTATTGTCATTTGTTTCCAGGAACCTTTTGATTTCCTCCTTGATTTCATCTCGGACCCACTGGTTATTGAGCATGAGGCTGTTTAACTTCCAGGTGTTAAAGTGTTTCTTCTGAGTCCCTTTGGAGTTCACAAATAATTTCAGAGCCTTGTGGTCAGCGAAGGTAGCCTGCAAAATTTCTATCCTCTTGATCTTATGGAGGTATGTTTTATGTGCCAGCATGTAGTCTATCCTGGAGAATGTCCCATGTACATTGGAGAAGAATGTGTATCCAGGTTTCTGGGGATGGAGTGTCCTATATATATCCACTAGGCCTCTTTCTTCCATTTCTCTCCTCAGGTCTAGTATATTCTTGTTGGGTTTCAGTCTGGTTGACCTGTCCAGTGTTGACAAAGCCGTGTTAAGGTCCCCCACAATTATTGTGTTGTTGTTGATATTATTTTTCAGATTTGTCAACAGTTGTATTAAATATTTTGCTGGCCCCTCATTCGGTGCATATATGTTTAGGAGAGTGAATTCTTCCTGCTCTACGTACCCCTTGATTAATATAAAATGTCCGTCTTTGTCCCTTACAACCTTCCTGAGTATAAAGTTTGCATTATCTGATATTAGTATGGCCACTCCAGCTTTTTTATGGGTGTTGTTTGCTTGGATAACTTTTCTCCAGCCTTTTATTTTGAGTCTATGTTTGTTCTGACTATTCAGGTGCGTTTCTTGTAGGCAGCAGAAGGTTGGATTGAGTTTTTTGATCCATTTAGCCACTCTGTGTCTCTTAACTGGTGCATTTAGTCCATTGACGTTGAGAGAAAGAATTGTCCTGGGATTTAACGCCATCTTTATTTCAAAATTTGGTGTGTCTTTTGGGTAGTCTTGTCTTAGATTAGGTCTTTCAGTTTTTCTCTTAAGACTGGTTTTGTGTCTGTGAAGTTTCTGAGCTGTTTTTTGTCTGTGAAACCATGTATTCTTCCATCAAACCGGAAAGTGAGTTTTGCTGGGTATAGTATTCTGGGTGAAGCATTCATTTCATTCAGTCTTGTCACAATATCCCACCACTGCTTTCTGGCATTGAGCGTTTCTGGTGACAGGTCTGCTGTAAATCTCAGGGAAGCTTGCTTGAACATGATTTCCCCTTTTGATCTTGCTGTTTTCAGAATTCTGTCTCTATCTGTGGGATTTGTCATTGTGACTAGGATGTGTCTTGGGGTGGTTATTCTGGGGTCTCTTTTGGTTGGTATTCTTCGGGCATGCAGGATTTGATCACATATATTCTTTAGCTCTGGAAGTTTCTCTTTAATGATGTTCTTGACCATTGATTCTTCCTGGAAATTTTCTTCCTGGGTCTCTGGGACTCCAATGATTCTTAAGTTGTTTCTGTTGATCTTATCATAGACTTCTATTTTCGTCTGTTCCCATTCTTTGACTAATTTTTCCATTGTCTGCTCATTTGCTTTAAGTTTTTTGTCCAATCTCTCCTGCTGTATGGAATTGTTATGTATCTCATCTTCCACAGCACCAAGTCTATTCTCAGCTTCTGATACCCTGTCCCAGAGCTTATCCATTTTGTCATTCACTTCGTTTACTGACTTTTTCAGTCCTGTTAGTTGACATGTTATTTCAGTTTGGAGTTTTGTCATTTCTGCCTTCATATTTTCTTGGTTCTTATTAGTGTTCTGTTCAACTCGATCCATGGTTTCTTGGAGTCTGTTGAGCACCTTCCATATTGCTAGTCTAAAGTCCTTATCTGAGAGGTTGATTAGTTGTTCAGTCATTATCTGGTCCTCAGAATTGTCATCTTCATTCTCTATGTCTGATGCTGGCCTGCGTTGTTTCCCCATTGTCACACTTGTATTGTGGGTTTTTCTACGTGTTGTGGTGGTATTCATTGTCTATATGATGTAGGCAGCACACTCCTCTGGCTCCTCCCTTTCTGGATGGGCTGACTTGCCTCTAAGGGAGGGGAGTCCTCCGTGGATGAAGCCTCACACTGGGTCAAATCTTAGGCCCGAGCATGCAACAGAGAAGACAGTCCAGAGAGAAATGTTTGCTTCTGTGATATAGCGCCGTTCTTAGTGTGATTTTTCCTTCTTGTTGCAATGGAGTTCTTTCCTTAGAAAGAGTGCACGGCCGCGTAGCGAAGCGGAGCTGCCGTGCTCCTCTGAGCCTCTTTTTGCCCCACTCGCAAGAGTTTCACGCAAGAGGACAGTAGACAGACATAGACAGGTCACACTCACAGTCTTTCATAGCTGAGCCCCACTGGGCCGGTGTACTTTCGCGGATTTTCCCCGCCTGGTGTCACACACAGGGAGCCAGCTTTTGCAAAGGTTAGCCGGTTTTTATGCTCTGAAGTCCCTCCCTGAAAATGGCGTCTGGGCGAGCGAGGTTTCTGGAGGCTCTTTTTGCCCCACTCGCAAGAGTTTCACGCAAGAGGACAGTAGACAGACATAGACAGGTCACACTCACAGTCTTTCACAGCTGAGCCCCACTGGGCCGGTGTACTTTCGCGGATTTTCCCCGCCTGGTGTCACACACAGGGAGCCAGCTTTTGCAAAGGTTAGCCGGTTTTTATGCTCTGAAGTCCCTCCCTGAAAATGGCGTCTGGGCGAGCGAGGTTTCTGGAGGCTCTTTTTGCCCCACTCGCAAGAGTTTCACGCAAGAGGACAGTAGACAGACATAGACAGGTCACACTCACAGTCTTTCACAGCTGAGCCCCACTGGGCCGGTGTACTTTCGCGGATTTTCCCCGCCTGGTGTCACACACAGGGAGCCAGCTTTTGCAAAGGTTAGCCGGTTTTTATGCTCTGAAGTCCCTCCCTGAAAATGGCGTCTGGGCGAGCGAGGTTTCTGGAGGCTCTTTTTGCCCCACTCGCAAGAGTTTCACGCAAGAGGACAGTAGACAGACATAGACAGGTCACACTCACAGTCTTTCACAGCTGAGCCCCACTGGGCCGGTGTACTTTCGCGGATTTTCCCCGCCTGGTGTCACACACAGGGAGCCAGCTTTTGCAAAGGTTAGCCGGTTTTTATGCTCTGAAGTCCCTCCCTGAAAATGGCGTCTGGGCGAGCGAGGTTTCTGGAGGCTCTTTTTGCCCCACTCGCAAGAGTTTCACGCAAGAGGACAGTAGACAGACATAGACAGGTCACACTCACAGTCTTTCACAGCTGAGCCCCACTGGGCCGGTGTACTTTCGCGGATTTTCCCCGCCTGGTGTCACACACAGGGAGCCAGCTTTTGCAAAGGTTAGCCGGTTTTTATGCTCTGAAGTCCCTCCCTGAAAATGGCGTCTGGGCGAGCGAGGTTTCTGGAGGCTCTTTTTGCCCCACTCGCAAGAGTTTCACGCAAGAGGACAGTAGACAGACATAGACAGGTCACACTCACAGTCTTTCACAGCTGAGCCCCACTGGGCCGGTGTACTTTCGCGGATTTTCCCCGCCTGGTGTCACACACAGGGAGCCAGCTTTTGCCACGTCTCTCCCTTTATCAGAACAACTTCATATTCAGTTTTGAATGTTCTGACATATTGGTGACTCCTTTTGTGGGCTTTTGAAGAGGGAAATTATTGTTTTTATTTTTCATTTTGCCTATATTTTCTATGTGAGGGATAGGGAATCTAGTTCTGAATAGAAGTAGCTCAGATAACCATGAGCTACATAACCAAGTGGCTCACACTCATTAAATGAACCCATTTCTGTGATTTTGAGATCCTCTGCACAAAATGCCTGCTGGGTTTCGTAGGAACAGGTGATCTGTTAATCTCTTAACAGGTGAAGCTGTTAATTTGGAAATTTGGTCACAAACTTAGTGCATTAACTGTACCCTATGATTAGGTTACTCAGTGTTAGGATACCTGTTACCCAAATCAGTCCTGGTATTGGGACATTTATATTTTATGGTACCTGTCACTCTATATTAACAAGCTTAAGCCAGCCAGCCGAGAAAGCATCCTCTGGTTCCACTTCAAGTTTGACCTGACTTGAGTTCCTAGGTATTGGTCAATAAAGAAGGCTTTATTACCAGCTTTCCTTAGTTTGCAGTCTTTTTTTTAACCCCATTGTCTATAGTCAGTCAGAAGTGGGCTGGTAGGAGGGGCTGTTATTTTGTTTTGCTTTGAGGCCAGGTGACAGAAGTCACTTTACCTATCTCTGTTCCACCCTTGGTTTAAAATGGGGGAATTTGCCCTTGAGTTATTTCCTGTTCTCAAACTGGTTCAGAGCCAGTTTGCAAAATGCTGCTGAAGGCCACAAATAGCTTGCCTCTCTGCTTCCTTATCTCCTGCTCAAGTTTTGAGTGGAGTTTAATGCTTGGTGCTGATATGGGGCTAGCCTATTTTCTCAGAGAAAAGTCTGAACCTTCAGAATCCTGCTTTGCCCGCTTCCTCTTAATATAGCCATGTTTCTTAGCTCG
Organism: Suncus etruscus; assembly: GCF_024139225.1. Classification (NCBI taxonomy): domain Eukaryota; kingdom Metazoa; phylum Chordata; class Mammalia; order Eulipotyphla; family Soricidae; genus Suncus; species Suncus etruscus. The sequence continues at coordinate 63,042,481 of NC_064863.1, read as the reverse complement.
GTCTCAATCACCATTTCATGCTCTCCAGTGGCAAATGTTCCTGACAAGTAGGCTGGTTTCCACACAGTATAATGTGTCTAATTTCTATTTTATGTACTCTTTTTGTTGGTGTCAAAGCAGTAATGTCAGATCACTCTTTTTCATTTTAAATATGTCTGATCTTGCCCTTCCATTGGCAAAAATTTCTATTACATACCCAGTTATTTTTGAATAAAGTATTATTTAAAATCTGATCATGGGGGATAGTTAAAAAAACTGCATACATGATATGCATGTGAAAGACCTGAGTTCTAACCCCACACCACATGATCCCCTAGTATTATTTTGAGAAATCTATAAGCACTGAGTCAGGAGTAGTCTCTGAACACCACTGGGTAGGTCCCAAAAGCAGAACAAAACATTAAACATTAAAACATACCATGAGAGGCTGGATAGATAGTACACTGGAGAGGGGGCTTTAGACTAATGCCATCTTTTTTTTTTTTTTTGGTTTTTGGGCCACACCCTGTGACGCTCAGGGGTTACTCCTGGCTATGCGCTCAGAAGTTGCTCCTGGCTTCTTGGGGGACCATATGGGATGCCGGGGGATCGAACCGCGGTTCGTCCTAGGCTAGCGCAGGCAAGGCAGGCACCTTACCTTCAGCGCCACCGCCCGGCCCCCTAATGCCATCTTTTTAAGTGTTGTTGCATGTATGTATGTAATTTTATACTTAGTATTTATATTTTAGTGGGCCAAATAACTATATTCACTCATGTTATAACTGAAATCATCCTAAAATGGTATATAATTTTAAAATTCTTGTAAAAATATTCATTGTAACCTTGCATTTCTTCATTTACTTATTTCCCCCTACACAGAAAACACAGATTCATTTCATTAACCACATATTGGCAGATTTTTTGAACCACAGAATACATAGTTATTTTACAATTTTATTATTATTATTATTTTATTCCCCACTCCTTTTGTTGTTATTAGTGTGATGACCAGAGGGTGCATACATGCCTGATTGTATGTAGTGTTCTGTAGTTTTTAACTCTGGTGCTTATTGGGGATTGCACATCAATTGGCAGTATTAACACACTTGTAAATCATATACTGCAGGCACATATTTTCAAATTTTGGTGCTTGTAAGTGATTACAGTCTTTTTTACGGTGTTACATATGCACTACTGTGGTGCAATTAGGAATCACTTGTAAATCCTGAATAGCAGGGATTCCAAGATTGTGCTCAGTATATTCAGAACACTGTGGATTTCAACTCATAACTGTGTACTTGCAGAGTAAGTGCTCTAAGTCACAACACTGTTCCATCAGGCCCGATGCAGCAATATTTAGTCTTTTCCTAATCTTTATTTTTAATCATTATTGACATTTCTTAGCAAAGTATACAGATGGATAACAAATGTTCAGGGAGCTAAATAGAGAGATGATGAGGAATTATTGACATTCTAGACAGCATCCCAAGAATTTCGAAAATTAAAATTTAATTGTAGGGATGGGAAGAGAGTTTAATGAGAATGAAACAGAACAAATAATTTTCATGCAGGAGATCAGGGCTCAGTCCCCTTTACCAAATGGTGTCTCAAGTAACACCAGTAGTATACCCCAAGAAACTCCTAGCTAAATCTGCCCGTCTGAGCACTGCTGACTATGAGTGCCTCATCTGCCAAATATTTCATTTTGGGGGCCAAGTATATGGAGGTTATATGTTTGCCTTGCACATGAATGATTGGAGTTTAATCCCTGTCACCCTGTACGGTCTCCCAAACCTCAACAAGAATGATCCCTGAGCTAGAAGCCAAGAGCATGCACTGCCAAATTTTGCCCCAAAACAAAGTGAAACAAAGATTTCAGTTGCATGGTGAAGGGTAGAATCGAGCTTTGAGTGGTGAAGTTACTACAGAATAACAAGGCATCATTTTCAATAATGTACTATACACCTGAAACTTACATAATATTTTAATTCAATATTATTACAAAAGAACAATATGAAATAAAAAAATTAACTGAAACAATTAATAGGCTTGTTTTTTGACTCATTTTTGACCTTAAGTAAATAAAACATGGAAAATGCCATTCGAGAGGCTGGAGGGACAGCCTAGTGGTTTACCTTGCATATGGGCAACCTGGGTTTTATCTCTAAAATACCATATGGCTACTTGAGCCTTCTAAGAGTGATTCCTGAGCACAATGCCAAGAGTAATCCCTGAGCACCACCAGGTGTAGTTCAAACAAGTGGTATAATGTATAAATTAAAGTCAAAGTCAAATATATTGTAAATATAATTTTTAAATAGACACTGTAGTGGAAAGTTCCTTGGAATTTGATACATTGTATGACTTAGCAAAGGAGTTTATTATTTTTTAAATATAACATATTTTGTTTAAAGAGCGTGTATCACATAGTTGACACAGTTGATTATAATACATTTGTTTCCAGGTAAGTGGGTCAGAATTATTTTAAAAAAAAATTAAAAAAGAAGAAAATATAAAAATAAAGCACAGTAAGAAAAAAAATTGTAAAAAGTAGTGTATCGTGCAATGGGATCATTAAATCACAATCAGGTTTGTTTAGTAAGCTCTTGTAGCTTGTTGGCCACTCAATTGCTTCTTTTGTTTCTGAACATTAGGGGTTTTAAAAAGACATTGGTATCAAAACTAGTGTCTTCCTAAAGGAATGACAGAATTAGAAATGGAATTGTCGCAGCACCACAAATGCAGCCTCGCTATCCAGAAATTCTATTGCTGATACTGTGACTTTTGTGGGGTTTGTTTTCAGCTGCCATGTCTTTTGGACATCTGAAAAGGCAAAGGTAGAGGTGTGCAATTATTCCAAAAAAGTCCTGATGATATTAGTCAAAATACTAGCATAATGGATTTTTGGTCAGATTGGTGTCTCTGAATAGAACCATAGATGAGTGGTGAAATGGAGATTGAGGGTACAGCAAGCATGGCTTTAGCAGGATGGGGACTTGGCCTGTCCTTATCTCCCAAAATTGCTAACTTTCAGCTGTGTGGCCACTTATAATGTTTCATGGCTTGGTTTACATATCTTTCAAGAACAGAATGAGTGTAAGGAGCTGGCTGGGTGCAGACATGGCAACTATGTTTGTGGGCATGGTTTTAGCTGACAGAAGTTTATTACTAATAGAACTTCAACTTCAATCATGATAATTATTGATAATTAATTGCTTCTTAATAATCATTATTAATATGAAAAAGAAAATAAGGCTATGTGAATAGATTTCCCAAGGTCTATAAGTTATCATGGAAAAAGTGCACTAAAATATCTTTCTGCTTAACAGAGAAATATAGTCATAAAATATTTAGCATGTTTTTAACTATGTGAAAAACGGAGTATTGTCAATCAATTCCCAGTAGAAAAAAAGTACATTGTGCAATAGAGTGGTTCTACACCAGAGCAAGAAAATTGCCTCCAGCTCTGTTGCTGCTGGCCAGCTATTTGGCTAGCAGAAAATGTCTTCACCTCCTCCTCTGTCTTTTTCAACAGAGCTTCCCAGAAAGAAATGCATAACAACCCTTTCTATTCAAGTAGATCCATAGCTTATCTCTTTTGCATCATTATCCTTATTTTTATAACTGCCTTGTTTCTAGTCACCAACTATTTCATACACGTAAGATTTGTCTCCTTTATTTGATTTTAAACAGTTGTTGGGCTAGACCAAGGGTCCTCAAACTACAGTCTGTGGGCCACATGCGCCCTGTTGAGGACATTTATCTGGCATCCCAGGTACTTTTGCCACTGCTGCCTATCCTGCTTAGCAGCCCAGATGACTTCTCCAAGCCCACAGTGTGCATGTATCATATAGTTGACATAATTATCAACTCCCCTCCTTCTCTCTGTCTCCTGACTCCTCCTCTCCTCTCCTCTGCAGGGGTCCTCAAGCTATGGCCCACCAAAAGTAGGACATAGTTCCAATTGAAATACTGGTAAATTTGTTGATTTAACTTCACTTGTTTTTATTTTAAATATTGTATTTGTTCCTGTTTTGTTTTGTTTTGTTTTGTTTTTGGTTTTTCGGGCCACGTTTGTTTGATGCTCAGGGGTTGCTCCAGGCTAAGTGCTCAGAAATTGCCCCTGGCTTGGGAGGACCATATGGGACGCCAGGGGATCGAACCGTGGTCCTACCTTGGCTAGCGCTTGCAAGGCAGACAGACACCTTACCTCTAGCGCCACCTCGCCGGCCCCTACAGTTTTTTGGGTTTTTTTTTTTAACTACAGTATGGCCCTCCAACAGTCTGAATAACAATGAATTAACTCTTTGAGGAACCTTGGGCTAGAATCTTACACTCAGAATTTTTCACATTATCTGAGGCACAAGTGCTCACAAGTGGGAAATTGAGAACAGAAGGGCATTTTCCAGCTAAAAAAGTATGCAATCATAAACTAGAAAGTAAAATAGCCTATTACTTACCAATAGCATTAACTATACTATAATGACCACATTGAGTAAGAAGGAAAGTAAAAATGTTCATAGCTAATAACTAAATGAAAAGAGCTATGAGCAATAGCCAAACTTACAGACATTGAAGTGCATTGAAGAAAAAAGTTTTCGTTTTGTTTGTTATGTTTTAGGGTTATGCCTGACAATACTCAGGAGTTACTTCTGGCAAGCACTGAGGACTGGATAAGATGCAAAGACTCTAATCTGGCTGGATACATGCAAAGCAAATGCTTTATACTTTGTTTATTACTCCAAACTGTTGATGAAAAAAAATTTGGGGAGGGGGTCACACCCTTCAGTGCTCAGGGGTTACTCCTGGCTCTATGCTCAGAAATTGCTTTTGGCAGGCTCAGGGGACCAAATGGGATGCCAGGATTTGAATCACCGACCTTCTGCATGAAAGGCAAACACCTTACCTCCATGCTATCTCTCCAGCCCCTGATGAGTAGTTTTTCAAGAAACAGAAAAGTGCTAGATATCAAAAATTTGAGAGGAAAAAAAAAACAGAATAGAATCTCATAGAAGGCATTTTCAGCACATTTGTTTTACATTACTTCTGTACTGAATAAATTTAGGGAAGTAGGTCTTTAAGCTGCAAGGTAGATATTCTATCACCATCTGCACTACAGGCAGTAAGTGATCCTTTGAGCTTTCCTTATTCTGAATTGGTATAACTCAGCTAAAAGTTAAAATTACAGGCCTAGGGAGAATTCAATAGTGGATCACCTGCTTTTCAGGGCTGTGTATCCTTCCTTCCTTCCTTCCTTCCTTCCTTCCTTCCTTCCTTCCTTCCTTCCTTCCTTCCTTCCTTCCTTTATTCTTCCCTCCTTCCTTTTCTACCTAAATTCCTTCCTTGCTTCCTTTTCTGCTTCCTTCCTTTCCTCCCTCCCTCCCTTACTCCCTCCCTCATTTCCTTCCTTCCTTTCCTCCCTCCCTTACTCCCTCCCTCCCTTATTTCCTTCCTTCCTTTCCTCCCTCCCACCCTCCCTCCCTCCTTTCTACTTCCTTCCTCCCTCCCTCCCACCCTCACTTCATTTCTTCCTTCCTCCCTTCCTTTCCTTCCTTCCTCCCTCCTCCTTCCCTTCCTTCTTCCCTCCCTCCTTCTTCCCTCCTTCCTTCCCTCCCTCCTTCCTTCCCTCCTTCCTTTCCTTTCTCCCTCACTTCCTCCCTCCCTCCTTTCCTTTTTTTCCTCCCTCCAACCCTTCTTCCTCCTTCCTACTTATTTACTTCCCTCCTTCCTTTCCTCCCTTCCTCCCTCCCTTTCTTACTCAGTCCCTCCCTTCCTTTACTCCCTCCATACCTCCCTCCTTCCTTCCTTCCCTCTTTCCTTACCTCCTTCCTTCTTTCCCTTCCTCCCTCTCTTCATTCCTTCCTTCATCCCTTCCCTCCCTCTCCCCCTTCCTTTCCTCCTCTCCCTTCCTTTCTTCCTTCCTTTCCTCCTTCCTTCTCTTCCTCCCTCCCTCCCTCCCTCTCTTCATTCGTTTTCTTCTTCCTTCCCTCCTTCTTTTCTTTACTCCCTTCCTCCTTCCTTCCTTCCTTGCTCCCTCCCTTCCTTTCTTCCTTTCTTCCCTCCTTCCATATTCTCCTCCCTCCCTCCCTTCCTCCTGCCCTTCCTTCCTTCCTTCCTACCTTCATCCCTCTTTCCTTCCCTTCCTCTCTTCCTCCCTCCCTCCCTTCATTTTCTCCCTCCCACCCTCCCTCCCTCCTTCCTACTTATTTCCTACCCTCCTTCCTTCCCTCCCTCCCTTTCTGCCTTTTTTCCTTCCTTCCCCCTCTCTCCCTCCCTCCCTTCCCTCCTTTCCTCCCTCCCTCTTCCTTCCTTCCTTCCTTCCCTCCCTCCATTCTTCCCTCCTTCCTCACTTCCTCCCTCCCTCCCTTTCTTCCTTTCTTGCTTCCTTCCCTCCTTTTCTCCTTCCCTCCCTTTCTTCCTTCCTTCCCTCCTTCTTTCCTTTTCTTCCTCCCTCCCTCCCACCTTCCTTCCTTTCCTCCCTCCCTTCCTCCCTTTTTTCTTCCTTCCCTCCTTCTTTCTTTTCCTCCCTCTCCCTTCCTCCCTCCTTCCTTCCCTCCTTCCTTCCTTCCTTCCTTCCTTCCTTCCTTCCTTCCTTCCTTCCTTCCTTCCTTCCTTCCTTCCTTCCTTCCTTCCTTCCTTCCTTCCTTCCTTCCTTCCTTCCTTCCTTCCTTCCTTCCTTCCTTCCTTCCTTCCTTCCTTCCCTCCCTCCCTCCCTCTCCTGATGTACATTTGAAAATAATTCACATGGAGCCGGAGCGGTGACACAAGCGAAAAGGCAACTGTGCTGGCCTATGACGAACTGCTGTTTGATCCTCTGGCGTTCCATATGGTCGCTCAAGTCAGGAGCAATTCCTGAGTGCATAGCCAGAAGTAACCCCAGAGCGTCACCGGGTGTGGCCCAAAACAAACAAACAAACAAACAAAGAGAAGACAAGACAATATAAGAAAAGAAAAGAAATGAAAAAGAAAAAGAAAGAAAATAAAGCACAGTAGCTCTGCACCCTTCAACTGTATGTGGCTCATTTCAGTGAGTGGAAATAGTAGGAATCAGATTGTAAAATATTTGGCTAGTGAAGTGATTAAATTATCTTTGTCTTATTTTTTTTTTCTCTGCAAACAGTTAGTTCATTATCCAGAGCTTAATAGTATACTTGACTGTTCATCAAGAATGTTTTTAAGGCTTGACACACCCAGGCTGAGGCTGGAGATGAGAGTAACTGCTCTCAGCAGACATGAGAGGGTGCTTCCAGGAGATTTCAGGCACCCTTCATAAGCTTTATGAAGTGGGAAATATCATCATTACAAGGAAACAGGGGGTTTTAGAATGCTTAGATTTATGCTGCTTTGAAAGGCAAGAGCTTTTTCAGTTTGATTTAGGGTTGATTTAGGTTGTGCTTTTTGTACTATATCAGTTGTATCCTGATATAGCAATTTTTCCAGAGTTAAAAATATGTAAATGGAAGTTCCTCTTATCACTACTTTTTGATTATAAAACCTATCTATTTGTGAGCTGAGGAGATCACTCAAAAGACTGAACCACTCCCTTTGCATGTGGGTATCCCATGTTGGATATGGAACCTCATGGATCCCCAAGGACTAGATGAAATGGCCCTCAAACTAAATATCTGTCTGTCTGTCTATCTAACATCGAACTACCTATCTATATCTACCTTTCTATCTTTCTCTCTCTCTATTTTTTTGAATTGATACTAGATGTCAGATTCTAGTCTAAGCTTTTTGATGTGTTACATGATACTATCCCTTACAATTCTATGGTATAGATTCTGTTAATTTTTTTATTTACAGAGAAAAAATTTTTTTTAGAAATACTCTGAAGCAATTTTTCTGAAATCAGAAACCAACTGATCTATTTACAAATCCTTCACTCCTGTTGCTCAAATGCCTTCCACAGATCTAACATAAACTTGACTTGATTTATCAGTCATGGTTTCACTTACTTCCAAGACATATAGTGTTGTGTGTGAATATTTATGACAGTAACTTCTAAACCCTTGACATGAATTTTTAAATTTAATTTTGACAGCCACCCTATAAAGTAGCTATGTTCATCCTTTACAAATAAAAAATAAGGCATAGCATGGGTGAATCTTTTAATGTCACACAACTATCCATCTATACTCTGCTATAAACAATTCTTCCCAAATTGATCATAGTTATTCATGATTTCATTTCAAGACTGGAAGACTCTTCTGTATTTCCATATCAAAATAAATATTCATTATATCATAAACATATAAAACCTTATCTGCAAAGCATTCCTCAGTATTATCTCTGCATTATAATTCTAAAAATCATAAACATATAAAACCTTATCTGCAAAGCATTCCTCAGTATTATCTCTGCATTATAATTCTAAAAATGTTGGTGTGCTCAGAGATCCTGGGCCCCACCTCAATGATACCAGACCAGTGGAGCAAGCCTGATTGGCACTTAGATTGGTGATTCTGGAGATCAGGGTTATTCAAATGGAAATCAGAATCATGAGGACCATACCTGGCTATATTTAGGGACCTCCATGACTATACCCTGAAATGGTAAATGGAGGTATTCAGAGTCTAGTACAAGGAACCTCAAACTTTTTAAATATTGGGCCAGTTCCCTGTCCCTCAAACCATTGGAAAACTGAACTGTAGTTTAAAAATTATGAAGATATTTCCATGCGCACTGTACATGTCTTATTCTGAAGTAAAAATATGAGAATATAATATTTAAAGTGAAGGACAAATAAAGTTAAATTAACAGTTACCAGTATTTCAATTGGAACTATGAGCTTGCTTTCAGTGGACCTCTGCCCTAACCCTTACCCTAACCCTAACCCTAACCCTCACCCCAACCCTAACCCTAACCCTAACCTTAACTCCTTTAAGAATCCCTGCCTGAGACTGAGAAGAGGAGTTCAGAGACAGAGAAGAAGGGGAGTCAGAGAGTGCAGCACACATCCCATACATGCACACTACAGGCCCGGGACGAGTCAGCAAGGCTGCTTAGTAGAACAGGCAGTGGAGGCAAAACATATGGAAGGCTAGATAAATGAACTCAACTGGCCACATCTGGCCCATGGGCCAAAGTTTGATGACCCCTGGCCTAGTACATGTACTAGACAATAGTCCTTTGAGTGATTTCTCTGACCCCCTTTTGGTTTTCTTTCAACCACTATACCTATTTATACCTACATAGTATCATGTCTTTCATTCTGTGTTGCATTGTACCATAAAGTTTACTTCTCTCTCATTCATATAAAACTGTGGAATTTTTGAAGTTCTATGGTTATATCATTTTAAGTTTTAGATATTGTAATTTACAATACAATTCATAATAGTTCTTTATGCATAGACTGTTCCAACACCAGACCATCCACTAGTGTTTCCACTTCTCTCCGCTTTCTCAGTGGTTAAGATTACATCTTAATAATATTGCCAATCATCAGTGTTTAGTATAGATTGTTGATTTTCAGGAACTTTGATGAATGGGTGAGTGAATAAAAGTATTACATATTTTTAATCAAAAATAGCAGAAGGAGGTGTTCTTTACATGAATGAAACCTAAACACAATCATATATGTAATCAAGATGTTTAAATAAAAAAAAGTAGTTACTCAGAATAGACCAAAAGGAGGACTATTCTGTGTGGCTTATTTATAGAATATGAAATTATTATACACTATGCATAAATACAAGAAATATATTGGGAATAAAAGAAGTTGTTTTTTATTGATATATATTTCTTGGTGAATGTGAGAAGACAGTACACATGTTTTGAATATCTAAAGCATAGACTAAAATACATTCAGCAAAGGACAGACAAGTTAAAGTATAGTTAAAGACTATTCTTATGATTGATAGAACCAAGAATAATTAGCAACAGTGTTGAGGTTTTTAATGATAAAAATGAGAGTACTGTGAATAATTGCAGAATAAGCAACATTCTTTTTAAGTGTACATGATTCTTTTTATCAAAACTGGTTAAGAAAGGTGGTCTCAGGGCCAAAGAGATAGCATGGAGGTAGGGTGTTTGCCTTGCATGCAGAAGGACGGTTGTTTGAATCCCAACATCCCATATGGTCCCCTGAGCCTGTCAGGAGCGATTTCTGAGCATAAAGCCAGGAGTAACCCCTTAGTGCTGCTGGGTGTGACCCCCCCCAAATACAAAAAAACAAAAACAAGAAGGGTGGTCTCAACAAATAGTAAATGATTGAGGCCAGAGCGATAGCACAGTGGTAGGGCTTTTGCCTTGCACCAGCGGATCCAGGATGGACCTCAGTTTGATTCCCTGCCAGGAGCGATTTCTGAGCACATAGCCAGGAGTAACCCCTGAGCATCACCGGGTATGGCCCAAAAACCAAAAAAAAAAAAAATAGTAAAAGATTGAAGTTATTATTTTTGTAACTACGGCAGAAATATAAAATAAGTGTTTCGAAAAGGAAGAAATCAAAAGGTATTTAGAAATTTAATAGCAAAACTCTAAATGATCACTATCTCTTTCTAATCAATCTACTATCACAATGAAAATTGGAAAAGCATATTTTTCTGATTGTTAATGAAGCAGAATATACTAATATATGTGCGAATTAAAGCCAAAGCCAGTCTCTGAGGAAACTTTATAGGGCTTAAGCTATATTAATTCAATTTTAGAAGCTATACATAATATATATTTTAAAAGAAATAATGCTAAAGTCCTGATTAAAGCATACCTCATAAGCTAGAGAAAAAGCACAATAGAAGAGGGGAAACATTAAAAACAGTCTATAAAATAGAAATGCATAAATAATTCTAAAGACTCAAGATTTTATTCTTCAAATAATAAATTTATAAAAATGGGAGAGAGATAGACACAAAATAGTCTCACACATCTGTGGGATTTAAGAAAAATAAAAGAGTATTTCAATAATACCTAGAGACAATAGAGATGAGTGAGGGCTGGAAGGACCAGTACATGATATGAAGCTTACCATAAAGAGTGGTGAGTGCAGTTAGAGAAATAACTACACTGACAACTATCATAGCAATGATAGTGAGTGATAGAAATATAATGCCTGTCATATACAGGCAGCGGTGGGGAAGAAGGGAGATGGGGACATTGGTGGTGGTAATGTTGCACTAGTGAAGGGGGTATTCTTTTTTATGACCGAAACCCTACTACAAACACATTTGTAATCATGATGCTTAAATAAAGATATTATTTAAAAAAAATAGCAGATGCCGGGGCCAGAGGGATAGCATGAAGGTAAGGCATTTTTCCTTGCATGCAGAAGGTCGGTGGATCGAATCCCAGCATCCCGTATGGTCCCCTGAGCCTGCCAGGGACAATTTTTGTGCATAGAGCCAGGAGTAACCCCTGAGCGCTGCCGGGTGTGACCCAAAAACAAAACAAAACAAAACAAAAAACCAAAAACAAAAAAATAGCAGATGCTCTAATTATTGATTAAATTATTTTTTAGAGCACCTAGTTTTTCTGTAACGAACGCTTAATTTATATAAGTGCAGTCTTTTGTTTTTTCATAATATTGGTACAGCAGAACAATTGAATTGTTCAACAAGTCTTAGTTGCAAAAGAATTTTTTTGGGGGGGGCCACACCCGTTTGATGCTCAGGGGTTACTCCTGGCTAAGCGCTCAGAAATTGCCCCTGGCTTGGTGGGCCATATGGAATGCCAGGGGAAAGAACTGCGGCACTTACTTGGCTAGCGCTTGCAAGGCAGACACCTTACCTCTAGCGCCATCTCAGTGGCCCTGCAAAGGAATTTTTTCAGTTGAATCAAATAAAGTTAGTTGGGAGAAAATAGTTAACACCTTTTTTTAATACTTTATTTAGCATAACTCAAGAAAACGATGTTGAATCTTGACTTCATGATATTTATACTATCTTATTTTTAGCAGTTTTATAGATAGCTGAGTATTCTTTTTCTACAATCTATTTTTTTACTTAAACAACTTTATTACATACATGATTGTGTTTGGGTTTCAGTCATGTAAAGAACACCACCCATCACCAGTGCAACATTCCCATCACCAATGGCCCAAGTCTCCCTCCTCCCCACCCGACCCCCGCCTGTACTCTAGGCAGGCTTTCTATTTCCCTTATACATTCTCATTATTAGGATAGTTCAAAACGTAGTTATTTCTCTAACTTAACTCATCCCTGCTTGTGGTGAGCTTCCTGAGGTGAGCTGTGACTTCCAGCTCTTTTCTCTTTTGTGTCTGAAAGTTATTATTGCAAGAATGTCTTTCATTTTTCTTAAAACCCATAGATGAGTGAGACCATTCTGCATCTTTCTCTCTCTCTCTCTCTGACTTATTTCACTCAGCATAATAGATTCCATGTACATCCATGTATAGGAAAATTTCATGACTTCATCTCTCCTGACAGCTGCATAATATTCCATTGTGTATATATACCACAGTTTCTTTAGCCATTCATCTGTTGAAGGGTATCTTGGCTGTTTCCAGAGTCTTGCTATGGTAAATAGTGCTGCAATGAATATAGGTGTAAGGAAGGAATTTTTGTATTGTATTTTTGTGTTCCTAGGGTATATTCCTAGTAGTGGTATAGCTGGGTGGTGTGGGAGCTCAATTTCCAGTTTTTGGAGGAATCTCCATTTTGCTTTCCATAAAGGTTGAACTAGGCGACATTCCCACCAGCAGTGGATAAGAGTTGATAGCTGAGTATTTTTTTTTTAATACATAAAGTAACAAACACATTTTGCTTATGTATTTCCTGGATTTTTCTTTTTTTTTTAGTTTTGCTTTATCAAAATTATCTTTTTTCCCATATTCCCTCTCATTATCTTATACCTAATATTATTTTATCTTTTACTTTTATTGCTTTATTTAAGCACTGTGGTTACACATTTGTTCTTTGTTAGGTTTAAGTCATACAATGTACACCATCTTTCACCAGTGCACCCTTCCTGACACCATAACCAATGTCTACCTTTTTCCTTTGCACCTTGTACCTCTTACCCCTGTCTTGTTCTTTTCTCTTTTTTTTTATTGGCTTACATATCTTTCATGGTAGTATTTTAGGTACATGTTATCATTGAATCAAGGGAATTCCCATCACCAAATTTGTCCTCCTTCCACCCCTGTTTCCTTCCTGCAACCCATATCCCTACCCTCACCCCCCAGGCTGCTAGAGTAGGTGGTCCCCTCTGTGTCAAGCTTACTACTAGTGATCATATATCTGTTTGGCCCTGGTACCCTCCCTTATTCCTCCTCTATTTCAGAGGTGGCACTAGATAGTTTGAGTTCTGTGGTTTTGTTTGAAGGAAAGAAAAGCAATAGAATAGGGTAAAAAATCAAATAATCAACCCCTGCCTTGTTCTTATGCAAATTTTTTCTCTCACTGTCCCCCTCCCCTTTGCTTTTTGACTCTTATTTGTGCTATTGTTAATGGAGGGGTAACTTGACTATTAGTTTTTTCACTTTTAGCACTGAGTTCTTATCCATAGGGATCAGTTACATCCATCATTGTCCTAGTAGTATCTTGCCTATTCTAGTTATACTCATTTGCTTATTTTCTACCCTGGCTGGACCTTCTGATCTTTGTTTCTATTATCTCTGGGTATTATTACCATACTATTTATTGTTTATCTTATATTCCACAAATAAGATTACACCTATTCTTTATTTTTATAATAATTTTTTATTTTTATCAAAGTGGATTACAAGTCCTTCACAGTAATATTTTATATACATAGTGACATTGAATCAGGGGCATTCCCACCACCAATTTTGTCCTCCCTCCACCCCTTTTCCCAGCATGTATCCCATATTCTTCCTTTACCTCCTGTGCTACTATATATAAGTGGTCCTCTCTGTGTTTAGCTTGTTGTAGATTAGTATTGATTCAAGATTACACCTATTCTTAATCATAGAGTTCTACTTCAAATGCCTCATTCCATACCAGTACCTCAGAAAAAAATTCAATCTGCTTATTTCTATTACCAAAACCCAGTATTTTTATGATGACATTAATTTCCCGTGTTTATTTTTTGTCTGTCTTGTATATTATAAATTGATTCAATAGGGGTCCTAGCATTATGGCATACTATTTCTCTCTCCATTCAGTTTCTTAAATGCCCCCATTAATTTCAATGTTAAGGTTCTATAATTTCACTCTGTGTATGTATCCTGAACATTGTTTTCCTAGAAAATCCCAAGATTATATTTTCTAGTATCCTTCCATTTCAGTGAATTGTAATACAAAACCAAAATTCCAACTTATGTGTGACCATTCTTTTCTTGTTGGAGAAAAATCTCAATGTGCTGAACATGTGTTGTGTTTGCAGGAAGACCATATTCCATTTCTGGCATCACATGGTCCTCAAAGACTGCTGGGACCAACTCTGAGCACAGAGCTGGAATAGCCTCTGAGTAAAACAGGTGTGATTCCCAAAACCAAACCAAATCAAACAAAGCAAAACAAAAGACTGCACTTGTGAAGGAGAATGTACATATTATGACTGAAACCCAACTACGAATATATTTGTAACCATGGTGCTTAAATAAAGATATTATTATTTAAATGGGCCACTTTTTTCCTTTGCCAAGGACAGAAGCTAAAAAAATTTTGATAACAGAGGCAGTAAAACCTAAACTCCAAAAGGGGCCCTGCTCCTAAATAACAAGCAATATCAAAACACCTTAATAGAAATGTGAGTAAAATATAATAAATGGATAATAATATTGAGAGTGATAATAGAGAAACTGTAAATGCCACACTGCAAGAGATAAAATCTTTCTTCTGGCCTGAATCCCCAGAGGAATTTAGAAGTGACAGACCACAAATCCAGGACTGTTAAAAAAAAAAAAAAAAAAAAGAAAGAGAAACAACTTCTGTCTTGCTGATTCAATAGCTTACTTTGATAATTACGTTAGCCATAGATTGAATATAATGATGTTTAATGAGTTTTCAAATTGAGCCTGAGAGAATTTTCTTTCTTTGGTTTACATTTTATTTATTTATTAATTGCTTTAAGTTTTTTTTTGTTTGTTTGTTTTTTTGTTTTTGGGCCACACCCGGCAGTGCTCAGGGGTTACTCCTGGCTGTCTGCTCAGAAATAGCTCCTGTCAGGCACGGGGGACCATATGGGACACCGGGATTCGAACCAACCACCTTGCGTCCTGGATAGGCTGATTGCAAGGCAGATGCTGCTGTGCTATCTCTCCGGGCCCGCTTTAAGTTTTAAATATATTGATTCACAGTATCATTCAATAGTAAGGTTTCAGGAATAAAATGTTCCTACACCACACCCACTACCAAAGTGTCAGCTTTCCTTAACCAATGTCTCTAGGTTTCCTTTCCCACCTAACCCTTAGTAAAATATAGTTAGGCCAGTAAAAATTGTAGTTAAAAATAGTAGTCCAGTTCTTAGAGTTGCTACCACTGGCCATTTTTAATCTTTTAGTATGTCTCTTTATTTTTCTTATTTTTCTCCTCTCCTCTTGACTCACTTGCTAAGTAAGCTATCCTCTAAATCCATAGATGTAGCAGTATAACTGCAGAATATCATTTTTTTGTAGCTGAGTAACATTTCACTTTTTATACACCACAATTTCTTTATCCATTCATTTATTCTGGATTGTTGGGCTGTTTTCAGATCTTGGCTATTGTGAATAGTGCTGCAATGAGCAGAAACACAAATATCCTTTCAAAAATTATTTTGAGATCTCCTGGCATAAATATCAAGAAATATAATTGCTAGATCACAGAAATTTAATTATTAATTGTCTAGACATTTCTATATTGTTTTCCAAAAAGACTGATGTAATCAACATTACCACAAATAGTGAATGAGAGTTTGTGAAAAATGGCTTTAATTATGTTGAGGAAAATTTCTTCAGCCTCCATTGTATTGAGTTTTTATTATAGACAAGTATTAGATCATGTCAAGTGATTTCTTTGTGTCTACTAATATAATCATATGATTTTTATTTTTATTTGTATTGATGTGTTGTAGTACATTGATTAGTTTTAGATGTTAAACCATCTTTGCATTCCTAGGATTAATCCTACTTGGTCATGGTGTATGATCAATTGATGTACTATTTAATTAAGTTTGCTACTATTTTGTTGAGCACGAAACTTAAAATTTGGAGGACTGGGGTTCAATAATAGGCACTAAAAATAAGAAAGCAAATAAAATGCACATTCAGATCTAGCCTATGGATATCACTCTATGTAGAACAGGGTGAGGGAGAGATGATTATAGCAGAGCTAAACATCTCAGTTATATTTTGAATAGCTGAGTTTTATCATATTTTGTGTTCTATTATAGACACAACTATATTATATATTATATGTTATTGTTATATTATTATTATAGTTATATATAACTGCTCAAAAGAGTTAATGGAAGGTTTCCTAGATGTCTTTTTCAAAATTCTGAAACATGTACTCTTCTAACTGCATTAATTATAAACTTTAACTCAATTAAGAAACCTTAATAAAAATAAACTTGACATTATAGATTGTGTTTTCTACTTGTAAATATGTAAACTTCCTAGTACAGAACACTTGAATTATGCAGACTTGTCTCCCTGGTTACAAACTGGATTTGAAAAATCGCAGGTGTCCTTTGTAAGGATATGCTGCTCTCAGATATGGCAGAGAGCAAGAGAGCAGACTACAATAGTTGCTGTAGGTGGCATCCTTGGGAAATCTAAAAAGAAAATGTTACATTTTGCAAGTCTAATTAATTGATCTTTCAAATTCACCTACGTAGTGAATCATTATTCCTGTAGAAAGCAGAGAAACCATACTACTTGATTTTATAATAAGAGAAGCATATATTTTATTACATATCTGTATAAACTTCATATCATGATAGAAATAAGTTTACAGAACAAAGATCTAGTTTTCCTGAGTTTTACCTTTGTAACATCCTGCATGCACTCTGTTCTTTGCAGACAACTTTGGTGTAGACACTTTACCTTTATTCTCTTACTCCTATTGTAAGTTTTGAATCTCTTGGGTCAGTTATGAGATTGATAAAGGAAAGGTGGCAAATAAACATTTATAAAGCAAGTATTTTTTTCCAAAGTGAAGAGTGATGTCATTAAGTATTAAATAGCACATCTTGTCATTTCTAAATTGTAATATGCGGTATCAGAATCAGGAACAGATACTATTTGATTGATTTTCCCTTTCTAAATGCTTATATTTTATAATGCATCGTGTCTTAGGTTTGATTAGTAACTAAATTACTAAATAAGACTAGAGTATAGCCCTGGTTGTATGATATCTGAATGTTAGACATTTTATGATGAGTAACATCATTTTCCTGCAATAAACAATCAATTGATGAAATATTGTATGCAAATAATTTCCTACCTTTTCCACATTATTTTATATATTTTCATTTACTTTGACATTTATTTATAATTGAATTCAGCTGTGCAGTACACTCCTTCAAGCCAGATTCCTTCTTTTCCTATGAACTGAGGTTATTTAAATGATGTGAAGTTGATGGATGAAGTATGCTTATTATCATAAGTTGAATATTGTTGGTTGAGTACAGCTGGCTCTTGTCAGAAGATGAATAAACTAAGACTCTACATTTTGTAAACATTCTCAAGTAGACTGTGAGGGAAAAGATTTGGGAATTTTTTTATTGCTCAAGGCAACTCATCAAAGCAGTTGAGAAATAAGTGAAGTTTTATAGTTTTATAGTGTTTTCGAAAGCACTATTTGGAAAATTTTTTAAATTAAATGAACCTTAAGTGTCTACTTGTACAAACTGTGAACTAGTTGCTTTAGAGGTTAAGGTGATATGGCAAACTACCTGATATTAAGAGTCTAATGAGGTGTTAAGGAAATAACCCAATGGCCAGAGGAGGTCCATAGTTCATGCTTTGCATATACAGGGACAAAATTTTGAACCTGGCATTGCATGGTCCCCAACGTTTTGCTATTTAGGAGTCCCAACAGGAAGCATCCCAACAGAAAACAAATAAAAAGAGGTAGATAAAATATTTTTATGCTTTTAATCATTTGAATACTTGCAATTACATAAATTTGAGCCAGAAAGGCAATAGAGTTGATGAGGTATATGATTTTCACATGAATAATCTGGGTTCTATCCCTGGCATGCGAATGAACCCCAAACTCTGGCAGGAAGGATCACTGATCACAGAGCCAGAAATAAACCCTGTGCACAGGGTTATTCCAATAAAAGATTAGGAAAAAAATCAAGAACTTGAATAAATAGAACATGTTATACTACTATTCCTAATGAGATTAGCTAATCCCCCAAATTTAAACTTCAATTTTGATATTTTACATGTAAGAAATATGCTACTAGAAGACTGCATTCAATAAGTTCATAATCTGGAAATATTGCATAGGTCGGACAAAGAATCTGGTAAATAAGTTCTCAACTAACAGTAGTTGTAGTTTTCATTGAATAGTTAATTGAGGTTTAAGTAAGGTTACTTTAAAGCTTAAATGATTTGGAGTATAAAACAACTTGAAGGATAGCAATGATATATATATATATATATGGATATGAGACATAATCAAGGATAATATACTAATCATGATATTATTAAGAATACATCAATATAGAAATTAAGAGTGTACAAAAGTATGTGTGTACATATTTATTGGTGACAATATAAATTAACATAAATTACCTTCATTGTTTAATTGAACACTTTAATGACACTAAATCTATGTGCACTGGTAAATTTCTCAATTTAAGATTCAGTATGAATATATATAACCAATATAGTTTTTTCCATATTATACATGTTCATTATTGATTGGAGGTTGACCTACCAAAGCGTGCACAGAGGGCTCAGAAACCAATTCTTAACAATATGGTTATTTCTTAAAAATCTGGAAATTGAGCTCCCATATGATCCAGCATTATCACTCCTAGGGACATACCCTAAGAACACAAAAGCACAAAAATGCCCTCTGAATTCCTATGTTCATTGCAGGACTGTTTACAATAACCAGAATCTGGAAAAAATCCAAGTGCTTGACAACAGATGAGTAACTAAAGGAACTGTAGTACATCTATGCAATGGAATATTATGGAGCTGTCAGGAAAAATGAAGTCATGAAACTTTACTATACCTTGATGGACATGGAGACTATTATGCTGAATGAAATGAGTCAGGGTAGAAGTATATATTCCACTCAACTGTGGAATATAAGGAAAAATTAAACACAATATTGTAATAATATCTAGAGACAATAGAGATGAGGGCCAGAGGACGAGCCCATGATATGAAGCTTACCACAAAGAGCAGCTAACTAATTGCTCTGACAACTACAATGACAATGATAGTGAGAGAGAAGTAGAATGCCGGGCCCCAAAGACAGGCAGGAGGTGGGGAAGGAGAGAAATGAGGAACATCAGTGGTGGATAAGTTGTAGTGAAGAGTGTTATAAATTCAATAACTTAATATAGTGACCATCCGCCTGGGACTGAGCAAGACAGAAGAGAGAAAGGGAAACCAAGTATACTTTTTGTTCCTCCTAGGATCTGAGGCCTGCCACCTCCGCCCCAGGTTTTCAAAGAAAGGGAAAAAAGAGATAGAAAGAAATTCACTGACTAGAGTTGGCTGGGGGAGGCCATGGTACAAGAAAGAAAAAAGGAATAGATACAAAGCAGGCAGCATCTTGCTGATGTTTAATCAGTGCTGCACTCCCGAACCCCATGAGCTGGCAGGAGCTACTATGGTTATTATTCCTGGGCCCCCACACAAAGGTCCAATTTTTTTCTTTTATACCCAGCATGACAAGGGGAGCATTCAAGGGATATGTTCAGAGGCATGTCCAAGTTCAGCTGTCATTTAGTGGGGTTATACAAGGATTATGTCCAAGTCCAACTGCCATACATCAAGAAATGAAACCCAACTACACATATTTCTGAAACCACACTGCTTAAGTAAAGGAATTTTTTTTTTAAAAATACTAGATCGAGCTGTATGGGCCTGAAGCTTCAGTATTTGTCTATGATGTGGAACTTCTACCAGCTAACACATCAGTTCTTCTGTAAGCTCCAGCACTACATAACACATGGTACAGAGAGTAATTATGTAGTGTTGGGGGCGGAATCTAGGGTCTAGTGCATAACAACCTTGTATTCTTGCCTCTGCGGTATCTCCTGGCCTCTGTCATACATATTTCTTATCATGAAACAGTTTTTTTAATTCAAATTGCACCCAAATTGTCTCAAAAATGTAATATTTCATCTTTACTTGTTGAAGAATAGTATTCCACTCTGTATCTATGATTGTTTTGTTTTAGAATTACAATTAGTTGATCTACTCATTAAGAAGCCTACTTTCCAGCAATCCTAACTTAGAGAATTTAGATTTTGATGAAGAGGTAGCTGGTGAGAGACAGCATACTGCTTTTTGTATTAATAAATGTCTTAGGTTTTTCTTCTTTGTTGGTTTTAGTTTTGTTCAGAGAGTATTCCTGGCTCTGGTCTCAGATCACTCCTAGTAATGTTTGGAAGATCATTATGTAGAGCTGGATTCAATACTAGGCTATCTGCAGGCAAAGAAAGTGCTTTAAATCCCAAACTGTCTATCCAGCTCTATAAGATGTTTTTAAATGCAAAAAATTTCTCATAAGTAAAATGAAAGATAAAACAATGAGTAAAAAATGTTGGAAAACTGAGTCAGCCAGGCTTACGATAACTCTTGGGAAAGGAAAGGCTGTATTTAATTTCTTAGCACAACCTTGCCAACTTTAAGAATTAAACTGAAACCAAGATAGAAAACTAAGTTTTGAATCTTTTTTTAAAAAAGTATTAAACTTTGATTTAAATGTATAGGAAAAATAAGTGTATAAAGGGATGAAAACATGTTATATTTGAACAATAATAGTAATATTAGTAACAAATAATCACTACTATTGGTTGAAAACACTTTTGTTCAGTTTTTGTCTACACCAACAGTGCTCAGGGGCTACTTTCAGCTGAGAGTTTGGGAGTTGTTCCTGACTTTGCTCAAGGGGACCATGTCATGTGGTACTGGGACTTTAACACAGACCTCTGGCATGTAAAACATGCACTTTAGTCTTTTGAGCTACCTATGCTGAGAGCTCATGTGTGTACTTTTACTTTGTACTTTTATTATGTAAAATTTTATAGAAACTTTGGTAGTGTAGTAGTGGAGGTAATTATTATATTTACTTTTATTTTATAAAGACAAAAACATATCTAGAGCTGCTAACTAATGACATTATGGTACAAGGAAATACAAATACTTAAATTAAGAGAGTGATCTGTTCAAGTGTTAAAAATTGCTATCAGTTTATTGATTTATCTATATTCACAAATGAATACATAACTAATAAAATGTACAATGTTAATTTTCTTTGTAATTAGAAAAATTGATCCTAAAACGCAAAGAAAAACATTAGGAAAGAACCATGAAATCTATGAAAATGAAGAGCTGCAGCAGGAGGATTAGCATACCCAATATTAAAATATACTATCTCATAATGATTTCAGAATTTCTTAGAATGTTTTATGAAGTAGAGATAACATAAAAACAAAATAAGAACTTGTCAGCTAATTTTACACTGGATACAAATATACACTAAAAAAGCACTTAAAAGCAATGAGAGTAAAGGGTTTATCAAATAAATAGAGCTAGAATAAATAATTATATCAAAATGATAAAAATTTAAATAAAGATTTAGTATTAAAAGTTTTTCACATGTAGGAAACTAAAGTAAATGGAAATACATATGGAAAAATACAAATAAATCCTTGCAATTTATTGTTTATAAAAGTGATTTTTATAATTAATTATTACAAATAAGTGATATATATCCTACAATAAAAATCTTTCTAGGGATGCATGGGATCCCAGCTGCAAGAGCGCATCCTCTCCAGGACCACATAGCCTGATGGGTGTCAGCCAGAGAACTTCTGTGTCATTAGCCAAGCAGCCTGAGCCTAGGCAAGTAATGGTAGCCTTCAGGACCTCGGTGTCCCCCTCCATAAAGTAGGTCAACAACACTCTGGCTCCTTGCCTGCACTGAAGTCCCAGGCCCTTCCTAGTCTCCCTTCCTTCTTCACTGTCTCCAGCAACAGCTCTTTAAAGGATTGGGGATCTAAGGTGGGGGGGGGGGGTTCCACATGTGTCAGCCAGAAAAATTGGAGGGAAAAGGAGGTAAAGTAAAGTGGATCCTCTGGGCACCCTGAGAAACTGGAGAGCCTCTGGGTAACCCTAGAAGATGTGGGTAGCTTTGTAAATCTGCCCTGTAGCTCTGAGAAGGCCACTCTTTTGGGGTGAAAGTTCCAGAGCATGTTCTCCCTGTGGGTCTGTGTCATCCCCAAAGCCCAGTTGTGGCTCCTGCACCCTCTTTAGATATTCCATGGGGAGAGACCTTAGACAGATGGAAAGGGACGTACCGCGCTGAAAACAAGTTGGACCCTCGCTCCTCCAGACCCAGCTCTGTGGGGGGAAAAAGAGAGAGAGAGAGAGAGAGAGAGAGAGAGAGAGAGAGAGAGAGAGAGAGAGAGAGAGAGAGAGAGAGAGAGAAGAAAAATGAAAAAAATCTTTCCAGAAAATAAAAGATATATGGTTGCAAAAATGTTTAATTTCAACATCAGTCATTAGTAGAGAAAAACATCCTCCACTAAAAGTTTTTAACTATTCGCCTGGCAAATATCAAAATATTTGATATACAGAACTATAATTAATATGTTAACAGCTTTTTCACAATCTTTATTTTTAGTTACTTCTTTATTTAGGCACAATGGTTACAAAATTGTAGCTGTGTTTCAGTGTAACTTTCCTGCCACAAATGTCCCCATTTCCCATTTCACTGTTTCCTTTGAAGTGCAGAACCTTCTCAGTTTAATGTAGTCTCATTTGTTTATCTCTTCTTCCACTGGTTTGAATAGTGGTGTTTTCTCCTTGAAATGCCTTTAGTCTCAATGTCATGGAGTGTTTTGCCTATGTGTTTTTCTATAACATTATGGTTCTGGGTGTGATATCAAGGTCTTTAATCCATTTGGATTTGACCTTTGTGCATACTGTTAGATAGAGGTCTGTGTTCTTTTTTAAAAGTGACTGACAAGTTGTCCAAATACAATTCTTTTTGGAGGGGAGCCAAACCTGGTGGTGCTCAGGGGTTACTTCTGCCTCTGTGCTCAGAAATCACTCCTCTCGGGATCTGGACCATATGGGATGCCGGGATCAAACCCAGGTCCGACAGGAATGGGCTGCATGCAAGGTAAATGCCCTACTGGCTCCAACCCCACCAAACACCATTTGTTTTTGTTCTTGAGATAAAACAGCATTTTTAATTTGTATTATTTAAAATCTTTTTTAATATAATTTTTATTTTGATCATAGTGGCTTACAAATTGTTGAAAATAATATTTTAAACATTCCCATCAAAAAATGGGGAGAAGAAATGGACAGACACTTTGACAAAGAAGAAATACAAATGGCCAAAAGACACATGAAAAAATGCTCCACATCACTAATCATCAGGAAGATGCAAATCAAAACAACTATGAGGTACCACCTCACACCCCAGAGATTGGCACACATCACAAAGAATGAGAACAAGCAGTGTTAGCGGGGATGTGGAGAGAAAGGAACTCTTATCCACTGCTGGTGGGAATGCCGCCTAGTTCAACTTTTATGGAAAGCAATATGGAGATTCCTCCAAAAACTGGAAATCGAGCTCCCATACGATCCAGCTATACCACTCCTAGGAATATACCCTAGGAACACAAAAATACAATACAAAAACCCCTTCCTTACACCTATATTCATTGCAGCATTATTTACCATAGCAAGACTCTGGAAACAGCCAAGATACCCTTCAACAGATGAATGGCTAAAGAAACTGTGGTACATATACACAATGGAATATTATGCAGCTGTCAGGAGAGATGAAGTTATGAAATTTTCCTATACATGGATGTACATGGAATCTATTATGCTGAGTGAAATAAGTCAGAGAGAGAGAGAGAAAGATAAAGAATGGTCTCACACATCTATGGGATTTAAGAAAAATGAAAGACATTCTTGCAATAATAACTTTCAGACACAAAAGAGAGGTTATTTTAAATATAGTAAGAATAAGGCATTAAAACATATTGTTATGAGTTTCCATTGGAGTAAGTAATTTCCCATGGTATTCTTTACCTGTGATCCTGTAAAAGATCCCTAAGGGATTATTATGGGTCTTTGTAGTAAAAAGCTGATTACATACCTGTTCTCTCTATGCTGCTGTTTCTGCTGTTGCTGGTTTCTTTGTGGTATAATGGTTAGTCAAG
The DNA here is from genome assembly GCF_024139225.1 of Suncus etruscus. NCBI lineage: Eukaryota > Metazoa > Chordata > Mammalia > Eulipotyphla > Soricidae > Suncus > Suncus etruscus. Next base: position 63,018,214 of record NC_064863.1, on the reverse strand, counting down.
ACAAACACCATTTCTTTTTCTTTCTTTCTTTTTTTTTTTTTGGTTTTTGGGCCATACCTGGCAGTGATCAGGGGTTACTCCTGGCTGTCTGCTCAGAAATAGCTCCTGGCAGGCACGGGGGACCATACGGGACACCGGGATTTGAACCAACCACCTTTGGTCCTGGATCGGCTGCTTGCAAGGTAAACACCGCTGTGCTATCTCTCTGGGCCCGACAAACACCATTTCTTTTTCTTTTCTTTTTAATTTTTTATTTTTAATTATGAGAACAAAGATGCAAAGAAAGAGGACAAGGTAAAGTTACAGTGGAAGGACAATCACCCATAACATAATTCTCAGAAGTCCCCTTGCTGATATCTTAACTTTGAAATTTCAGCCAAAGAATATTAAGATAAATAAGACAGAATCCATGTACAATTATTTGTCTCTCAAGTTCCCAGATTGTAACACATTATAATATTTCTTAACAGCACACAAGGCAATCTAAAGCCATAAAACTTATGTAACTCCTTAAACATTACAGGCATAGTATTTTTCTACATTTCCATGTACATGCATATTAGCTTAAGTTAACCTCAAATTTTAAGTGGGTTCTTTTTAAGGATTAGAGTCAAAGGAGCACAGTAAAAATGGTGTTAGTGGCCATACTAATAACAGATAATGCAAACTTTATAACCAGGAAGGTTGTAAGGGACAAAGATGGACATGTCCATTAGTATGGCCACTCCAGCTTTTTTATGGGTGTTGTTTGCTTATATAATTTTTCTCTGGCCTTTTATTTTGAGTCTATGTTTGTTCTGACTATTCGGGTGCGTTTCTTGTAGGCAGCAGAAGGTTGGATTGAGTTTTTTGATCCATTTAGCCACTCTGTGTCTCTTAACTGGTGCATTTAGTCCATTGACGTTGAGAGAAAAAATTGTCCTGGGATTTAATGCCATCTTTATATCAAAATTTGGTGTGTCTTTTGGTTAGTCTTGTCTTAAATTAGGTCTCTCAGTTTTTCTCTTAAGACTGGTTTTGATTCTGTAAAGTTTCTGAGCTGTTTTTGTCTGTGAAACCATGCATTCTTCCGTCAAACCAGAAAGTGAGTTTTGCTGGGTACTGTATTCTAGGTGAAGCATTCATTTCATTCAGTCTTGTCACAATATCCCACCACTGTTTTCTGGCTTTGAGTGTTTCTGGTGACAGGTCTGCTGTAAATTTCAAGAATGCTCCCTTGAATGTAATTTCTCTTTTTGACCTTGCTGTTTTCAGAATTCTGTCTCTATCTGTGGGATTCGTCATTGTGACTAGGATGTGTCTTGGCGTGGTTTTTCTGGGGTCTCTTTTGGTTGGTACTCTTCGAGTATGCAGGATTTGATCACATATATTCTTTAGCTCTGGAAGTTTCTCTTTAATGATGTTCTTGACCATTGATTCTTCCTGGAAATTTTCTTCCTGTGTCTTTGGGACTCCAATGATTCTTAAGTTGTTTCTGTTGATCTTATCATAGACTTCTATTTTCATCTGTTCCCATTCTTTGACTAATGTTTCCATTGTCTGCACATTTGCTTTAAGTTTTTTTTTCAGTCTCTCCTGCTGTATGGAATTGTTATGTATCTCATCTTCCACAGCACCAAGTCTATTCTCAGCTTCTGATACCCTGTCCAAAGCTTATCCATTTTGTCATTCACTTCATTTACTGACTTTTTCAGGCCTGTTAGTTGACATGTAATTTCAGTTTGGAGTTTTGTGATTTCTGTTTTCATATTTTATTAGTTCTTATTAGTGGTCTGTTCAACTCGACTCATAGTTTCTTTGAGTTCATTGAGGATCTTCCATATTGCTAGTCTAAAGTCCTTATCTGAGAGGTTGATTAGTTGGTTGGTCATTATCTGGTCATCTGAATTGTCATCTTCATTCTCTATGTCTGATGCTGGCCTGCGTTGTTTCCCCATTGTCACACTTGTATTGTGGGGTTTTCTACGTGTTGTGGTGGTATTCATTGGCTATATGATGCAGGCAGCACACTCCTCTGGCTCTGCCCTTTCTGGATGGACCGACTTGCCTCTAAGGGAGGGGAGTCCTCCGTGGATGAAGCCTCACATAGGATCAAATCTTAGGCCCAAGCACGCAGCAGAGAAGACAGTCTGGAGAGAAATGCTTGCTTCTGTGATCCAGCACAGTTCTTAGTGTGATTTTTTTCTTCTTGTTGTGATGGTGTTCTTTTCTTAGAAAGAGCGCAGGGCTGTGTAGCGAAGCGGAGCCAAAGTGCTCTGCTGGAGCCTCTTTTCAGCCCACTCCCAAGAGGTTCATGCAACAGGCTAGTAGACAGTCACACACAGGCAGCACTCACAGTTTTTCACAGTCGGGCCCTACTGGGCAGGTGTAGTTTCGTGGATTTTCCCAGTCGGATGTCACAAACAGGGGACCCAGCTTCTGCAAAGCCTAGCCGGTTTTTATGTTATGGAGTCCAGCCCTGGACTTGGCCTCTGGGAGTGCTAGTTTTCTGGAGCCTCTTTTCGGCCCACTCCCAAGAGGTTCACGCAACAGGATAGTAGACAGACACACACAGGCAGCACTCACAGTTTTTCCTCATCTATGGGTTTTAAGAAAAATGAAAGACATTCTTCAATAATAATTTTCAGACACAAAAGAGAAAAGAGCTGGAAATTACAGCTCACCTCAGGAAGCTCACCACAAAGAGTGATGAGTTTAGTTAGAGAAATAACTACATTTTGAATTGTCCTAATAATGAGAATGTATGAGGGAAATGGAAAGCCTGTCTAGAGTACAGGCAGGGATTGGTTGGGGAGGAGGGAGATTTGGGACATTGGTGATGGGAACGTTGCACTGGTGATGGGTGGTTTCTTTACATGACTGAAACCCAAACACAATCATGTATGTAATCAAGGTGTTTAAATAAAATATATATATATATATATATATATATATATATATATATATATATAAAAGTCTCTAAACTGCTACTTATTAATGAAATATGTTTATGCTCCAAACTTAAATGTAACTCTAGCTGGGTGAAGTAGTCTTGGCAAATCATTCATTTTGTTGAATTTTTTCACTATATCCTGTCTTTGGGCCTTGAGGGTTGCTTGTGACAAATCTACTGTAAATCTTATGAATGTTCCTCATATATATATACATATATATATACATATATATATTTTTTTTGATCTTTCTACCTTAAACATTCTAGCCCTACCTGTGAGTTTCACATTGTGATTAGGATGTGTCTTGGGTATTTTTCTTTGGATCGTTTTTAGCTGGTACTCTTCTAGTATGATGGGTTTGTTTGCACGAACAATTTAGCTCTGGGAATTTCTCTGCAGTGATGACCTTAACTGTTGATTGTTTATGTGGCCTATTTTCCTGGGTCTCTGAGACTCTAGTGATTCATATGTTGTTTTTGTTGAGTTTACCAAAGACTTCCATTTTCATCTGTTTACAATTCTTTGAATATTTTTCCATTGTTTATCAGTTTTTGAGGCTCTTTTCAAAAGTCTTCTGCTGTATGGAGTTATTATGCATATCATCTTCCAGCTCTTTGATTCTCTCCTCAAATGCATTTATTATGTAGGAGAGGCTTTCCAGTAAGGTTTTCATTTCACCTGCCAAGTTTTTCAGTCCTGCTATTTCTGTTTGAAGTTTTCTCATTTCTACTTTTATATCCCCTTGATTCTTATCTGTGGTTCAGTTTATTCCATTGTTTTTCTTGAATTTTTTGAGCATTCTCCAATTTTTTTCTCTAACATATTTATTGGTGATGCTATATAGGTGGTTGGCACTTTTTGCAGAGCTACAGTATTTTCTAAGTATGTTGTTTGCTGTGTTATTTACCCATTGTGTCCTTTGATGTGGTGGGTTTTAAGTGTTGTTCTGGGTTTATTAACTAGAATATATGTATGTAGCTGTGGAGTAGAGGAGATTGGGGAATGGGCATCACCAAGCCTCATGTCTGCCTTCTTGTTAATTCCCTGTAGGTCTGAAGGAGAGAACACTGAACACTTTCAGTCTCAGGGTGCCTGGGAGAAGCTTGCTATGCTGCTGGTCATTCTTCCTGCTTGTTTTCTTCAGGGCTATGGACTGTTCCTCATTTCACAGTCTAATAGAGGGAATTTAATGCATATTCTTTGAAAATATTTGGCAATATTTGTCTATACATAGAATGTCATAAGGGATGTGATTGAGCCTTAAATAAATTTGGCTCTGAGTTAAATTTCTGACCATCAATGTGGACTCGTGAGCTTCACTAGTTTTGGTCTTGGTACCCCATGCTTGGCTAAGTGTGGCCTCCAAAGTTTATAATAACAACACAAACTTTATTTTGTATTTAAGGGCATTTCTAGGGATATTTTCTCAATTGAATAAAAATGATTATGTCTAGGCATAAAAATTAGGCATCTTGAAATTTGCTCAGTAGAAAACAATGCACATTAATCTTTTTCTTAAATAATTTTTATTGAAACCATTGTGAATTACAAGTCCTTTATAGTTGAATTTCAGATGTACAGTGATAGTGAATTAGGGCCATTCCCATCAACAGTGTTGACCTTCTTTCACCAGTTTCTAGCATGCATTTTATAACTTCACCTTTAGCTCCTAGCCTGCCAGTGTAACTGGCACTAAGTATACATTTTTATAGTTTGCATCTCTTGATTCTATTGTTGTTGACTTTGACTTGGGTATTTAGTTCTGTTATTTTTAATCGCGAATAATGCACCTGAGGCTGCTTAGCCCTGGCCCCATCCTCTTTAATTTTCTTCTCAGTTTTGTGGAAAAATACAGAAATATGGGGTAAAGCAAAGCAATTCATGTCCCAGGTTTCTATGAGAAATATGGGAGCACCTATCTAGAAGATACAAATAAAATTTAAGACTAAAAGGGGTTGCCAGGTTTTTTTTTGTTTTTGTTTTTGTTTTTTTTTTTTTTGCATCAGTGCAGCAAACAGAGAAATTACAAAGGAAATACCCTTGGCCTAATAAAACAGGCTGTCTCTACTCATGAAGCATCCTGTTATAAGATCAGCTCCAGGCTCCAGGCATATTAATAGTTAAACCCCAAGGTCTTTCTTCATAGTCCCAGGAAAAGTTCTCCTCAGATCCTATGTTGAAGCAGGGGTGTTTTGGAAAGTCTTCTGATTTTATCTTACTGTTAGGGGCAAGGCAGGGAAACCTGCCCTGATGCAAAATGTTGCTCTTTCCTAGTCATAAGGGAGCAAATTGGTGCCAGGGCTGCATTAGGGCCTCTCCAGGTTGAAGCTTGATTCCTGGTGCTGGTGCAGAAAACTGTGCCATTTTCTAGGATAGGACCCAAGGTTTGGGGTTAGACAGTTGATTTTAATAAACTGAGGCTTAAGTCAAGTCTCTATGACAATTGTTCAGGATGAAAGTGCTCCACTGTACTATAAAATTTGAGTCTGTATACCTATTAGATAAGAACTTCTTTTTATACATAAAACTTACCCCTTTTTGATGTGCTTATGCAAAAAGGAACAATGCCACATGACACCACTGGTGCCTAAAGATGTAAAAAATAAAAGCTAAATAATCCCTATCACCTGGTTCTAACCTGAACTCAGATCCCAAGAAAAACCTATCTACTAGAATTTCCTCCTTAGCAGATTCTAAAGTAGATGGAGAAAGCTACTTCTACATAAGGAAATACACACTAAGAATTATAATTTTAAGAGCATACACATAAGGAAATATACAAGAAAAACTTACATATATCCTTTAAGTCTTTTGAAATAGTAATGCGGGGGTAAAATCTAGAGCACAGTTTCAACCTGTGATGTGGTTTTGTGGAGTTTGAAAATGGTTTGTATAAGTCAGGAATCAGGTAGTGTCTTCAAGCTAAGTATCTCTCCAAAACTCAATCTAAAGTGATCAACAGTTCCAGTGAAGGGAGGTGGGAGAAAAGGGGCCACAGAAAGTGTATCAACAGGAGCAGTGGTGGCAGTTTCTTCCCATGCGGGCCTAGAGGTTGTCCTTTCATGGTGCGAGCCAGCTAGTAGTTGGCTATGACAGGAGGAAAGTTCCAATTCCTAGGTAGTTAATAACTGAGAGCAAAGAGGGTTAGATAGGGAGAAATAACAGATTATGGGTGAGCGTGTAAGAGGATTAAAAAAGGATTTGTATAGTGGTAGTCAGGGGAGGGAGAAAAGGAAGTTTATATATAATAGGGACTATATGCAACATAGACAGGGATTATGTACAATACAGTTTAGACAGACATAGATATTGTCCAACAAACACACACACACACACACATTGTGCATCTATCCATAGATTGCAGTTGAAAAACTGACCCATGTGGAATGGGTCAGAGCTCTTTAAAAAATTGAGACTGGCAGATTGGGGAGAAAGGTTTTTTCAGTTTTTAGGCAAATTGTCATTGGTGAGGGTAAACTTTGCTGAAGAGTGGCTTTTGGGGTTTAATTATGCATATAGTATTCTTAGAACAATCATAATATTTACATCTAGTATAGTACACATTATACTAATGAGCACTGTAAGAGAACTCTACACCATGAAGTATGATCTACCAGGTCACAAGCATCCAAGTTACTTTCCTGAAAGCAAACGGAAAATATGGGCATTATGATATAATTGTAATCTTATTTAGTAATAATAATATTAATAATTAATAATAATAATCTTAGCTTTAATAGAGATTAAAAAGTTCCAAAGACAGACTCAATGAATGAGCACTGTAGCAAGAGTCTATAATGTGCAGTTACCTATTCCAGTGGTATCTGTGGTCATAAACATTGATCATATTAGCAAGAGTAATCAGGTGGAAAATGGATAGATTATTTTGTCAAGACATTACCATAATAAGCACTATATTTGGATTCTAATATTATATAGAATTGTAATGTGAAACTGGGGCAACCAACCTATATCTCCAAGAACTACCATAAACATAAAAGTTAGAGTTTTCATAGACATATTAAAATTAAGGCACTGAAACATTCTTATAGTGAGCACTTTAGTGGGAATCCAAGGTTTCTAATCACATTAGGAACCTGTTTCTGGGGATAAAGCCATTAGAACATTATTATAGACCTCTATAAAGTGAAGTTGATTGAACACCTGCTCAATCTCAACAGCTCTGTCCTTTGCTAATTGTCTATTGAAGCATTATGGTGAATATAGGATTTTGTGTTTTTCCTCTTTCACTCCATTTGTTTCCTTCTTCACACTATACTCCAGAGAGCCTACAGTGTTTGAGATGTCTGCTATTTAGACCATTTAGAATTTTAGACCATCTTCTAGTTCTATCCATTTCGTTGTAAATTGCATGATTGTATCATTACTTACAGCCATGTTTTACTCCATTGTATATATGTACCATGTCTTAATGATCCTCTCATCTGTTGCTAGACATCTAGATTGATTCCAAGCCTTAACTATTGTACTGAGTGCTGCAATGAATAGCGGTGTGAATACATTCTTTTGGATGAATGTTTTTCTGTCCTGGGGATAGATACCCAAGAGAGGAATTTCTTAGTCAAATTACAGCTCAATTTTGAGTTTACTGAGAACCCTTCATACTCTGTTCAATAGGGATTATTCCAGGTAGCATTCCCACCAGCAGTAGATGAGAGTTCATTTCTCATGACATTCCCACCAAGAGATTATTCCCATCATTATTTATATATGCCATCCTCACTGGTGTAAGATAATATCTCCTTGTTGTCTTAATTTGGTTTTCCCTAATGATAAGTAATGATGAGAATTTTTCATCTGTCTGTTGGAAATCTGTTGGTCTTCCTCAGAGAAATGTGTTCATTCTCTCTCCCCATTTTATTATTTTTTTTAGGTTTTGTAGAGCTAATATTTGTAAGTACTTTTAATAATATCCTATATCTAAAAACTTTATCTGATGTGTTGAGTGCAGAAATTTTCTCCCAATTAATTAGCTGTTTTCTAATTTTAACTTGTATTTCTTTCACCATACAGAAACGTTTTAGTTTGCTGTAGTTCCATTTATTTAGGTTTGATGTTATGGTTCTTGCAATTGGCATCCTATTATCAAACACTTCTTTAAGGTCTAAGGCTTGAAGTGTTCTGTTGATGTTTTCCTCAATAAATTTTATAGATTCAGGTTTCATCTCAAAGTATTTATTGTTATTTGAATTGATTTTTGTGTAAGATGTGAGATATGGGACCAGAGAGATAGCATGGAGGTAAGGTGTTTGCCTTGCATGCAGAAGGTCAGTGGTTCGAATCCGGGCATCCCATATGGTCCCCGCAGTCTGCCCAGAGCGATTTCTAAGCATAGAGCCAGGAGTAACCGCTGAGTGCTGCCAGGTGTGACCCACCCCCAAATAAATAAATAAATAAATAAAGATGTGAGATATGGATCAATCTTTAATTTCTTACACATGGCTATACAGTTGTTCCAAAACTATTTGTTGAGGAGACTGTCTTTGTTCTATTTCAAACTCTTCACTCCTTTGTCAAAGACTAACTTACCATATATTTGAGACTTGCCACTGGACAGTCTGTTATTGTAGCAGGTCAGCCCCTGAAGAGGTTGACTGATGGAGGGATGGAAAATGAGGCCCTTTTCTTCCAGCTCGGAGCACGCGTCTGCCACCCTGTCTAGCCCACGGTTCTGAGGTGAAACGGCGGGTAAACAGCTCGCAGACAATCAGGCTCGTGGAAATATTTGCTTTATTCGGATGGACAAAACTGAAGTCCAAAGACTCAGATTCAGTTCCAGCCAGCAAAAAGCTCTCGCCTTCCACAGACCCTTGCTCTTATAGTCCAGAGTCAGGTCCCACCCAATGGTGGGATCAGATACCAACCAATGGTGGAAGCAGAATCAGGTCCTACCCTAGGGTGGGGGCAGAATGCCAGGTCACACCCTAGGGTAGGGCACAATCACCTAATCAGATTAGGGTGAGCAACATAGTAATCCCCCAAAATATTTACATACACAACAATTCCCCCTTTTGTTTTTAGTAAACAAACAATATTGTCTACAATTATTAAAAGAAAAATTAGTCACTAATAAAAGAGCGGCTGTTTGCATAAGCGCATCACAGGAAAATGTAAAGAAAAACTTCTAACCTAAGCACAGGGTGTCTAAAACCAGAAACATGTATCAAGGAATCAACTACAAGCTCCTGACAAGATAAATCTAAGACGTACATAGATCTTTCGAAGAGACACCAGAAAGGTTGTGTAGCAGGCAAGGAGAAGCACCTTTTCTTTATTTGTTGTTGTTGTTGTTGGTTTTTGGGTCACACCTGGCAGTGCTCAGGAGTTACTCCTGACTCCACGTTCAGAAATCGCTCCTGGCAGATACCGGCATTTGAACCAATGACCTTCTGCATGAAAGGCCAACGCCTCACCTCCATGCTATATCTCCAGCTCCATTTTCATTCAAGTTCAGGTAGACCAGAAAGCCCATCTTTGAGGGCATTGAACTAGGCCTTTATTTCAGAAGAAGAGGCTCATACACCCTCTGCACAGTGGGGAGCCACTGCAATGATGATCAATAGGTATCTGAACTTAGTCCAAGTTCTTAATCCTGTCTGAAGTCCATAAGATGTCTGAAATTGATGTCGACTATTTATAGATGGGAGCTTAAGTCACAAACCAAAACAAATTGTTAAGCTTAAGTCACAAACCAAAACAAATTGTTGTGTATGTAAATATTTTGGGGGATTACTATGTTGCTCACCCTAATCTGATTAGGTGATTGTGCCCTACCCTAGGGTGTGACCTGGCATTCTGCCCCCACCCTAGGGTAGGACCTGATTCTGCTTCCACCATTGGTTGGTATCTGATCCCACCATTGGGCGGGACCTGACTCTGGACTATAAGAGCAAGGGTCTGTGGAAGGCAAGAGCTTTTTGCTGGCTGGAACTGAATCTGAGTCTTTGGACTTCAGTTTTGTCCATCCGAATAAAGCAAATATTTCCACGAGCCTGATTGTCTGCGAGCTGTTTACCCGCTGTTTCACCTCAGAACCGTGGGCTAGACAGGGTGGCAGACGCGTGCTCCGAGCTGGAAGAAAAGGGCCTCATTCTCCATCCCTCCATCAGTCAACCTCTTCAGGGGCTGACCTGCTACATAATGGCGCCCAAACAGGGACCTGAACCCTGGACCCTCAGAACTGTAAGTGAAATATTTCATTGGAAATTTCCTATGCTGACCATCAAATGGTTTCTGTGGTTAGTCATGTGGATTTTACCACCCTTAGTCTTACGCATTGGTGCTCTAGTATACAAGTGGATCATTCCATTTTGTTTAAAACTAATTGGTTTTGATCTAAGGACAATCACTGCAGTTGGATGGTTGTGGTCTATATTTCAAATGAAAAGTGTAGTGTCTCTAGCCATCATAGTTTGTGGAATTTCTGTGTTGACTAACGTTATTATTATGAGCATAGTTATTTGCTGTTATTTCTATTTAGGAAATAGAAAGTGTAGAAATGGTGAGGCTAAAAACACTATAGATAATAAGGAAATTTATCTGACGAAAACTCAGACCAAGGTGCAGGCTGACGAATCCAGCCCCACCATCAACAATATAGAAATTTTTGCTGGAAGAAAAACAACTCAGAATGTTAAGCCTGATTCTAGTGAATTGCTTGACAGTAGTGACTCAGATAATGATCTACCTCCAGTGCTAACTCCACGAAGTATGCCTCCTTCTAGTCACAAAATTGAATCGCAGAGCAGAGCAGATTCAAACGATGAACCACATGCTCGGTCTCAGAGCTCTATTCAGAGTAACTTTGCTAATCAGGCCTTATCCCCTATAGACGGGGTAAATGTTTCTAACTATGTACCCTATCAGATGGAAGAATTAGATCGGTTTAAAAGATCATGTAAAGAAAATGGGCCAAAATCGCCATACAGTGTGGAGTTATTAAGACTTTGGAGTCATAACTCATCTTGGACTTTGTATGATTTTAAAAGAATCGCTGAAATATGCCTGTCGTCTAAACAGCGAACTGAATGGGAAATGTACTATTCAGAAGGCATAAAAGCTAAATTATATAGTCCAGATGGTATGAAAAAGCAAGTGGCAGGTGTTACTCTATCGTATGAATTATTGATGGCAGAAAATCAATTTGCAAATATTCAGACACAAGCAGCTTTACCTAAGGAAATCTTAAATTTAATCAGGGAGATTGCATTGTCAGCATGGGAAAAAATTGATTCTAACAGCATTGGTAGAGGAAACTTTTTAAAAATTACCCAAGGGCCTTATGAGTCATTTGCAGAGTTTGTAGGTAAGATTAAAGATGCTCTGAAGTTACAGGTGGAAGATGAGGAGATTAGAAACTTCCTAGTAAAATCTTTGGCCTATCATAATGCAAATTCAGCCTGTAGATTAGTATTGAATACATTAAATGAAAAGTCAGGTCTGAATGATTACCTTTATGCCTGCCGGAATGTCTATGTGGAACCCCAACCCCCACCCCACTCAGACTCAGTACAAACCTTCCCAGTTACCAAGGGAACAATGCCTTACTCCCCTCGGGGACAGAACACTTTCCGGAAACCAGGTCTTTGCCCAAAATGCAAAAGGGGTCGCCACTGGGCGAAAGATTGCAGATCCAGAAACCTCATTAATAATAACCTAAGTAGAGGTTTCAACACAGTCCCCAGGAGGCAAATCGCCTGCTACCATTGTGGAAAACAGGGACATATCAAAAGAAATTGTCGTCTCCTTATAAATTCAGCTCCCCAAGAACACACATACAAGATGCAGGGAAACGCCCACAGGGCCTCCCCCCAGGCCCTTCCAAATCAGGGGCAAAGTTCACAGACAATAATCCTTCCAAGCCCAGCCCAAGAAAATTCATCACGATAAGGGAATTAATCCACTCTACTTCAGGGAGTGCCGGATTAGACATATTATGCCCAGAGGACATTACAATTTACCCAGGAGCATGCCCTTACATGTTAGAAACTGGCATTGTAGGCCCGCCACCCCCAGATACCATGGGTTTGATCCTTGGCAGAAGTTCCCTCAACATAAAGGGTATATCAGTAATCACTGGTGTCATTGACTCAGATTCCATGGGAGAAATCATTGTAGTTATTACTGTACCAGTTACATGGACCTTTAAAAAAGGAGAAGCGATTGCCCAGATAGTAATAGTGCCTTATGTCAAATTTGGGACTTCAGATAAGACTAGAATTGGAGGTTTTGGAAGCACAGATCCGGGTGCTGCTCAAAACCCAATCGTGGCTCTGGTTACTAAATGTAAAGATGAACACCCAATGATCAAACTTCACTTGGAAGGCAAACCCTTTGATGGAATGATAGATACGGGTGCTCAGGTTACCGTAATTTCTGATAAAGAATGGCCAGAAAATTGGCCTCTTCAGGAAATCTCGTATTCCCTAGAAGGAATAGGAGGCCTGAGTTCCTTTCTGTTGAGTACGAGGACTATACTATTTTACGGCCCAGAAAATCAAAAAGCAATAATCAGACCTCACGTGGGCCTATTTTCACCATCCCTGTGGGGCCGTGACCTACACAAACAGTGGAAAGCAGAATTCCACATCCCATTAGCTCCAGAAGAGCCCGAACCTTCTTTTGATTTAAAAACCAAAAATTTTTAGTGGGGGCCACTGCCGTAAAAACACCAGCACCAATAAAAATAAAATGGAAATCTGATGAACCAATTTGGACAGGTCAGTGGCCCCTTAAAACTGATAAATTAAAGGTGCTGACAGAATTAGTGGAGGAACAGCTAAGTTTAGGACATATTGAACCATCTTTTTCTCAATGGAATTCACCTATATTCACTATAAAAAAGAAATCTGGTAAATGGAGACTTTTGATGGATCTTAGAGCTATAAATTTATCCATGATATCTATGGGCAAATTGCAGACTGGTTTACCATCACCTGTAGTTATTCCAAAGGAATGGCCACTAATTATAATTGATCTGAAAGACTGCTTCTACCATATTCCTATCCACCCAGATGATAAAAAACGTTTTGCATTCTCAGTTCCTTCTCTCAATAATACCCATCCCTGCAGACATTTCCAATGGACTGTTCTCCCCCAAGGCATGCTGAATTCCCCAACCATGTAGATAAGGTTTTGAGCCCTGCTCGTGAAAAATTTCCTCAAGCCATGATATTTCATTATACAGATGATATCTTGCTCACAATGAACAACGAAACAGATTTACAGGAATTATACTCTTATGTTACTGACTGTTTACAAACATCAGGACTGAAAATAGCTTTAGAAAAAATACAGATAATGCCACCGTATCAATATTTGGGTTTTATTTTGGACCGGACGTCTATACGTCCACAAAAATTTTCTATCAAAAAAGAAAACCTCAGAACGCTTAATGATTTTCAGAGACTTTTAGGTGACGTAAATTGGCTCCGCCCTGCACTAGAAATCCCAAATGCAGAGTTATCTAATCTGTTTAATACGTTGGATGGTGATCCTGCTTTAGCTAGCCCGAGAAATTTAACAGCTGCCAAAAATGAATTGGACATCTTCTTGAGCAGATTACAAAAATCGTTTCTCTCAAGATTCATCCCAGGAGAAAAGGTATTACTGTTAATCTTCCCTACTATAGAAACCCCCACAGGGGCCTTGATGCAACAGTCAGGACCTTTGGAATGGGTGTATTTACATAACAAACAACCTCGCTCAGTAGTCCCCTACTTGCAACTGATTTCAGAGATTATTATCAAGGCAAGACTCAGATCTATATCTTTACTAGGTTTTGACCCAGATATAATAGTTTTGCCAGTACCAAAAAAGGAAATTGAGTCAATATTGCCAATTAATGAATCTCTACAAAGGGCCCTCTCAGATTTCACAGGAGAAATATCCTCCCATTATCCAGCAGGAAAAATTTGGGACTTTTTAAAGAAAACTCAGTTTGTTATTTCTTCAATTGTTCGGGATTCCCCTATCCCCAATGCCAAGGTTTTTTACATTGATGGATCCCAAAATGGAAAAGGAGGAATAACTGGAGACAACATTAATATGACCATAGATACCAAATATAAATCTGCACAGAAAGTTGAATTAGCAACGTTAATTTACCTATTAGAAAATGTATCTGAAGCCATGAATATAGTTTCTGATTCTTTGTATGTGGTAAATTTATGTCATGTGATAGCCACTGCATCCCTTAATGCTAATAACCCGATCATACAGGACTTACTTAAACAATTACAGCAGCTTCTTCAAAAACGAACTGAGCCCATCTTCATCACACATATTAGAGCCCACTCAGGTCTTCCAGGACCTATGGCTCAAGGAAATAAAACTGCTGACTTGCTAGCAATGCCTATATTTAAATCACCTGTAGAGGAACATTCAGCCCTACACACAAATGCTCGCCGTTTACATGTGAATTACCAAATTCCATGGAGGCAAGCTAGAGAAATCGTAGAAAACTGCAACGTATGTGCACCGTTAACAAAAAAGACTCACATAGCAGGAGCAAACCCAAGAGGCTTACAGTCTAACGAACTTTGGTAAATGGATATAACTCAAACAGATTTATTTCCAAAGAAACCTTATCTTCATGTTGTAGTGGACACTTATTCTCGGTTTATGTGGGCAATTCCCATGTCTTCTCAAAAATCTAAGGCTGCTTGTAGTTTTCTTTTACAATGTTTCTCTGTGATGGGTATTCCATATTCTATAAAAACTGATAATGGGCCAGCCTATGTTAGCAAAACTTTTGAATTTTTTTGTAAGGAATGGCAGATAAGACATCTCAGAGGAATTCCTTACAATTGTAGGGGACAGGCCATTGTAGAAAGGACTCACAGAACCTTAAAAACTCAATTGCAAAAAAATAGAAAAAGAGGTTTACCACCAACGGATTTGCTATCTTTGACTCTTATCACACTAAATTACTTTAACTTACCCCAAGGGGAAAGCTACACTGCAGCGGAAAGACATTTTAAAGAAGATATTCAGAGACAAGAAACAACCCATAAACCTATTTGGATCAAGGAGGATGAAAAATGGATAGCTGGCTATCTTCTAAGAGGAAGGGGTTATGCCTATGTTTCTATAAATGATGACCCTCCCAAGAAATTTTGGGTTCCATTACGTCTTGTTAGAAATCGGGCTAGCACAAATGATCAGGTTCAGACTACAAACTCCCCTTCAGAGAAAAAACAGAATACTTCAGACACTAACAGCAGTAATATTACTAAGGTCTCTGGGGCAGGGAACGATTTAGCTGTCACACACCATACAATGAGTGAGACTGATGGTAGTGATAAACCCTTACACTCCGAGATGCAAAAGGAAAGACAGGAACCTGTCTTAACTGGGCTCCAAAATATAGGAAACTCTTGCTACATGAACTCAATATTGCAATGCTTGTATAATATTTTAGACTTAACTCAGTATTTTTATAAAGATCATTATAAAAAGGATATTAACAAGAAAAATCCGATGGGGCATGAAGGTAAATTAGCCGAAGAATTTGGTCGGCTCATCAAAACCATGGGAAATGGATTTCATAGATATATTAACCCTGAAAGCATCAAAGTAACAATTGGTTTACTTAATGACCAGTTTGCTGGACACAATCAGCAGGATCCTCACGAACTACTGATGTTCCTAATAGAGGGATTACATCAGGACTTGCTTACTGTAAATCTAATGACAGACAAAACTACACATCTCATGGGAAATGAAAATTATGAACAATTTAGTCCAGAACACCAAAAGGCTCATAAATCTATTATTTATGATCTCTTTCAAGGACAATTCAAATCTATACTCCAGTGTCTCACTTGCCACCAAAAGTCTGAGGTTTATGAGACATTTGTTCATTTGTCTTTGGCTGTTACATCTACAGATAAATGTACATTACAGGAATGCCTCTCTGAATTTTTTAAAGAAGAAGAATTAAGAAATGACAACAAAGTTCTGTGCAACAGTTGCAAAAATAGAAGGGATTTTTCAAAGAAAACGTACTTATGGAAACTGCCACCAGTACTTATAATACACTTGAAACGTTTTGCTTTTGATGGCAAACAAATAAAAAAATTGCATACTTATGTAGATTTTCCTTTAGAAGACCTCAATTTAGAGGAATTCACTTCAGAGAATAAAAGCAAGATTAAGAAATACAACTTATCATCGGTGTCAAACCATTATGGTAAAGTTCACTATGGACACTGTACTTCATACTGTAAGATTGCTGGAAAACAACACTGGATCAATTTTGATGACAAGAAGATCAAAAAAGTCCCTAATACATTGGTGAAATCCACAGCAGCATACATCCTGTTTTATACTTCTTAGAGATCTACAATGAACACCAGATAATCATTTTACTTCCCTATCAGTTGCTATTAATGCTCTAGGATTCTTTCCACAGGCATGATCAATGAATATAGATTAAAAATCATGAATCCCCAATGTGTTTCCTTGTAGGATGGATTTATGTCTTAATTTCATTATTGCTCTAGGTCTCAGTTAATCATGAAATTTTACAAATTAATTTAGTCAAGGTTCACCTGAAAGAGAAATTTCTCATCATATTAATGTTGTTTTTCTTTCTAGGTATACTCATTTAACGACTTTCACTCTTTTTATTTTAACATCATTGCTTTATTTCCCTCAATTTAGGTTTTAAGACGCTTACATAATGATAATTTTAGGTGGACTTTCTTCACAGTGCTTCTTGCCTATGATTGATTATCATAAAGTTAATGTTATACAATAACTTTGTATATATACTGATATACACGTATAGTAGAGTTGTCCATGTTTGTATTACGCATGAAATTCTCTTTCAGATCTGCTAGGCAAAAAAAAAATATTTTTAGTGAATTTGAAATGATTTATCTAAACAATTGCCGGCTATTACATTTTAAGGAGCTTTTAATTGATTCAGCTGAATTCTCTTTTCTTTTGCTCTATTTTGGATCCTTTCCAACAAATATTTTTTAGTATGAGTGAGTGTTATGGCCATATTTTTTGTGAAGTCTGTGTATGTATGTCTTCTTTAGTGTCTGTCTGTTCTGCATATTTTGTATATAGTTTCCTTTTTCCTAACTTTATCTTCCCCAAATTAGTCTTCCTTATCCTTCCTTCTCTCTTCCTAGTCCTTAACATTTTAATTTTCAGGATTTCACATGTGCAACCCATCTCCTTCACCCACAACTACAAGCTTCCTGATCTCGGCGGGAAGAAGAAATCCATGACTGTTGGAGTTTTACACCATATATGCTGCAAACTTGTTGGAAATGAAGTCACCTGGGATTTGTGTCACAATGTAACCCCAGAGAAAAGATCCATGGACAAGACCCACAGTCTCTGGATCCCAGTTAAACTGTGCTATCTGAATTTCTGGTTTTCCATCCACATACAAAATGCTATTGTTGACCGTTTCTATAATGGCTACCCCAAGATTGCACCGATCCCAAAGGAAATACAGAAGCCCAACCAACTTATGATGTAATGATGTAACGCTTGGGGATGCCCCAACACATGGATGACTGTACTGGCCTTCCTTCTTCATTCAGCTTGATGTTATCTCCTGTACAAGGCTTCAACCCGCTTTTCCAGACCCATCAAGTGTCTTCTGCCGGTCTTTTTGGAGTTCCAGACCCCTCATATTTACAGATTGGTATTGAACTCTGTAGAAATTACATCTGTTGTTTTTCCTATAACTGTAATCCTTTGAAGTTATGTTTGGTACTACACTTCTTTTGACTATCGTAATTAATGTTTTTCTATTTTAGTTTTTAATATTAGGAATCGATGTATTACATTAATGTTTTGCTTTCTTGACTTTAGGTTTGTGAGTTAGATATTATTGTCTATAATTTCCTAAATGATATTTTTGTCTGTTCTCAGGGTTTTTTGCTGGGCGCATCATAGGCAAAATACTAGGTTTATAGAAGGTTCCATCCATTTTGGATGGGCCCTCAAGTTGTTTATTTACACAGGGAGGGTCTCTGCCTTAAACATTTTGTTTTGGTTTGTGACTTAAGCTCCCATCTATAAATAGTCGACATCAATTTCAGACATCTTATGGACTTCAGACAGGATTAAGAACTTGGACTAAGTTCAGATACCTATTGATCATCATTGCAGTGGCTCCCCACTGTGCAGAGGGTGTATGAGCCTCTTCTTCTGAAATAAAGGCCTAGTTCAATGCCCTCAAAGATGGGCTTTCTGGTCTACCTGAACTTGAATGAAAATGGAGCTGGAGATATAGCATGGAGGTGAGGCGTTGGCCTTTCATGCAGAAGGTCATTGGTTCAAATGCCGGTATCTGCCAGGAGCGATTTCTGAACGTGGAGTCAGGAGTAACTCCTGAGCACTGCCAGGTGTGACCCAAAAACCAACAACAACAACAACAAATAAAGAAAAGGTGCTTCTCCTTGCCTGCTACACAACCTTTCTGGTGTCTCTTCGAAAGATCTATGTACGTCTTAGATTTATCTTGTCAGGAGCTTGTAGTTGATTCCTTGATACATGTTTCTGGTTTTAGACACCCTGTGCTTAGGTTAGAAGTTTTTCTTTACATTTTCCTGTGATGCGCTTATGCAAACAGCCGCTCTTTTATTAGTGACTAATTTTTCTTTTAATAATTGTAGACAATATTGTTTGTTTACTAAAAACAAAAGGGGGAATTGTTGTGTATGTAAATATTTTGGGGGATTACTATGTTGCTCACCCTAATCTGATTAGGTGATTGTGCCCTACCCTAGGGTGTGACCTGGCATTCTGCCCCCACCCTAGGGTAGGACCTGATTCTGCTTCCACCATTGGTTGGTATCTGATCCCACCATTGGGTGGGACCTGACTCTGGACTATAAGAGCAAGGGTCTGTGGAAGGCGAGAGCTTTTTGCTGGCTGGAACTGAATCTGAGTCTTTGGACTTCAGTTTTGTCCATCCGAATAAAGCAAATATTTCCACGAGCCTGATTGTCTGCGAGCTGTTTACCCACCGTTTCACCTCAGAACCGTGGGCTAGACAGGGTGGCAGACGCGTGCTCCGAGCTGGAAGAAAAGGGCCTCATTCTCCATCCCTCCATCAGTCAACCTCTTCAGGGGCTGACCTGCTACATGTTATGACCCATTGATCTGAAAGTCTGTTTTTATTATACCATGCTGTTTTGATCACTATGGCTGTTTAGTAGAGCTTCAAGTTAGGTAATGAGATGCCTCAGTTTCTTGTTTATTTTTAATATGAATCTAGCTCTTCTAAGTCTTTTATGGCTCCACATAATTTTATGATTATTCTAAGTCCTTGAAGAATGTTGTCTGAATTTGAATAAATATTGCATTGAATCTATATAGTACTTTGCCATAAGATAGTCATTTTTGATGATATTGATTCTTTCAACCTTTGAGCATGAAATGTCCTCATTTGATGATGTTGATTCTTTTGACCCATGAGTATGGAATGTTCTATTTCCTTAGGTCCTCCTAAATCTCTTTCTAAAGTGTTTTGAGGTTTTCTTGGTACATGTCTCTGACCTCTATTGTTAGGTTGATTCCTAAGTACTTAACATTATAATGTGTACTATTATATGTACCATATGTATCATACTATTTAAAATGGGATGGACTCTTTTATCTCTTTCTCTGTTTCATTATTTGCATAAAGAAATGTACAACTGTCTTTTATGTATTGACTTTGTAGCCAGTCACTTTGCTATATTGGTTTATTGTTTCCAGAAGCTTTTCTTTGGACTCTTTAGAATTTTCAATGTATATCATCATATCATCTGCAAATGAACATAGTTGATTCCTCTTTCTCTATTTGAATTCCTCTGATTTCCTTCTCTTGTCTGATTGCCCTTGTTAGGACTTATACTATGTTGAATAAGAGTGAAGACAGAGACAGAGGACAGCCTTGCCTAGTGCCTGACCTTAGTAGAAATGCTTTCAGTATTTTGCCATTAAGGATAGACTCTTTGATTCTTTCTCCCCTAGTCATTATTTGTATAAAGGACTTACTATCTTTTGAGTATTGACTTTGTAGTCAGTCAATTTGCTGTACTGCTTCTAGGAGCTTTTCTGTGGACTCTTTACGTTTTTCTATGTATATCATCATGCCATCTACAAATAGAGATGGTTTGACTTCCTCTTGTTCAAGAGTGGAGACAATGGACAGCCTTGCCTAGTTCCTGACCATAGGGAAAATGTTTTCAGTTTTTTCTCCTTTAAGAATAATGTTGGGGGCCAGAGTGATGGTGCAGTGGTAGGGCATTTGTCTTGCACATGGCTGACCTGGGACAGACCTTGGTTCGAGTCCCCGGTGTCCCATATGGTCCACCAAGCCATAGACAGAAGTAACACCTGAGTGTTACCAGGTGTGGCCCCAAAACCAAAAACAAAAAAAAGAAGAAGAATGTTGAAAGTTATAAACAAAAGGGACTTGCTACACTAGCAATCCAGGGGGCTATGGATGGAGACAGACTAAATATGCTGGGAACAAGGACAGAGGGAGGTCAACACTGGTGGTTGGAATTACTGCTTTACTGTCACTATGCACCTTATAAGTGTGAAAGACTTCTAATTCACATTGATCTCAATGAAAATTATACAAAAAAAAACCTAAACAAACAGAATAATGTTGGCTGTGGTCTTCTTATGGATAGCTGTTACTATCTTAAGGACAGTTCCTTCCACACCTATTTTGATGAGGGTTTTAATCATGAATGGGTGTTGTATTTTGTCAAATTCTTTCTCTGCATCCATTGATATGATTATATGTTTTTTATCCTTTATTTTACTGATATGGTGTATTATGATGTTGATTGATTTGCATATATTGAATCATCCTTGCATTTCTGGGGTGAAACCTGCTTAGTCATGATGTATAATCTTTTTGATGTGTTGTTAGATTCAGTTTGCTGAGATTTTGTTAAGGATTTTGAGATTAGTTTATAGTTTTCTTTGTCAGTTTGAAAATTAGTGTGATATTAGCTTTATAAAAGTTAGTAGGGAGGATTTCAGGGTTTTTTTTTTTTTATGTTTTGGAAGAGTCTAAGGATCAATGGCAGTAACTCCTCTCTGAATGTTTGATAGAATTCACCTATAAACCCAATTGGTCCTGGATTATTATTCTTGGGAAGTATCTTGATTACTGTTTTAATTTTCTGTCATATGATTGACCTATTTAGGCTTTCTACTTCCTCGTTATTAAGTATTGGGAGATATATTTTTCTAGAAATAAGTCCATTTCTTTTGGGTTCTCTAGCTTAACTGAGTATAGTCATTCATAATAAGCCCTCATAGTGTCATGGATTTCTTGGAGTTCTGTTGTAATCTCTCCCCCTTCATTTCTGTTTATTTGAATATTTTATTTGAGTATTTCCCCCTTTTTTCCTTGTGAGTCTTGTCAATGGTTTGTATATCTTGTTTCTTTTTTTTTCTTCACAAAACTAGCTCCCAGTCTCATTAATTCTTTGTATTTTCTTTGTTTCTATTTTGTTGATTTCTGCTCTGTTTTTTTTTATTATTTATTTTCTTCTGCTTATGTTTAGGTTATTTTACTGTTGGTTTTCCAGACATTCATCTTTTTGAAGCACTTTTCCCCTTACAATGAAATTTTACCATGTGAATGTCCTTTTCCTCAACAAATATAGTACATATACTCATTTGCTTATATACATTTTGAACCAATGGATAAGAAGTAATTTTTTTTATTCAAACACCTTGATTACAAACATGATTGTGGTTGGATTTCTGTCATGTAAAAATATAAGGAGCGCTTCACGAATTTGCGTGTCATCCTTGTTCAGGGGCCATGCTAATCTTCTCTGTATCTTTCCAATTTTAGTATACGTGCTGCCGAAGTGAGCATGGATAAGAAGTAATTAATTGGATTAAATGTTAGGAGTATAGCTTTCTTTGACCCCAGGATTATAATTACTTTAATGATTCCAAGTAATTGCATTGATTTTGAGGGACAATGTGAAAATTAAAGATCATTTTCTGAAAGGAGAATTAAAGGAAAATAGTACATAGGGGAAGCTCTTTGCTTTGCATGTGGCTGATTCTGTCCAATCCTCTGCACTCAATATGGTTTCCAAACACCACTTGAAACAATACTTGAGCACAGAGTCAGGAGTAAGCTCTGAGCATTACTAATCTTCCCACACTCATGAATAACATTAATATTTTTTAGACTTTAAAAGAACATAAAATATTGCTGATCTATCTTATAGGTGAGGAATCCATCTTATCCTTATTTAATGGTGAATATAATTAATTGGAACAGGAATTGACCAGAGACGTAGATGCCAGCTAGGAGGCTATTTCAGAATAACAGATGAAATTTTAAGACTTAGAATTCAAAAGAGTGGCAAAAACAAGATACAGGAAGGCTAAATAAGAGTTTAAAAAGGCATAGAAATGACATGATCTAGAAGTAAATTAGAGGAAGAAAGTCTGTCTATGAGACCACTAAATTTCCTCTAGCTTAGATAGTTAGTACTATAGTATAAAATAACAAAATAGGTCTGGGCTTTCTTTATAGGTTTGTACTTTTGATAGTGATATCAATATGATTATTTCCTCCTCTTTGAGTTTCCTGGATCTTGTAATTGGCATAGTCATGGGTAAATGTGTATTTCTGGGTTGTGGTGATAATAATTGGAAATTGTTATTTAAGTCATAACAATACGTTTATTTTAAGAGAAGATGTGATTTCAGAATGAATAATGATTCTAGAAAAATATTTGAGTAAATTAAAATATTTATTTTGAATAACACCAAGAAAGAATTGCAGAATGTTTCATCAGTAGGGCCTAAGATGATAATTTATGATGATCCAGGGAAGGGAGGCTGGCAAGTTCATGAAGATTTCTTAGACCACTAAACAAGTTTCTGTTTCATGAGAAAGAAAGACAACATACAGAGAAATTCACAGCATGTCTCTCCTGGAGTGTTTTTTGTCTCAGAGCCCACAAATCTGGCGCAACAATGTTGAAGTGACACTACTACTGAAGAAGAAATGGTGGATTAATGAGGGATTAAAAATCATTGTTCCCAAAGTCTTGTGTGTGGGAAGAGAGACCGGGAAATAAGAAAATTTCTGCAAGCTGCCTTGAATATAAAAGAAATCTCTTTTTAGAGACTTGTGTCCCTGCTGTTTTGAGTGCACGAGAAAGTCATCCAGGTCAAACAACCTGTCTAGGCTGATAGTGCCATAGCATTGCAACCACTATCTTTACATGCTTCCTGATTTAATGATACCATGAGCATTGCTATGCTATCTTACATGCTTCCTGACTTACTGATGCCATAGGCATTGTAATTACTATCTTTGCATACCATCCAAATCAATGATGCCATGCACCTTGGGACTGTTGTCTTTGCATACTATCTTGTTGCTGTAATGTCTAAAGTGTATTAACCACATTCTGTTTCCCACCTAAAGTTTACCTTTAAAAGCCTTGTCCCTACCTTCAATAAATGAAGTCCATTGCTCTGACAAGGCTTCCCTGTGAGTGGTCTGTGGCTCATAGTCTTCCTTCTTTGTCCCCAGTCCAGCCTGGAGGCCACGGGCTGGAAGAGACCCTTACCCACCCTTGCATCAGCCTCTTCGGGGAACCTGGTGACAGAACCCTACATTGTGTTGGCCTAACATTGCTTGATTTTCTAATCTCTGGCAAATCATTTGAATTTGTACTAATATAATGCCTTTATCTTGGTGTGGAGGCATAGTGCAGGCTCATACCTTGTATGCAGCCTTTAATTCAATTCCTGCCACCACATGGCTGTTCTTTCAATGCCTTTGAGCAGGGGTGGCGAACACGCAGCTCTCGAGCGGCATGAGGCTCCCGACCAAAATGAATGTGGCTCTTTGTCTCTGATCATGATTTTGTATACTGTGGCTCTTTGCTAAGTTTGGGTTTTGTTCTGCTGCTTCTGAGGAGGGACCTCTGAGGAGAGATCTCCGAGCTGTAGTCCCTCCCGCCGCCAGGCTGCATCCTCCCGTCTCCCATCCCTCGGAAAACAACTGCACGATCCAGCGTGTGGCACATGTTGGGTCACATCTGGCCGTTAGTTCTTAGTGTCGAGGACGCAGCACACCCTCACCATCACTGCAGGATTTTGATCCTCACTCAAAATGGCAAGATGCAATACGTGTTGAATATATTATTTGTTAAAATTAGATGCTTTTGTGTGAGTGTTTGTCTGTTTTGGCAGGTCACTGCGTGGTATGGCTCTCTGACTCTCACAGTTCAAAATTTTGGCTCTTTGTGTCGAACTTGTTCGCCACCCCTGCCTTTGTGTGTTACCTTTTACCCTACCAGATGTTGCTGAGTGCTATAATGATTGAGCAGCAACTGTTCTCAGACCCATTGGCTGAGAATCTCTGGGTGGGACCTTTAGGTCTCCTGTGTACCACTTGTCTCAACCGATAAATAAATAAATCTTTCTCTTCTTATATTTAAAATTTCCTCTGCTTTTTTTCTTCCTTGTTGATGTTGCCAGGATTGAGAATTTCATACACACACACACACACACACACACACACACCTGACTGTGAATTGACACTGAGCTTTTTAGCTGTGGTGCTTGCCAAATTGTGCTTCAGGTTGTGGTACTCATATACTACACACTTCAGAGCTCAGTATGATTTACACTCCTCTTATTTCAGTACTGCACCTGGTCACACTTAGTTGAAATACAAAATGACAGTTGTAATCCTCAACAGATTGTCAGAATGTTCACAAACGTGCTTGCAGGAGTTAATTTTTTGGTTGTGATGCTTGTACTCCTTTTAGGTATTATATCACCTGGGTCAATGTAGTTAGAAGTTTTTTTTTTTTTTTTTTTGTGGTGCCAGGGGTCACAAGCAGCCGCAATGATTATTCATGTATGGTACATGAATGGCAACACTAGGGATCTGAACTCATGACCAAGTTTGAAAGTTTATTTTTCAAGCTTCCAAATCTTCCTCTTTAAATCTAAAATGTTTGAAAATGTTATTAATTTTATAGATGATATCCTAAACCTAAGGTGCATAGAAGGAGGTGTCATTGGAATAAAAATTGTTCTCCTATTTTCCACTGAAGATGCTGTGGTATGAGGAGTAGGGAAAAACAACAAGGAAACTGAAACAAATATGAGAGTATGAGTAACAAGGGTGTGTGTGTGTGTGTGTGTGTGTGTGTGTGTGTGTGTGTGTGTGTGTGTATTTTATGGTTTTATTCATTCCTGAGCATCATACAACAAACAAGTACTCTATCACTGAGCCACGTCTCTGGACCCTGAATAAAAAACTTTAAGTCTCAAAGTGAAAGAGTATCCTATTTTGTGTATTTATAGAGCATAAATATGCTCAAGGCAAAATCCTCTAAAGTTGATATTTTTTGGGGGGTGGGTGGAGACTTAGACCTAAATGTTCTTGGGAGGCTACTTCAAACTACACATGGTGTAGGGACAGAACTTATGGCTGTTGCATGCAAGGCATGCCTTCCAGTTCATTGAGCTTTTCTCCAACCCATTCTTTAATTTTGATGTTATTCACATTTTACAGAAGACATTGAAATTCGGAAGTTACTCTCTCAACACCACATAAGCTGTGAATGATAGAACCACTGTTGTTTCTCTGCTCCCAGTCCTGTTTTAATTCCTAATATTTGCCACTTCTCAACATTATGATGTGTTGGAGGGAGGAAAACAGTAAGGAAATTATCCTTCTTTTCAATGTATCCAGTAGGCAACATGTGGACAACCTCTTTAAATCTAAAGGGAAAACATGATGAAAAGATGCACTGTGCCTGAGTGGTTTTATTGGAATAGTTAGGTATTAGCATGCAAAAATAATTTGGATAGAGTTAATCAAATGAGCAAATGAATCACTAACCCTGGTTCTGTTCACTGTATCTTTTAGAAACCAAAATTTACTTAGGAGTGATTAATACATTTCCAATTTGATGACATTTTAAAGTGCAAAAAGCCCAAAACAACAATGTGATTTTTTTTTTCAACTCTCAATTCATCCAGAACAATTCCATGTGGGAAAAGCAGGTATTTCCAGAAACCTGACACAGGTCTGACATTTTGCTGAGTCTTTCCAAAATCTTTGTGACATGGGAGGTTAGATCAGCTGATTTAATATTTGTTGTTTGTTTGTTTGTTTTGATTTTGGGTCCAGAGTCAGCAGTGATCAGGTATTATTCCTGACTCTAAGTTTAAGGGTCCCTTATGCCTTACTTCGGGGATATAAGGGATGTCAGGGATCAAACTAGGGTCAGCTATGTGCAAGGCCTATCCCTAACATCTAAACTATCACTCCAGTCTCAACTCTAAAATCTCTTTCTTGTAGTTTGGAACATTTAGGCTCATTACAGTGTAACTTGGTGCGGATTTTTTTTTTTCTGTCATGCTTAGAATCTATTGAGATTCATGATATGGGGCTAATTCTCTGTCATTATCATCCCAAATATTGTTTTTCAGCCATTCTGCTTTTCTTCACTGTCTGGAATCCCTTTTAATTTAATATTAGTTTTAAACTTGTGATACTGAGATTTTTTTAAAAACAAGTTCAATTCCAGAGCTGTCGTTAGAGTAAATCTTAATAAGATGATGATTATTTTTGTCCTGTCATAGTAGTGTAACTTGTATTACTTCAGAGAGTTGAAGTTTATTCTGGCAGAGGTCTCAAACTCAATTTACCTGGGGGCCGCAGGAGGCAAAGTCGGGGTGATCCTTGAGTGCAAAGTCAGTAGTAAGCCTTGAACATTGGGGGATGTGACCCAAACAACTAAAACAAAACAAAACAAAACAAAAAAGATTCCTCTAGGGCAGGGCCACAAAATGTTGTATGGAGGACCGTTTGCAGCCCGCGGGCCACGAGTTTGAGACCCCTGGTAGTTGTAGAGAACACAATGTATTGTTTATCTGTAATCGATGAGAGATGGGGGAGTAGGCAGATTCCACCACATCTCATTGCTCTGCTGGCAATTTGGGCCTGTGACTGGGTGCTTGAACATGAAAAGGCTAGATCTGCTCTGCCTCACAGAACTGAGAGAAAGCAGTACTATCCCTGGTGTGGGTCATGGGGAGGCATGTAATACTGGGATGGAATTCAGGGCGGCAGGCATACAAGAAATGTGCTCCACCCATTTGAGCTATCCCCTTGTCTGATAAGATGATCTGAATAGGTAACATAGATGGATTTTTAAGTCTACTTAAAGTCTATTACTCAGAAGTTTACTTGGAATTAAACAATTTTAATAATAAGTAAAACATGACTTTTTTTTTTTTTTTTTGGTTGGGGAGATGCCTCTCAGGCATCACTGAGAGAATTTGAGTACCATTCCTTAAAGATATTTTGACATCTTGATCAAGTGGTTCCAAGCAAGGATTCAAAGATGTATTTACATTTAGGATGTATTATTTACACATACAAACATGCCATGCACATACCTGTATGACATCAATGTTTTTCTTCCTTAAGTACTTATTTCTGGTATTACTATATGAGCAAGATTCCTTAATAAGAAATACTTCATTTTAAAAACTACAAAGAAACAACTTCACTTTATTCTGAGGCCCAAGGTGTAGAAGCTGCAAGACCTCAGAGCATAAATAGTTGAGCAATTAATTGTTGACAAGTTGGTAACATGGATGTCATTAAGAATAATAGCAAAAAATGAAGTAAAGAGCAAAATTGTAATAAAATGTCACAGGTAGCCAGAAAGTTAAGTGGATTAAAGTCTGTATTAGTCTTTTTCATATTTGTTTGTTTCCTTTTGGGCCACACCCAGTGATGCTCAGGGATTACTCCTGACTCTGCATTCAGAAATCGCTTCTAGCTTGGAGGACCATATGGGATGCGGGGGGATCAAACGTTGGTCCATCCTAGGTCAGCCTTGTTGCAAGGCAAATGCCCTACTACTGCGCCACCATAGGCCCCATGGCTTACCCTTTTAAATCTGTGATTGTTCTGAATGCTTATTTCAGGTTCTTGTCTTTAATAAGTTTTTAAAATTTACATTTAAAATGTGTGTTGTGGAGTGGGGGAGTAAAGGGAGTAGATTTGTTTTAAAATTTAGTGAGAGCTGTAAAGAAATTACATGTTTAAGATATAGTTTTACACATGGCTGACCTTAGTTCAGTCCTCCTGTACCTCTTATGGTCCCTGAACAGAGAGCCAGGAGTAAGCCTTAACCACTACCAAGATATGCCCCCAATCCCACCCCGACTACACTCTAAAATTATTGAGCCTAACAGAAAAAATCTTTTATCTATTAGATGAGTTTGTGAAACTATCTTTAAAATAAAATAAAAATTTTATAACCACTCTTCATACTATTCAATTTATTAAGTGGTCAGTTACCCACCTAAAAACACCTAGAATGAATTAAGCACTTTATTTTTTGTTCTAAATTATTATATATTGATGATACAATTGATGACTTTTAGAAGAAGTCCAAATTTATGATGTTAAGAGCTCTTCATGTGCACAGGATGTGGTGCTCCTTCTGGTCATGAGTTAGGATCACTAAAACACAAACACAAAAACAACCTATAAATATCCAAATTCAGAGGGTAAAAATGTTTTGCTTGAAGGAAAATGAAACTCATGGAATGAAGAAAAAAAATCCATGTGTTTACAAAGCAGAAACATTTAAATAACAGTAATAAATGTTTTACATGTGTTATCTGTTTCCTTCACCAAAAAATGTAATAACAAAAAGAAGCTTGCTTTTTGTTGTTACATGAATGAACCAGATTGTGGATTGTAGAACATTAAACAATAGTAATACAGGATTCAAAAATACAACTTCTTCCCACTATCTTCTACTATTCAATTACCAAGCTATTAAGTGAATCCAAAGTTCTACGTACTCTTATCCACATATTTATTTCCTGTTTTTATTGAAAAAAAAACAGAAAATGATATTTTCTATTATGACTGCTTACTTTTCTCTTTTTTTCTCTTTCCTGTCTTAACTCAAAAAAAATCCCATTTTTAAAGAGTTATTCCAAATATCTCCCATTGTCACTGCCTATCGCTAATCTATCTTTTCCATCTACCAATTCGCAAAATCTATTTGCAATATAGGTTCTTGAAATATTGTGCCAGAAATAAAATTTCTTTTTAAAGAGAGGAAAATTATTTTCTTTAAATCCTTTTATCATATAGATCTATTTTATCCCTAGCTATTTTGTGTAACAGCGTTTTAGCAATTTTAAATCATTTTTTATTCTCAGTAGAGATGCCAGTTTGTACATTTGTAAATAAAAGGTGTGGATCAAGAATTTTCATATGTGGCAATGCATCAGATTGTGTGAAGGTCTTCTTAAAAGATATTATACTGTTAGACAAATTTCCAGAGTTTCTGATTCAGTAAGTCTGAGGGGAAACCTGAGAACTTAGATTTCTAAAAGAGAAATTTAAGGCACTTTACTAATGTTGATACCACACTTTAGATTCTTGTTATAGATCTATTTTAGGCTTAGTGCAATTTTATTGTAACTAAATTGTATTTCAGACCTTACAACTTTACATATAAATTTACTTAAAAATATATGAATATGCCAAGCTTTGGAAAATATTAAACCTGTGCATAATCTTTTTTATAATTGTCATCACCCATTCTTCTTTAGGATCCAAACACACTGTTTTTTCATCTTCTAATGTAGCTCTGAAAAGAAAAGTTTTTTGGTTAAAAAGTGATTATATTAAATTTAATAATACTTTAAATGTATTTATTAATGTTTTTTCTTTTTTAGTTTTGGACCACACCAGAAAGTCCTCAGTGGTTACTTCTGGCTCTGATTAACAAATCACTCCTGGTGGGCTCAGGAGACTATATGGGAGGCTGGGGATTGAACCCGGGTTGGCCACATACAAGACAAACTCTACCCACTGTGCTATCACTATAGCCTCAGCCATGCCTCTTTGAAGTCTATTACATGAGGACAACCAAATCATAATAAAATTAATAATTAAAACAGTTTCTTATAAATTATGAATACAACCAATACAAAACATATGTAATAGTGAAAACTTGAAAGCTTTTATTTAATGTAGACATTAAAAAAAGATGTCTGGTGTTATGACAATCATCTCAACAGAACTATAGATATTAAGCAGATAACTTAACAGGCTGAGTTTAATTTCCAGGTTCCCTGAGCACAGCTAAGACTAACCCTGAACACCGAGATAGTAGTAAACCCCTGGTCACTGATGGGTCTGGTCCCAAATAAACAAACAAGCATTTATGATGATAAAAGTTTAGAGGAAGATTGAAGAGGAAAAAAATCAATCGCCATTATTCCCAGATGGATGTGACCACTCAAGTAAAGGATTGATGGTTACAAAATGAAAATGAAATTTTATGTCCACATACTAATAATAAGTAGAATACAAAATTAAAAAAATCTATCTTCATAGTAGTTCAAAATATAAAGCAACTAAAAATAAAATTTTAAAAATAATTAGGAAAGTGTATTAGAAAAGGCCTTATTGGAGAAAATTAAAGAATTTGTTTGAAGACATTAAAAGGCCTTGATAAAATTGTAGTAGTTCTGTGTTTTAGCCATAGAAAACTCAGAAGCATGAAGATGTCAATAATTTAAAAACTTTCAAAGCAATTTACTAATAGTATAATTTATGTGTGCAACTTTATAAACCTATTCTAATATTTAAATGGAAGAGCAACAAACTAAGAAATTCACTTTGAAGATGAGAAAGTATTTCTTTTCTGATGTTAAGAATTATTATAATATGTTAATAATAAAGTTTGATACAACATGGATAAATCAATTAGTAGTGCAAAGTAGAGGTCAGAACCATTCTTACACATGAGAGGACTTTAAGATAGAAATTGCAATATACATCAGTGAGGAATGAAATATTAATAAATATTAAAATAATTGATAGCAAAATTAATAAAAATATCATAAAGGTTAGATACAAAAATATTTTATGAGCTCTGTGAGAACAATTCTTTAGAACATGACACTTAGAGTGCTAAGTATATTGCTAAACTCAAATATTTTGTGGACAAACAATACTTGCTTATCCAATATTCAGGTGAAGTTACTCTCTTTCCTGAAATCCGTAGGGCCATTTTAGAATAGAAAGCAGATTTCCTTCACTTTCTGCTGCATCCAGTAGTTTCCATTACATCCTTTTCCATCTCAGGAGTCCCAGCTAAATATATTCCCTGATAACAAAATTATATTAAATAATCTTTATTTTTTTTTTGTTTGTGTCAAAGGTGTAGATCTTGCTGTGCTCAGGGCTTACTCCTGACTCTGCACTCAGATATCACTCCTGGCAAGCCTCAGATACCATAGGGGGACTGGGTATTGATCCCATGTCAGCCATATTTAAGGCAAGAGTCCTACTCACTATGTTATCTTTCCAGACCTTAAAACAATTATTTTTTAAAAAAATAATTATTTATATCTTCAGAGGTTATGCACACTTATTAACTAATAGATGAACCCAAAGAATTTAAACTCTACTGAAATTCCCATTTGAAAACCTGTTATTTTCTTGGATAGAGTACATGACCTTTGCAGAAATGAGGACATATTCTGGATGATCCCCCACCCACCCACTAATCAGGAATAATATTTAGAGTCTAGTTTCCTATACTTTCAATTTTGGGGGGAGTCAGACTCGGCAATGTTGAGGGCTTATTTCTAGCTCTGAGCTCAGGGATTACTCCTGGAAGTGCTTGGGGAAACTATACGGGATGCCGGGTATGAACTCCAGTGAACTGCTTGCAAGGTAAACACATTGCTGGCTATACAATCACTCTAGCCCCTTGATCTACCAGTTTTATAAGCAAATGTCAACTTTGAATTTCTAGTACTAAAATTTTCTTTTCTCCCCCACTTACATTACTACCACACTTTCACTACTTACATGACTTCTTTTCTACTACAGTAAGCACCTTCAGGTATCAACTGGACATTGGTAATGAATTTGAGAGGAATAAAGTCAGAATGTGTTTGAATACACTGGCATCGCAATTCTTGGCCCTTACAGGTATCAGCTGTGTGCAAAAAGAATAACAAAACCCTGAGTAAGCTATTTTTGAGATTGAATTCTTAAATTTGAAATCAATGCAGCAGGAAACTCAATTCACAAAATAAGTTCTGATAGATTTATGAATGACTATCACACAAATATAATATTCTGTTGTTATAAGTATGCTCAACAAACATTTATTGAGCATTCTATATTTGAAACACTAGTAAATATACTGGACCAAAAGGTTTTTGTTAAATATGGTCAGAAATTTATGGCCAATAAGAAAACTCAATTACACATAAAATAAAAATATAAAATTAAATTAACTTCATTTTACAAAAAGTTGCAAACATGAAGGTTTTATGAAAATTGTATTATTTGAAGATATCTGATTTTTTGCAGCCTCCTATCATAAAAATAAATGCTCTCAATCTAATTACAGTAGTGGTTCTACTATTATCTCTAATGAGAGTCAAACATACATACAAGCTCTAGATTTAAATATTTTGTAGAGGTTTAAACAAATTCTTAAAATTTTATTCAAATGAGAAATTCTTTGACATTTTATAAGCGATATATAATGTTTTAATATTCTATATTTTACATTTTGCCTAATGCCAAATCAATCTCAGAAGAGCAATATTTTGTAATTTCTTTTTTTGGGGGGGCCTGAAAAAAAAAGGAGCAACCCGTAAGGGGCTTACCTAAGAGGCCCAGGAACAAGCCAGCAAGCAGAAGTGATCTGGAGGTCATGTCTGCTTGAGTTTCAGCTCAGAGCTTATCTGGATGGTGACATCAACACTGCAACTCTCTTTATTGTGCTCCCTTGGAACATGAGAATGTTTTGTTCTAAAAATCTTTCTTGGAGAAAGAGAAAGGGTTGTTTACCTGGAGGTGTCTTTGCCACATGCAAGGGAATAAGGAAGCTGGGTTTATTTCCAAACTTTAATTTATGGGGTTTGGAGAAGGTTGAGATAAAATTGTTGAATAGAGAAAATAACTTAATATTTCCTGAAAGGGAGTGACTATAATTGTGCAGGTGCACAAATCCAGGTGCAGTTATTGGTGACGTAGAGACTGGAGTTGTCAGAATGCCTATACTTCCTTTCACAGGTTATGTTTATTAAAGGTACTAATTAAATTCTTTTTCCTCAGCAAATATTTTCTTTTCGTTTTTGTTCCAATTTGCATAATCCTACTTAAAGTTTTACCTGTCTCTGCCAAATCCTAAATTATACTTACAACATAGGTCAGCCTCTTCAGTTCATATTACAATAGCTCTTGTTTCATCAAGGCAAACTACAGTTTATTTGCGAACAGCACACTACAGTTTATTCGTGATTTAAAGAGACAGTTTTAGTGCACTTGAACCTGAATTGTACTATGAGCATCAGTTGTGCATGTTTGCATGCAGATGTGTGTATGCAGATGTGTGTATAGACTTTACCCAGTAAAGTCAACATTTTCTCCTGGTTTTGTGTTCAGAAATGTGCCAAATTATGTTTGGGGAAGTGGGGGGATAAAGGAATGCCAAGAATAGAACCAAAACTTTCAGCATGTAAAACATGCTCAATCCATTGAACTCTCTTTAGCCCACTTTATTTTTTTTTAATTTTTATTTTGATCATATTGGCTTACATATCTTTCACAGTAATATTTTAGGTACATATTAACATTGAATCAGGGGAATACCCATCACCAAATTTGTCCTCTCTCCATCCCCATTCCCTTCCTGCACTTTACTTTTTTAAGCAATTGTTTAACTGACCTCAATTATCTCATATTAACAACAGATTTTACATAAACAGATAAAATATCAAGGCATTTGTGTTAGTTTTCCAGGGTTACCACACAAATTACCACAAACTGGGTAGCTCTTTTTTTTTTAACAACAAAAATGATTTGTCTCATAATTCTAAAGACCAGAAGTTCAAAATCAGGATTATAAGATGGTTAGTTCTTTCTTAGGGATTTAAGAGTTACTTCAAGTTTCTCTCCTTCTTATATAGTGAATTTTTTCTTCACATATATTTATCTGCTGGAAATCTGACTCCAAATATCCCCCACTTTTTTATATGGGTACCAGTTAAACTAAGACTTTCTGTAATGATCTTATTTTGATTGCCTCTATAAAAAAAGAAAACCGTCTCCAAATGATGCACTAGAGATGAGTATTTTTTAGACCTATGAATTTGGAAAATCAGGCTAAAGATGCAATTCAATTCATAAGTGCACTTAATGGAAGAATCAGTGATTAATGAAAATTAGATTAAGCCTAGTCTAAACATTAAGGATGGTTTGTTCTTTTGTCTGTTTTTTCAGTTCTCCTTATGTATATTTTACCTAGCAAGGTCATTGTATGACACTAGACTTTTTAAAGAATGTAAACATTCTTGTTTGTGTTTCTTGATAAGGGCAGAAACTACTTGAGAGACAGACATGAAACTTTCCACTAAGCAGCTGTGTTAACCAGATGGATACAAGAAGCATCTGGAGACAGAGGAGCAAAATCTTCACAGCATCATAACTATGGAGTTGTAAAGATGAAAAGAAGTGCATCATATTAAAGACTGGTAAACTCTCATGATAGAGAGATGCCTAAGACACAGCTTTATGAAATATTGTTGTGAACTGTTTTTGCTCCACCCTCATTTTGGAATCTTACCCCCACCCCTCAGTGTAATAGTGTTAGGGGGTGGACACTTGGGATGGACATTAGGTCATGAAGTTTGGAATTTTGATGAGTGAAATTACAGAGACCCCTGGGAACTTACCATGCACCTTTGCTTCATTGAGGATACAGTGACTAATCTGTAACCAAGAAAAAAACCCTCTGAATCATGTCAGTACCCTTGATTTTGAACTTAGCACCTTTAACTGTGGAAAATAAATTTATTTTATAAACTATCTAGTTTGTGACTTATTATAGAAACCCAAAGAGATTAAGACTCTTAATGTTAAGAAAGGGATGGGATGATCATTTTAACCTTAAAAGAATATGAAATGCTCAAATAACTACAACATTCAATTGATTGATCACATCTTGCTTTTTTTTTTTTTTTTTTTTTTTTTTTTGGTTTTTGGGTCATACCCGGCTGCGCTCAGGGGTTACTCCTGGCTGTCTGCTCAGAAATAGCTCCTGGCAGGCACGGGGGACCATATGGGACACCGGGATTTGAACCAACCACCTTTGGTCCTGGATCGGCTGCTTGCAAGGCAAACACCTCTGTGCTATCTCTCCGGGCCCCACATCTTGCTTTTAAATAAACACAATAGCTGCAATTAATGCAGAACTATTTAGATACAACCTTAATTATCATTGAGTCATGTTTTCCTTCTCTACTAAGCAGTGATCATAAAATTCTGGGCTAGTAATATGTGTAAATATTATGGTCAAAATAAAATATACAGTTAATATAATCAAATATTTAAAAATCCAAAAAATTATTTTTCCAAAACTTTGAGAACAGATTGAGGACCTCATAATAATTATAAAAGAGCTTGTTAAGAGATGGGACCAGAGCCATAACTCAGTGGTAGAGCGTTTGCCTTGCACGCGGCTGACCCAGGATGAACCTGGGTCCCCCAGCCAGGAGTGATTTCTGAGCACATAGCCAGGAGCAACCCCTGAGCGTCACCGGGTGTGGCCCAAAAACAAAAAAAAATTTTGATGATAAAAAATTCAAGAATATTACAAATTATGAATCACTAGTTCTATTTTTTGGTTTTTCTATTTGGTGGGGACACACCCACTAGTGCCGGGGCTTCTCCCAGCTCTTATGCTTGGTGATAATGATGAGGAGGTTGTTCCTGTTTATGCTTTGAGGACCATGTGTTACCAAGGATCTAATCCAGGTTTCATGCATGCAGAGTATGCAGTCATCCAACTAAGTAGTCTCTGATTCCATGACTCTAGTTGTAGATGTACTAAAATTTGTTCTTTTAGAGTAGAATTAATTTACAGTTAGAGCTACATCGTTTGAAATAATTGACTATCAGCTTCACACTGGTTACCGAAAAGTCTATTTCACTAGTTGAGTGGATAGTTTGACAAAATTATATCAACCTCCAAATCCCAATTTTAATTTAGTCTTATGTTTCATTGTGAAAATATCTATTTACATAGGATTAAAATGCAATATAAGGGCCAGAGTCATAGTAAAATGGGTAGATCCCTTGTCTTATAAATAGTGAACCAGTTTGATACCCGGAATCACATAGGATTCCCTGAGCACCACGACCAGGAGTGATTCCTAAGTGCAGAGCTAGGAGTAAGCCCTAAGCATTGCTGGGTGTGGCCCCAAAACCAAAGTAAATAAATACAATTAAATGTAGTATTATTATAGTAACAATTACTTATTGACCATGCTTTATGTCAATATAACTATGAACTTTTGTGATTATTAGTAAACAAGGGACATTTTTGTCTTATGGAGAAATAAGTTAAATATCTTAGAAATATTAAATTATTGTGAAAGAATAAAAATAGCTCTAAATCTTTAGCAGCAACTTATTTCAAGTGGGGAATTCTATTTTTCAAACCTCTTTACTTCATGCTTACCATCTGAGTTGCATTAATTAAAAGATATCATATACTTTATATAAATATTCATTCGAAATCAGGCATGCATGGTGTCTGAGAGTTTTTATTTCTGCCCTGCTGGAATGCTACAGCTATTATAAGTCAAAAGGGAATAAAAGTTTAACTGCTAGTAACATGAGCCCATGTTGTTACTGTAGCAAACAACAGACATACCAGGGAGGCTATTCTGCTCAAGCTGCCACATGACTGAAGTCACATGTGTGATTATAATTAAAATTCAGGAAGGATGTGGCTAAGTCCACTCAGGTTCCTGTCCTTCCAACATATTGCTTAATTAAATTTATGGCCTCTTACTATTTTCAGTCATTATTTGGGGCAGGGGAACAGTCAATATATAGAATAACTTAACAGCTCATGCAAAGTAGCTGGACCCATTTTTAATTTCAAATTGTTGGTATATTAATCCCATTTTCTTTTTTAATTAATATATTTATTTCATCACCATGATTGCAAACATGTTTGTAGTTGGGTATCAGTCATAAATATGTACACTTCTATTACCAGTGCAACCTTCCCTATCTCCCTATATCTTTTCTTGATAGACCCCTGTCTGTCTTTGAGACAGGCATTCTATTTCTCTCACTCATTACCATTATGATGATAGTTGTTGGTGTAGATATTTCTCTAACTGTGCTCATCAATCATTGTGCTAAGTTTCATATCATGGGCTGATCCTTTCAAACCTCATCTCTATTGTCTCTGGGTATTATTACCATGCTATCTTTTATTTTTCTTAAATCCCACATATGAGTGAGACTGTGTCTATCTCTCTCCCTCTGACTCATTTTACTCAGCATAGTAGTTTCCATGTCCATCCATATTTAGAAAAAATTTATGACTTCATTTTTCCTGAAAGTTGCTGCATAGTATTTTATTGTATAGAGATAGCACAGTTTCTTTAGCCATGCATCTGTTTTTGGGCATCTGGGTTGTTTCTAGATTCTGGCTATTGTAAATAGAGTTGCGATGAACAAAGCAATAATCATTAAAACAGCATTGGAATAAAGCATTTGGTATTGAAATAAAGACAAACCCTCAGATCAATGGAATAGATTTGAGTATTCAGAGAATGTTCCCCAGACAATCAATTAGTTTTTGATAAAGGGGCAGGAAAAGCAAAATGGAGCAAGGAAAGCCTCTTCAATAAGTGGTGTTGGGACACATGGTCAGTCACATGCAAAAACATGGACTAACATCTAACACCATGCACAAAGATCAAATCCAAATGGATTAAAGACTTTGATATCGGACTTGGAATCTTAAGATTTATAGAAGAACACTCAGGTAAAACACTTCATGATTGCAACTAAAGGCATTTTCAAGGAGGAAACATCACTGTCCAAACAAGTGAAAGCAGAAATAAATAAATGGAACTATATTAATCTGAAAAGTTCCTTTGCGCCTCAAAAGAAAGAATAACTAGGATATAAAGGGAATGAGAAAAAAACGAATGGGAAAAACTATTCACCCAATACCAATCAGATAAGGAGCTAGCATCTAAGATATACAAGGTACTGACAGACTTAACAAAAAAATAATCTAACCTCATCTAAAATGAGAAGAAATGAATAGATACTTCCTCAAAAAAGAAATACAAATGGTCAAAAGGCACATGAAAAAATGCTCCACATCAGTAATTGTCAGGGAGATGCAAATTAAAAAAGCAATGAGGTACCATTTCATATCACAGAGACTGGCACATATCACAAAGAACAAGAACTATCAGTGCTAGAGGAGATGTGGGGAGAAAGGAACTCTCATTTACTGCTGGCGGAAATGCTATGAAGTCCAGCCTTTCTGGAAAATAGGATGGAGAGTCCTCACAAAAGTGGAAACTAAGCTCCCATATTACCCAACAATACCACTTCTAGGGATGCATCTTAAGAACACAGAAACACAAGAATGTCCTCTGTACACCTATGTTCATTGCAGCCCTATTTACATTTTCTTCTGATTACTCTACAGGGCTTATGGTATTCATTATCAATTAATACCCTGAGACCAATTCTACTAATTGAAAAAAATCCAAGAACCAATTTTTAAGCTAATAATCTTGTAAATATATTCTAAAAATTATTTAATTAATAAAATGGTTCAATTTATTTCTGATACTATAGCAAATCAGAAATTTAGAACTTGATCCATTTTTAGTAATATTATTCCATAACATTTGATGAGTCCTTCAAGGTCTAAACCTCCACAATTTTGTTGTATTGTGTTTTTAAAGAGAATTGGCATTTGTCAGTGTGTGTTTGTGTACTCATACTAAGATTGTGACTCAAATTCTTTCCTGTTAGCCAATAGATCAATTTCTGATCTTAATACATATATTACTTGTTTATTCCTTTCCAAATCTAATGTTTTCTTCTTCACTGAATTGAAAATTTTTTCAACTACCTTTTACTTAAAAATAAAAATAATTATCCTTGATTTTTTTTTGTTAAGCCTGGTAGTGCTCAGAGTTTACTCCTGGTACGCATCTAATCTAGGTCAGCTACGGCAAGCACCCTGCCCAAAGTACAACCTTACCTCCTTGAATTTGACAGCTAATGAAGCAATAGAAGCACCACCCTATTACTGTGAGAATACATGCCCCTGATAAGGGATAGGGCATCTTCTTTTTCTGCCCCCATCCATTTTGGGACTTTTCAGCTCCAACTTTCCTGGTTCTGACTTTTAAGTTCAGCCAAGGGAAAGAAATCAGAGGCTTTGCGGTACGAATGACTTATGACTTTAAATAAATACTCTGGTTTCATGATTGACATGGTTTCACAATGTCTTCCAAATAAGCAAACAAGCACTAATGTAGACTCCTGAGAAATGAAAAATTCAATCATATTTACTGCTGGCCCATATAGTTGTGGGTATACTCTTTGAATAGCTCTGATATTTTATCTGTCTCTTTTCATAATTTCCTTCTTCTGAGTCTCTAGCATAATACACTTTAATAATAGTGTAGCACATAAATCTTAGATCTTCAGGGCTAAACCAAGAAATAAGTTTGGGTTTCTTTAAAATCAGATTCTGATATATATATATATATATATATATATATATACATATATACATGTAGGAGTTTTTTAATATAATTATATGAAGAATAAGTGAAAGAGGAGAATGTAAGGATGGTAAGAAGATAGGCTTTATAAAGCATATGTAATGAATGAGGTATCCCTATAAATAACTAGGATTCAACATTGCTCTTGAGGATACCAGAGAGATGGTAGGGCACTTGCCTTGC
Organism: Suncus etruscus; assembly: GCF_024139225.1. NCBI lineage: Eukaryota > Metazoa > Chordata > Mammalia > Eulipotyphla > Soricidae > Suncus > Suncus etruscus. The sequence continues at coordinate 62,978,399 of NC_064863.1, read as the reverse complement.
ATGCAACCAATGTGGGTTTGATTTTAATATCACGTATGGACCAGGTGTGATCCCTGAGCACAGAATCAGGAGAAAGCTCTGAGCTCTGGCAGGTGTGACTCTAAAAGCAAAAATATCATCATAATCATCTTCTTCATCTTGCCACCAAGTCTCTATGACACCTTGTAAAATATTTCTTAGAATTGTTACCACAAGATTTACAGTCATTATCTTTGGCCAAAAACAACTATAGAGATTCAACAAAATATATAAAACAACTATTCTAGACATTGGGCTAAAATTTTTAGAGGACCAAATTTATTAAGCAAAAAAAGACAAACAAGATTTACTCCATGATCACCTATTTTGCTAAAACAGTTTCATGAGAATTTATGCATAGCAGAATAATCATTCTACACTGAGGAAGCACTGGTTGGAATTCTGAGAAACTGAGTATCTAAGAGTGATAGGGCAGAGTTCTGGAAAGGCAAACTTTATGCAAAAAAATAAAGTTCTGTTAATATGGAAATGCATGTCTTTGATTAGTACTTGATCATTCATGACAATATGAAATGCTGTATGTTCTGAAAGAGCAGCTAGATATCTGTAGTTTATCTATTCTAATAATTTGCTAGGAGGGGAATTATTTGGTTGAGAAGTCTTCAGAATGGTTATTATTTAGCATTTCATTTCAACAGGTCTAGGGAAAATAATTTTCTAGACCACTTTGCATTGATTATATGTTCTAGAATCTTAACTTCCAGAATGGTAACAAAACTATAAAGGGAAAACTCCCAAATTTTGACATCAACATTGTAATGTTCAAAATTTTTCACATCCAATAAAACTACTACATATGTCAAGTATAAAATCATGACCCATAATCAGAAGAAAAAAATCAGTCAACAGATATATATATTAAAAAGTACAGAATTACAGAGCATATACAATAGTTTTAATAGTTATTCTAAATACACTCTGGTTTCAAATAAAATATTAACACAGTGAAAAGTAGAAATTTATATACTTTGCAAACTCTTAGTACATATATGCACATGTGTATGCTACATATATGCTACATATTAGTGTTGAATATATAATAGCTGATATATAGAGAATTTTATATATACATATGTGCATATATGTCTATGTAGAGACATATATAGCATAATTTATATCATTGTAAAACTAAGTGTAAAATTATATGGAAAATAAAATATCCATCCACTTATTCCTAGCTCCCAATGAGGGCATTTAATCACAGGCTACATGCTTGTGAGTAGAACAAACTTCCTGGACACTACTCTCTCCTTTCAAATGGAAAAAATGCCCAAGAATAGAAGCAGAAGATCAAAAAAACTTACAGTATTTTTTTGCTCTATAAGACACACCTGACCATAAGATGTGCATAGCTTTTTATTCTTTTTGTTCTTTTATAGTTTTTATCATGACAAATGTGAATTACAAGTCTTTCACGTTATATTTAAGGTACATGGTGACAGTGAATCAGGGCCATTTCCCACTACTAGTGTTGTCCTCCTTCTACCCCTGTTACCAGCATGAATCCGATAACTCACCTTTTGCCCCCTGCACTGCTAGTGTAACAGGTCCTCTTTGTGTATAGCTTGTTGTAGATTTGGGGGTCTTGATTCTGTTGTTGTTGTTGTTATTTTTTGGGTCACACTCAGCAGCGCTCTGGGGTTACTCCTGGCTCTATGCTCAGAAATTACTCCTGGCAGAATCGGGATTCGAACCACTGTCCTTCTGTATGCAAGGCAAATGTCCAGCCTCCAGGCTATCTATCCAGCCCCTGATTCTGTTGTTGTTGGCTTTGGGTTTGGTGCTTAGGTCTGATCTTTTTTAAATTTTAAATTTCAAATTTCAAGCAACTATTTGCTCTTGGAATCATCCACTTTGTTTTCCCCCTCAATTTATGAGGCAGAACAAGATGATTCAAGTTTTGTGTTTCTGTTGGAAAACAAAACAAAACAACAACCAGCAATGACAAAAAAAACACAACAGCAACAAGAAAATAAAACAACAGGGGCCAGAGCAGTGGCACAAGTGGTAGGGCATCTACCTTGCATGCACTAACCTAGGACAGACCATGGTTCAATCCCCCGGCATCTTATATGGTCCCCCAAGCCAGGAAAGATTTCTGAGTGCATAGCCAGTAGTAACCCCTGAGCATCACCAGGTGTGGCTCAAAAAACAAAACAAAACAAAACAAAAAGAAAGAAAAAAGAAAATAAAAGAATAATAATAAGATAGAAAAAAGATAGGGATAGAAAAAGAAAAAACATGAAAAGGGCTAGTGTGTCAAGGTTTTTGTTCATTTGGTTTTTTTTTTGTTTGTTTTTTTTTTGCATAGACACAGTAAGTATTGGGGATATTAGAAAGTGAATTCCGATGGCCTAAGAGATTCAGGGTTTCTTCATTCCTGAAGCATATTGTCATGGTAACAACTACAAGTTCCGGACATGCTCATTATTGAACCCCAAGGTCTTTTTATGGTGCCAGAAAACATTCTGCTCAGTTGAGGCTGAATAAATCAGTCCTCTGTCTTTAGAGATCTTGGTATTTGCAATAATCCTATGATAAAGTCTAGGATAGAGTCTTTCTTTATGATTCTAGAAATTCTGCTCCATCACAGTAGTTGTAGTCAGTCTTCTGTAATTAGTGATCTTGGTTTTTGAACAGATCCTAGAAGAAAGCTTATTATAGAGTTTTTCCTTATAGTTCCAAAAGTTTTATTTAGTCACAGCTGTCAAAGTCCTGTCTCTGGAATTAGAGATTTTGGTTTTTATACAAATCTTAGGCCTCAAATTAGACTAGGGTCTTAATTATTGGTCCCAGGAAGAGTTCTGCTAGTAGTTGTCAAAGTCAATCATCTGTAACTAGTGATCTTGATTTTTGTATAGATCATAGGATGAAATATCTTCTGAATTCATGTTGCCTTTAGGTGATGAGGTAGGACAGGGGTTGGCAACCTGTGGCTCCAGAGCCACATGTAGCTCTTTTGAAGTTTTACACAGCAAAAAAAAGACATCAGGACTGATAGCAGGGGGGCTGAGAGTGGTATCACTTAAATATTTTAATTGGCTATTAATTTGCACAAATATATTTTACATTGTTAAGTGAAAAAGTTATTTTTTTCTTCAGATCAACAGCTAACTGCACGATAAGAAATAATGTATGCAGTACTGTATTTGTTTTAAATGTCCCATAGTTTTGAGGCTTCCGGGTTATTTTTTTCCTTCAGAAGCGAAGTAGTTCCTTATGTCTTAAAGGTGGCAAACTCTAGCCTAGGACTGTATGGTATGGACTGAAGTGTCAGTGGGGTTTGTAAGGCAAGATTATGTGTGCATACAGGTCTGCAGCACTGAGTGATGATGTTGCTTACGTGCTCTCACCTGGGCAAGATCTGTCCAGTCCTCTGTTCTCAGGTTCCCTGCTCTTAATGGCCCCTCAGTGATGACACCACTTGCCCAGATTTGCTTTCAACTCCCTGCTCATGTTCCCTAGGCCAAATCAGATATCCCATTCTTCCATCTGTTCCCTGGTTCCCTACTCTTACTGGCCCCGCAGTGATGGCACCATTTGCTGTGCAGTGCTGTCAACCAATGCACATAGATTTTAGATGCTCTCCTCCCTTTCACTTGCTTCAGCTCCAGGCGGCATTCACTACATAAGACACACTTGTGTGTGTGTGTGTGTGTGCATCCTGTTGTTCTAAAAATATGGTAATTAGAAACTGTAAGCTCATAGGGATGTTGCTCAGTGAAGCCCTGGAATTAAGCAGTAAAGAGAATACTCACAAAGAATATGGGACAAGATTTTTATCTGCTGATTATTTATTTAATCTTTTACAAGCAAGCATTATCATCTGAATTCTATTTTGCCCCCATTCTGTAGGCTTGCCTTCTCAAGCATTCTCCAAGTGTCTCTACACCTACTTTTAGAAGTCTAAAAAAATATCTTAGAAAAACTCTTAAAGAAGGATGATGATAAAACTAGGTAACTCATATTTCCTTCTCTATGAGAAAAATCAATCCTTTGAATGCATTAATCGGAAAGCATAGATTATTGTTACACTGTTGTTTTCTGCTGATGAACTCTTAAAGTCCTGATGTGTCACATATTATTATTATTTTTCTACTTCTTTCACCCCATGATTTCATCTCATTCACTCTATTTTCCACTTTTTGCCACAATTTTCTCAACAGAAAACTGCCCTGTACTTATTTATATAAGGGAAATTTGGCCAGAAAATGACACACTACCTATCTACTAGTATCAAACCAAAGCAACTCAAAATCCATAGAGTTGGCATAGGTCTTATGGTAAGTTTCCCTCAACAATTTCAGAAAGTTTATTATGTTATTGTTTACATACTGTTTTCAGGGAAGTAAAGTTGGGTTAAGTCAATAAAATCAATTAAAACCTTCTAGACAACAAATGCAAGCTAAATTTACTGAAAATCAATCTGACTCTTTGAAACCTCTGGCTTTAATAACCATATGAAAATCAATATCAGTTCTATATTATTCTACTTTCTGTTTCATATTTTAAGAACTAAGAGATCAGTACAGCAAACACATGACAATTGAATGTAAAGTATGGTTTTAGGTGTGAAGGCTTTATTGAGCACCTGGGTTCCTATTGGAAATATTTTCCAATGTCTTCTAAAAGGATTGAGTGATGCTAGTGTTAATATAGAGATTCTAGAATAGTTTGCTTTTATTTTCTTCTATGTAATTCAAAAATTATCTTGTCATCTCTTATAATAAACTATTACATTGAAGTTACGATGAGATAGTAGTTGCTGTATTTATAACTTGGTAGTACAAACTTAAGTTCATAGAGGTTGTTTATCATTACTTAGAGCTTTTATATACACAGATCCTTAAAACAAGACAGAACTTGATCTCAAGGAGTCAGACTACCAGTCCTGCCTTCTCGATTCTGTTAAAAAATGTTTGTATAAAGAGATGGGTTTCCTGACCATCATGAGTCAGAGTTAAACACACCTTAAAAATCTACAGATGTCTTTTTCACATGCCAGATGATTTCATTTAGATTGCAGCATCTTTCCTCTTTCTGTCACTTCAACTTTTGGCCTAGTTTTGCTTTGGAGTACACCCCAAACTAGCAGAAAATGCCTTCTCAATGTTACATATTTGATTTTGAATTTGTGAGTTAATGTGATCAGAAACCTGTTATTATCAACTAATTTTTTTGATCCCAACATTGAGTTATGTGACCATACCTCGAGTCACAACCCACAGTTCTGAGGTCATAGGGCACCTACTTTGTAAGTATATATGGTCATCGATTCAAATACCTAGTTTCATCTGTATGCTGAGTGCAATTCAGGAGTTGTATTGTTTAAGCCTAGCAGTTCTGCTCTATGTGATTCCTGGTACTACAATGTCACTCAATCAGGTATCAATGAACTGCACAGAAAGAAATGTAACCCCTAAGAACATTGCCACTAAAATTAAATATGAGTAACTTGACCAAGGCATGTGACCATTGGTGGGCATTATAATAATCCAAGGGAGCTTCCAACATCATCAAGAACAGAATAACCAAGGTAAGGGAGCAGTGAGCAGTAGGAAGTGATTAAAATTAATGAGTAAAAGCAATTGATATAAATAGTTGTAGAAGCCAGGGAGGTGGCTCAAGGAGAAGAATTTATTTCTTGCATATGTGAGGCCATGACTTTTATTTCTCAGCATCATGGGGCTGAGTGTGGAGGGTCGGTGAGTGGAGCAGGAGCGGTGACTGGAGCAAGAGCGCTGGAGCAACAGACTCTAAGCTCCTTGAACTGAGAACAACCCTTTTATCCATCATCTCATGCAAAATCTTGCAGGTAGGTCATTCCTGTACCCAAGTGACTCCCGGGTTTTTGAGGAAACACCGCCCGTCCCCCGTTTAAACTGGAATTAGGGAACGTGTTTGATGCTGCCTTCCCTCTTTGACTCATTTACATTGACGCAGGATTTCTTCCTGTTGGATTCTTTCTTTTTTTTTTTTTTTTTAATAATTTTTATTGTGGCCAAAGTGAACTACAAGTCTTTCACAGTAATATTTAAGGTGCATAGTGACAATAAATTAGGGCCATCCGCCCTCCACCCCTATTATTATTCCTATAAATGGGCTGAGTCCCCACCACCCTGAGATTAGCACCTGCGAGAAGGGACTGTGGTCCCCGCGGACTCCGAGGTGTGCGAGAAGGTTGCACAAAGCTGCAGGACCCCCAAGACCTTGTCTTGGGATGTCAGGAACAGCTCTGGAGGGAGAGTGGGGGATCAGATGTATCAGATCCGGGGTATTAAAAAGCTGCAAGTGGGACAAGTGCTGTCCAGCTTCTCTTTCTTCTATCACTAAATTTGTTCCTGCTTTTGCCTCTAAGTTCCAGTCCTGTTGGATTCATACCTCAACATTCTCAGTCAAAAATATAGCTGTCACCACCTCAGAGTCTAGAGAAAGTTCGGAGTGTCCAGTTAATATTTCCGAGTTATACACTTAGGTTTTGTTTTCCACTTGGTGGGAGCAGGGGTCAAACGTCAAAGATGAAACATGCATCAAAGTTTCTAAGGCAGCGGCAATTGCAGTGAAGGGTAGGGACAGGACATATGCTTTGTGTCCTGCTGAACTTCCTTCTTACCCCTGAAAGGAAGAAGTTTACACAACTCCCCCCAGAAAGTTTCTTTTACATGTAAGGACGTCTTAGAGGTTAGTATATGGGATAGGTCAGTCATGGATCCGAGGTTTACCTAGCAGGTTAAAATAGCAAGTGGACTTTAGAAAGTGCCTTTCTGCAGTTTAGTTGCCTTGGTGCTGAAGTGGACCGAGGAAATCTGAGACAAAGCAGAGTCACACTTAAAATCTCATTCATTTCCGTAGGAAATTTGATATTGGGTTCCTTTTTTTCTTAGAAACAAACATTGACATAGTTCTGTTTTCTGACCTAGAATTTCAGTCTTTTAACCTGGTGCCTTTTCTGTATTTTTTTTTTATTTTAATATTGAGTTTTTTAGAAGTTTGATTCAACATTACCTGTAGAAAGAGAGATTGAGTGTAATTTTCCAGGTGGAATTCAGACCTCTTGGAGACCTGGAATATGGTGCAGGGTGGGAGTGGAAGGACAGAAATACCTTTACCAACTCAGCCAAGAGTCTGCACCCCTGAACCTGCTGAAAGATCAACTTTAAGTTGATCCTTAAACAACATAATTGTGTTACATAAGGGTCTATGTAGCCTCATCATCATTTTAGTTTTTGATCCACTCTCTTCTAGGCCCCAAACTTACTCCTGACTGCACTCAGAAATCACTCCTGCTGGTGCTTAAGGGACCAAAGGCTGTCCTGGAAATTCAAACCAGGGTCAACCTGGAGCAAAGCAAGTGCCTCAAGTCTTCTATTGCCTCTCTAGCCCAATTAAGACTCATTTAGACTCATATATTTTATTATTCTTAGGATTTTTGCATTCACAGATTCAACTCCAATGCAGAATCTCTTTAAGGATGATCTATACATTTAATACAGATTTAACTAGTGTGTTGGGAGGAAGGGTGCCAACGGGGACCTGTGCCATAACACCTTCCCACCTCAGACTCCTCCCCCAACAAAGCCCAAGTTTGTTTAAGGGTCAATTGTAGTTATCAAGTATCATCTGCAAATGGTAAACATTACTTTGCCCAAAGTTGTTAAAAGAAATAAATTAACATGTGTGAGAACCAGTACTGATGAAGAGTTGATAAGTCTCTTGAATAAAATAAAATTATTTCCCCCTAACAATGCCTAGTAGAAATTCAACCTATTGTAAGTCTTCTCATAAAAAACAAGTGTATACATATACATACACATACTCCTCTATAAAATAGAAAGTTACACTCCCTGTTTTTCCTTTTACTGAAATATTTTCTGTATTTGATTTACTGCAAAAAAAAACCCCACATTTCTGTACTAGAAAACACACTTTTGGGGCCGGAGAGATAGCATGGAGGTAAGGCATTTACCTTTCATGCAGAAGGTCATCGGTTCGAATCCCAGCGTCCCATATGGTCCCCCGTGCATGCCAGGAGCAATTTCTGAGCACAGAGCCAGGAAAAACCCCTGAGAACTGCCGGGTGTGACCCAAAAACCACACACAAAAAAAAAAAAAACCAAAAAAACAAAAAACACTTTTATAATCTTTATAATCTTTTTTCAACCATTAAATTCTATTATTGATTTATTAACCTAATTTAAATCACTTTATTTGTAAAGTGGGGATTTGATTGATAGATTCCATCTTATTTCTTGGAAAGAATTGAAAACTGAAAGCCTAGCTTTAAAATAAAAAGTAAAGAAATTAAAGGAAGATTGATATTTATATTGAACTACTTTAGAAGTGAAAAATAATTAAAAGGTTATTAAATACGTACTGTGACATAAAAATTGAGTCTCTTGATTAATTTTCTTGTCATTGATCACCTGGAAATTTATGAGAAACTTATGAGCCACCCCCTAAAAGTTATTCATTGAAGCTTGAAAGATGTATTGTTTTATTTTCTAATTGTAATTTGATAAGACTCATTTTATAATGTTTATAATGGAAAGGCATGAAGAATTATTTTGCCTCTAATCACTCTTCATCCATTTCTATAGAATAAACTGTAATAGGTCATTGAACATGTCATTTATTATTTAATACAGTAACTAATAAATTGTAGGAGTTTATGGAGTTTTGAGTATATATAAAACAAGCTATTCTTTATTGTCACATTCACAGACATAATTTCTAGGTCTCTGCACCTAACTTGAAGTAAAATACATTCATTCTGTGTAAAATTCTAAATGTTTTCTAGTGATCTTACAAATAATAACATATAATTTCTCAAATATTCACATATTTATCTTTATGGAGCTTCAAAATTAAACTCTCTTTGAAGTAATAGAGTTAAGAGAGTTTAAGTAATTTAATTAATTGGGAATATTGGGCCTGAATTCTGACCCAGAGTGAAGGACATTTAGCCATTAGACTATGGTAAACATATTCTTTGAATGCTGGAATGTAGCTCAGTGCAAGAGCTTGGACTCCTCATATATGGGGTTCTGGGTTCAGTTAGAGATACCACTGAAAGCAAAACAAAAATATATTGAAATAAAAGAAAACATACCCTCAAATTCCCTGTAATAAGTGGTTTAAGAATTGCATATACCCTATCCAAAATAAATCAGATGGCCAAAAGGCACATGAAAAAATTATGCATATCATTAATCATCAGGGAGATGAAAATCAGAACAACATCATCTCATACCAGTTTCCATCAGACAATGTTCTAACAATAATCTTCACCAGTGTTCATTTACTGTCACCAATTTATACATATTCCCTCCATCACCCCCAGCCTGCTTCTATGGCAGACACTTTCTCTCACTCTCTCTCTTTCTCTCTGTCTGTCTATCTGTCTGTCAGTCTCTCTCTCACTTTCTCTCTTTCTCTCTCTCTCACACACACATACAAACTCTCTCTCTTCCCTTGGCTTCCTTTTTCTCCCTCTCACTCCTTCACTCTCCCCATCATGCTCTCTCTCTCTTTCTCTTACTCCCTCTCTCCCTCACTCCTTGTTGGAAAAAATGTTTAAAGTTGTCACAGTCCCTAAGAAAGTACAAGATATAATTGCATTATGGTATCACTTATTGGATCCTGGAACAGAAAATGAAATACAAATAAAGGCTTGAATTCTGTCATTGCAATTTCCCAATATAATTTATTTTTCACAAATGTACTGCAGTAATATAAACTATGTATGATGGGGAAATGGGTGAAGAATACATATAAACTGATTTTTTTGTGATTTTTGTAAATTTAAAGTTTTTCTAAATTAGACATTTATTTCTTAAAAGTTTCTTCTTCCTAAATTGATTTAGGAATATGAAATAATATAAAATAAGTAAATAAGTAAGCTTTATTTACTTGATTTTGAGTCAAACCCAGAGAAGCTCAGGGGGCTTACTCTTGTCTCTGGGTTCAGAAATTACTCCTGGCAGGTCCAGGGGGTCATATGGGATGGTGGGAATGTACCTAGGTTGACTGCATGCAACAAACAAAAGCAACCAAACATGCATGTTTCACCTGTTAATATCCTGAAAAACATATTAAACTTTTGTGGAATTTCCATTTATTTAAATATAAAAATCAGAAGCACTTGATGCCTTATTTTGGACACGTTATTGGGTTTCACAGACTTAAACAACTCTATGAACATTGATCATGTTGCTAAATTTCATTGATTTATTATAACTGGAGAAAATCAGCAATACTATAGTGGTTTCCAGGTTTAGCCCTCAAATTAATGCAAAAGAGCAAATTTTGGGACAAAGGAATTCCAACTTTACTAGAAAATTACCCAAAAATAAAGTGAAAACTATGTTGGGAAGTAGTCAATGTTTGTAAATTTGGCAGAATTTAACTTTGGAATTGCTTAATCAAAATTTCTTGTTTTGGAAATGAAACTTGTTTTATTTCCCCAATTGTTATTTTTCCCCCTTAATATGGCACTTAAATCCTTCAGTTTCCCATCAACCAATATGCAGAAATATTTATAAGGACAGAAATGTTATGTCCTAGTACAATAAACAAATGTGTCTTCTTGTTTGAAATTGCTTTACTTTTTTTGTTTGTTTGTTGGTTTTCTTTGGGGGAGGCTCATGGGTTACTCCTGCTAGGCCCTCAGAAATTGCCCCTGGCTTAGGGGACCATATGGGATGGGAATGGGGTGGGTTCAAACCTTGGTCTGTCCTAGGTTAACTTGTGCATGGTAGACGCCTTACTGCTTGTGCCACTGCTCCACTCCTAAACTTGATTTCTAAGAAAATGACTTTTGGAAAACTTAAGTAAAGTTATTTTTAAACCATTTCAAGTAACGACTTTGAAAGAAAGGGAAGAATCTTGAAAATGGAAGCTTTATTTTTATTTATCCCCTAAGTCAAACTGAGACTCTGAATCTTTCAGAATTGACTGTCAGTTAAATCTCATTTCTTTTGTTTGTTTTATCTTTTTGCCTCAACCAAAGCTTTAGCACCAGCTACAAGCAGGTATAAATTTACTACCTCCTCTGATATACCAGGTTTCTTTCTGCCCCAAAGTTTCTCTGTTACTGCCAGAAAATCCTTCCCCAACAGGAAACAAGAGGTCAGAAATAAATATTTACTCTCTCATAAGTTAGACAGATAGTCTTTGACTCCTCAAAGGATTCCTAGTAACACTAGTTTTCTCTTATCTTTCTATAGTTTACTCTTCCCATTTATTCAGTCCCAATTATGCAGTTTCCATTAATTGAGAATACATTTTCCCTACATAAACATGCATGAAAGTTTGATTTTTCCAGGCTCTCCTTTGAGAGATAAGGTGAAGGAATGGATGTATCCTTAGTATACAACATTTCTTTATCTTTAGATATTAGTCATGATAAATGGCAGGCTATAATGAGCAGTATAACTACTAATCTAAGCCTAAATTACTAATTTAAGAACTTACTTTATATAAAGCCAGATAAATATCTGAAAGAACTGGATCATGCACAATTCATATGCAGGAGTCCTGGCTTAATCTTCATTACCACATGGACACCTGAGAACAACTGGAATGTTTTCTCTGATCACCCACCCCGCATACAGAGAGAGAGAGAGAGAGAGAGAGAGAGAGAGAGAGAGAGAGAGAGAGAGACTGAGAGAGAGGAGAGAGACACAGAGAGAGAAGGGAGGAGGAAAGGGGAAATTCTCTCATTTTTATTTGTATTTCCCTAAGCGTTCTTTATTGGTGTAATGACATTCTCTGACAGGAGAAGATTGATTATATCAGAACAAGAAATTAAATTCTTGTATTGAGCCACTTTATAGTCACTAGTGAGTACCAGGGATGCTTTATTTCATCCACTCAGTTTCCCCAGAGATGTGTCTAGCTTCTCTTGATCTTTCTTCTGGTAACACTAAGACAACATTTTCAGTTTATGGGGTTTAAATAAGATGACCATGTTACTAGTTCTTTCATATTGGGGTACACCTCCTCAGTCTTGATACTTGAGTTAAAGATGGTTAAGTTATTCAATCCTAGAAAAATAGTCCCTAGAGTTTTTGAAGTAACTTAAATTTTTTTTCTTGTTTTTTGGGTTTTTTTTTTCCCTAGACTGATGGAGCCTACAGGATAGTCAGTGTTTAGAGTCAGATTAACTGAAGATGAAGCTGCTTTCAACGAAAATATAATAATGTGGTACAAATTAATAAGGACTTTGGATAGCTATGTCTTCTATCTGGCTGAATTATAGACTTTTGATTATAAAAACATATCTATTTATATTTTAGAAAGCTACTTGAATTAGACAGCCATCTCTTGTCAGTGAAATCACCTTGTAGACACCATTCATCTTATATATTTATGTTAAATATCCCATTCCAATGTAAGTTTTCTATTTATTTTTTAAATTTTATTCAGTTATTCTTTTAACATCAACCCACCAATAAGAAGCTTGCAGCTCAGTTTAAGTTCTTAATTTACATAGAGAAAAAATTATTCTACCACAGTCGAACAAAGTCCATGGTAATAACAAAAAGGTATACAGTGGGTGTGCTATGCTATGAAGCAATTCTCAGAACTAAGTCAGCATTCACATTTTCTTTATTCAATTATCTGTAGTATATATATATATATATATATATACACACACACACACACACACACACACACACACACAATGTGTAGTACTAGACTATATGAAAATAAGACTGTGCAATTTACTGCTACTTGGATGGACTTGGAGAGTATCATGTTAAATGAAGTTTGTCAGTAGAGGTCCAGAACCAATAAGGTCTCTCATATTTGGGATATAAAGAAATATAGCATGGTGATAATAAAGCCCCAAAGCAACATAGCCTGAGAACTGACGGAACCATGGGAGAAAGAACAGGAGGATATGGTGGAGAATATGATGTTGGAACATTCTGCATGCATGAAGTCCTATTATAACAGTACTGTACATTATGGTGCCTAAAATAATTTTTTTAAATAAAATTAAAAATTTAAAGGTTTTTCTAAAGGATAAAGGACTCTTTATCCTGGGAGAGTGAGGATAATCAGAGTAAATGTTCTGGAGTAAATTTCCACCTCAGGTGAATAGGCTCACATACTGGAAGCAGTGTCAGAAATAAAACAAGGGAGCTTCTAAGTGGCAGTCATCAGTGTAGTTAAAGAATATCTGTTTTGGAGGCTATAGTTGATCCTGTGACAATATACTCCAAGGGCGGAGAAACCCCATATCTCTTAGGCCAAGTGAATTCCTTTTGGAATGACCCCAATATTTACTGTGCCAGGGCAGGAGGGAAAGAAACAAAACACAAAATATTATTTATCTTTTTATATATATTATTTTTATCTACATTTATTATCATTATTATTATATTTAACTATCTATTTTTGGTTGATTTTTGTGTTTTGGTGTGGTTATTGAAGCTGTTGCCCCTATTTACACTTTTTTTCTTTTCTTTTCTTTTCTTTTCTTTCATTATATGCTCTGCCATGTTTCCTATCTCAAGACCGTGGCGGTTTTTTTGTTTTTGTTTTGTTTTGTTTTGTTTTCATTTTTGTTGTTGTGGTGCTTAGCGTTTTTGTTGGAGTCCTCACTGGATATTTGACACTTCTTTTTGAACTGGTGGAGTGTTTCACCTTTTTCTCCTTCGTCTCTCTAACTGAGGATGAGACCCTCTAGAAGAATTCCGCTTATTTTCTGCGTATTAGACCTTTATCCCAGTTTACTACTATTCCCTTCTTCAAACAAAACCACATAACTTGAACTAGCTAGTCCTGCCCCCCCAGTTAGAGGGGGAAATAAGGGAGGCACAAGGACCAAACAGGTGCAGGACTACTAAGTATTAGGCTAGATACAGAGGGAACAACATATTCTGGCAGCCCTAGGGGTGAGGGAAGAGCCTATGGGAGGTAGGTCAAAAATGGAGGTGTAGGGAAGACAAATTGGTGATGGAAATCCGCCCTGATTTTATGTAAATATGTACCTAAAATATTATTGTCAACAATATGTAAGCCACTATGATCAAAATAAAAATTAAATTAAAAAAAAAAAGAAATGAGCATGCACACTGAAAAAAAAGAGTATCTGTTTTGAAGTGTTTTCACAAATTGATTATAATTTCTATTTTCTTAAAATTATCTCAAGTTTCTGGACCAGCACTCACCAAATGGCATCATAATCATAAACAAAAAGAAATTCGTGATTGCAAAAAAAAAAAAAAAAGAGAAGGAAATGAGAAAACTATTTTTAATGTGAACACAGAAACAATTTTTGAGATAAAAACATTATGATGACACATGCTATGGAAACAAAATTTGGGAAGTTTAAAAGGAAAATAGCATGCATACCATAAAGATAAAGCTTTCAACAAGGAAACTTGTTAATAATCATAAAAAACTTCATATTAGGGACTGGGCAAATAATACAGTGGGTAGAGCACTTGCCTTGAATGTAGGAGACCTGAGTTTGATCCCTGGACCCTGCTTGGTGCCCTGAACACAAGAGTGATATCTGAGTATAGAGCAAAAAGTAAGGCCTGCACACTTTGCTGGGTATAGTCAAAAATAAAACAAACAAAAACTGATATTAAGCACAATGGCTCTCGCCTCTTTTCCTTCCTTGTCTCCCTTTTTCCTCCCTCCCTTTTTCTGCCTATTCCAGCTTCTTCTCTTCACCACCCTCTTCTCCACCCTTCTCTTTCCTCTCTCCCTCTCTCACCATGTCTTTCTGCCTCTCTTTCCTCTTCCTCTTTCCTCTCCCTCTCCTTCTCTTCTCCCTGTCTCACATTTTCTCCCCTTCACTCTCTCCCTCTCTCTAGCCTCCTTTACCCTTCCTCTCTCACCTTCTCTCTTCCTCTTCCTCTCTTCTTCTAGCTTTCTCTCTCTACCTCCATCTCCCTCTTTCTCTCCCACTCTCCCCTCTAAATAAAAAAAGAAAAAGAAGAAGAAAAAGCACACTGGCCACAATATTCTCAATACTATCTCCCTGTTTTTATGTCTTTGCCTAAAACATTTTTTGTTGTTTTCTTATTCCTGCTTTGCCTATATACTCAAATAATCTTGGAGATAAAAAATTCTAATTGATATTTATTTCAAAGAAGTGCTTCTATTGGAGCTAGTTCCTTGGTTGATATTTCTGAAGTAGATGAGGTTGTACAAGAAATAAGATACAATTAGGTAAGAAAGATAGATGGAAGTGAAGAAAGGCTGGATTGGTTGTGTATATGTTTCATATATGTATATATGCATAGAATGTGAATATCTGTAGTTAAATAATGTTTAATGAATGGTTAACATTTGTGTGTAGGGGTGTGGATGAAAAATGATAGCACGTAATATAGTCTTTAATTATTCTGTAGAGCTATATAAGAATTGAATTATTCTTTAATCCCTAATTGATTCTATCCTCATCCTCAGAATAAGTAGTAAAAGACTAACTCTTCAACACAACTGCTAGTCAGGATACAATTGTTTAAACTCTGCATTAGATATTCTGCTTGAAACTTTTGATCTTTTACCACATATTATAGTATATTATTTTGCTTTGCCTGCCCCAGCAAAGGAATATTGACAAAGTTTCCTTTAATATATAGAGTTGTTCTGAGGCTCCCAATCTCCTCTTGTTTTATATTTTTAAAGATATACTAGTTGATAACCACCGAAGCTTTGCTAGTTTCCTTTTCATTGTACCATGAATGGAATATTCAACTAGTGTTTATTCTGTTAAACTTCTTTTTGAACTATTTATTTGCTCCCAGACTTTGTGTAATGACTCTGTATGAGAAAAACTAGCTTGTGGGCTGCATTCTTAACTGGCTGTGCTTTTAGCTCACTACTATTTGGAAATTACATTGTTCTGAGGATAAAACTCCAATGAGATGGGGAAAAGTAATTTTGCCTATTAAGTTTTACCTATTTCAGGTCAGGGTAGAAATTGTTATAAGTGAAAAAGCGTGTGAGGTGGGACTTGTTTTTGATTAACAGAAATAGAAACTGAGAAAACAGAGGATCACAGAAATGATACTGAGGTGTAACCCAAGTGACGGTGATATTCAAAAGGCAGTAGATTAAGTCAAGCAATGATAAAGACAACAGATCTGGAGGGGATGGGACTGGAGTAAGATAGAACAGTGGTAGGGCATTTGCTTTCCATACAGCTGATCCATGACTGACGTTGGTTCCAATCCTGGCATCCCATATTATCCCCAGTGCCTGCCAGGAACAATTTCTAAATGCCGAGCCAGGAATAACCCCTGAGCACCCGATATGAACCCCCACCAAAAGAAAAGAATCTGGACAGGAAGAAAACACTGAGATAATGGTAGAGGGAAGAGGACACTCAACACACAGCCAGGAGTAGGCCCCAAGCATCTCTGAAGTGTGAACCACTCCAAAGTAGATAAATTAGGATAGTATAGAAAACATCAAAAAAAAAAAAAAACACAAAAGTCATAAAAAGGAATTGGGCCAGAGTGATAGCACAGTAGTAGGCCCTTTGCTTTGCACCAGGCCAACCAGGATGGATCCCGATTCCGGCATCCCATATGCTCCCTGAGCCTACCAGGAGTGATTTCTGAGCATAGAGCCATGAGTAACCTCTGAGCATCACTGGATGTGACCCAAAAACCCACCCCACCAAATAAGGAACTACAAGTATTATATTCTGAACTACAAATATGTATTCTTTAGCATATGTGCATATACATAATACATATACACACCTGGTTAATATTAAAAAATAGACTTTTCCAATAAATGTTCAGAACAGAGATACCCAAGATGTGTCACTTTGGCATGCATGTTCTTTGAATTCAGGCCAGTCAAGACTCTTAAAACTCATGAGAAACTTTCACCTTAGGCTTTACTATCTTGGAAAATGAAAATTTGGAACATTACATATAATTAGAGTTTTCATTTTTATTTTGATGTAAAAATAGTCTTTCCTGTGAAAAAACTTATCAAGACAGCACATCAAACATCTCATTGCAGAATACCTGGTCTTTATCTTATGCATAACCCTCTCCCTGTCATATGAGTGTCCTTTCTTTAGTTCCAGGATCCTTATCATGTTCCTTAGCATCATTTGTCCTACTGGTTTTTGAATCATGTTTATATAGATTCACCACACTTATGTGATTAATATTTTATTTTAAAATACTAATCTGACATTAATTTTATTGCCCATCAGCTCGAGAAAACCTGGAAAAATGAGAGATTTTTATCTGCCTATATTATATAATATTCAATATTTATAAATGTGTTTGTCAATGCTGTATTACATGGATTTAAAAATTTTGCTCTACTTAAGAGAAAAATTATTTTATTTTCCAAAAATGAAGAAAAAATAATCCTTAGCTGAATGCAATAAAAATAATTACTAAATGTGTTTTTGTGATTATGCACAATATTTTTTGGGAGTTATATCAAATGACTAATATTTTTCAAAGAAAGTAACATTTTTGAAGGTGTAATTAGTTTTAAAATTTTCTGTATATTCATGCTACCAATAATGAGAATTCACTCTATTTTTATGAGCAAACTATGGCTCTATCATTAAAACCAGTCAAACACACATAATGCTTAATCTATTGGAAAGGAAACTGTTTATGCCCACAGAGTTCTTAAAAAGGAAAAAAAAGCAAAAATTAGAAAAATTTGAATATTTCAGGAGCAAAATATCCTTTGGTGGTTTTATTTTGTGGTTAGGTTTCGTGACTATGCAGTAAGTACTGAGTTTGAACATTTTCTGCTGACTCTACCATCCAGCAAATGAAAAAATAGTACATTCACTTTTATCACTTCCTGGATTTCTAAACTTTAAGGAACTGCAGTTAATTACTGTTTGACTTGGCCTTTTCCCAGAGGAAGGTGTTTCAGCACAGCCATTGCTGAGATAAAAGAGTGTGAATAGTGTTCTTAGTGTCAGTACTGGTTAATTCAACATATTTGTTTTGACACTTTGGTCCTTTAAACCTTACTCCTAATTATTATTGGTGGCAGCTATGTGTGTTTGAGGCAAATTGGAAAAGGAAAATAAGCAAAATGTTATAATAACAGAACTCCAATGTTTCCTTCCCGCAAAGGACTGACATAGCTGTTGTAACCCTGATGCTACATACTTATCCTCAGGAATCACTCTGGAGTGGCTTATTTAACACTCAAAACTGACCGGGATGGTGCTTTGAAAGTAATATTGAGAACAGTAACAATTAATAGCATCTCTTTTCCTCTTTCTCTTGTTCATTCTCTGTTTGAGAACTGCATGCAGTAGTGCTCAGAACTTACTCCTGATTCTGTACTTGGCAGAATCAGTCTTGGCAACTAGGGGGACATATGTGGTTGTTGTATGTTGTATGTTGTATGTTGTACTCTTCCTGTCCCCAATAGTACTGAATATGTACAAAAAACAATACCAAGTTCTTGCTATACCCGACACATTTTGTCCATACAGTGATCTCTGATGTAGACATCCATAAGATTTCCATTTCACAGAGCAAGGAACAAAAGTAGAGAAGTAAATATGAACTTTGGAACTTTGGAACACTGAAGTGACTCTGCATAGGGTGAAGTTAAAATAAGAGTAAAAAAACATTAGATGGAGAAACTGCAGCTCTAAGAATGATAAATGTGATCAGAACTTAATTATCTGTGTTTCCCTCTAATTGGCAGTTCCATTCTTTCTTTTGCATCTCCATCCCTCCCTCAAATTACTACTTCGGCTTTAAGAACTATAGTTGACCCTTGAACTAACTACAGCTTGAAAAACAAATTGTACTTAGATGTTGGTAAATAAATCAATGCTATGAATGTTGGGGCCAGAGTGATAGTCCAGTGAGTAGGGCATTTGCCTTGCATTTGTCCTATCCTATGTGTTCTAACCTCAGCATTTCATATGATCCTTTGAACCTGCCAGGAGAAATTTCTGAACTTAGAGCCAGGAGTGCCCTAAGTACTGCCCTGCCCCCAATGTTAATCCTATGAATGCAATTTTCTTCCTCTTTTTTCCTTCCTTCCTTCCTTCCTTCCTTCCTTCCTTCCTTCCTTCCTTCCTTCCTTCCTTCCTTCCTTACCTTCCTTCCTTCCTTACCTTCCTTTCTTTTCTTCCTTCCTTTCTTCCTTCCATCCTTTCTTCTTTTCTTCATTCCTTTCTTCTTTGTTTCCCTTCCTTCCTTCCTTCCTTCCTTCCTTCCTTCCTTCCTTCTTTCCTTCCTTCCTTTCTTCTTTGCTTTCTTTCTTCCTTCCCTTCCTTCCTTCCCTCCCTCCCTCCCTTCCTTCCTTCCTTCCTTCTTTCCTTCATTCCTTTCTTCTTTGCTTTCTTTCTTTCTTCCTTCCCTTCCTTCCTTCCTTCCTTCCTTCCTTCCTTCCTTCCTTCCTTCCTTCCTTCCTTCCTTCCTTCCTTCCTTCTTTCCTTCCTTCTTTCCTTCCTTCCTTCCTTCCTTCCTTCCTTCCTACCTTCCTTCCTTCCTTCCTTCCTTCCTTCCTTCCTTCCTTCCTTCCTTCCTTCCTTCCTTCCTTCCTTCCTTCCTTCCTTCCTTCCTTCTGACTACTTATAAACTGCATTAATATCTCACTGTATAGTAAAAAAAAACACTCAGCCTACTCAAAAGCCTATTGAGAAATATCAGTGAATGCTACCAGATCTTGGTTTCAAAGTAGACAATAAATCACTACATAACATGCTTAAATGCCTCAATTTTTCTTCCCTTTCCTTTGTTTTAGAATTTTATTTTATTTATTCATTAAAATTTATTTTATTATAATTTATTTGTGGGAGTTCTACAAAAATATGCTCCAAAATTGTTGAATCATCAGCATTGTCTTGCTGAGTACTATTTCTGGGAATGCAGTTTCCCTGTAAACTCAAAATAAAAACTTAGTTTTAACTATGTGATAAAGTTCTGTTTCCTTGCTAAATTATTCTGTAAGATGCAGTCTGCAATACATCTAACATAAAAAAATGCCCTAATGGACTGTGTATATTAGAGGCAATCAAATTTATATATAGATTTTTCACTATGGTAAGTGTTTTAAGCTTTAACCTCTTAGTTGTTCAAGAACCAGCCAACTGAAGTTAAAGGACCATATATCTCCTCTCCGGAGAATTAGCTAAATTATTAGATAAAAGAAAAACAGGGAGTTGGAGTTTACCTTTAATCTGTTCACCCTGTGCTGTGGTCTTGATAGATTTCTTGATATTTCTGAGGTTCTACAATGGAACTCTATAATGAAAATAAAACGCATTGTTCAAATTTATAAAATTCTGCCTCTTGATGTGCCTCTAGATTATTTCAGTAATCAGCCATCTTAGTATCTCCTAACCACACATACTTGCTTCCAACAAAGATCATGAATAATTCTGTTTAACATGCTCTCCTACCAGTCTAAACCAATCTCAAAATGAAATAGTGTCACTGTACATAAAAATTACATTAACCATGAGCAAGAGTCTGAAGTTTTCTTACTTTAAATCCTTGCATAAATTCGATTCTGCTTTCTTGCCCATTGTGATAGGCTGAATAATGAATGTCCTATGAGTAGTCCATGCCCAAATCTTTGGAACCCGTGAAAAAATCATGTAACAATAAAAACTCTACAGATGTGTTAAGAATTGAGTTGGAGAGGCTGAAGCAGTGGTGCAGTGGTAGGGCACTTGCCTTGCATGTGGCTGACCTAGGACAGACAGAGGTTCAATCCCCAGCGTCCCATATGGTCCCCCAAGTCAGGAGCAATTTCTGAGCACATAGCCAGGAGTAACACCTGTGGGTCACTGGGTGTAACCCAAAAGCAAAAACAAACAAAATAAAGAATTGAAATGGAAAGATGATCTCCGGGGATGAACCTAATCCTCAGGGACCTGCAAATTAAGGGTTCAAGGAAAAATAGGTTGTGCTACTTGGATATGGAAGTTGGCATTAGCTTAAAGATGGAAAAAATGGATCACAAGCCTAGGACCCCAGATGGTCACTAAACCTGAGAAAGAGAGTTTTTACTAGAACCTTCAGAAGGAATGCAGCCTCAGGACACCCTGAATATAGGTTCATTTTGCATTTGTGACTTCTATAATTGGGAGGCATCAAATATGTATTTTCTAAGTCATCCAGTTAGTGGTGATTTAGTTTGGAAATAACAGGTGATAATCACTCTATACAGTAATACCTCCTATTTCCTCCAAAGTTTAGAAGCTTCTTCTAAAGTATGAATGAAAATAGAATCATACACCTCTTCCTCTTTTTAGGTCTCAAATGTTTAAGGAACAAGTGTCAATGTAAAGGGATTCAAGAAACAGTGGTAAATTGCAAACAAAATTTTGCTAAATTTGAGACTACACAGAGTAAAAAAGTCTACTTAGGATTTTGCATGATTAGAGTAATACAGATGGCAATTGTAATGTAATAAGAACACAACCTGTAGGTTTACTAACTGCAAGGTTCATTATATGTTGTAGTAGTAGTAGTAGTAGTAGTAGTAGTAGTAGTAGTAGTAGTAGTAGTATGGATTTTAAACTGTTTTTAACATCTTGTTTTTGTAAAAATGCCAAGACTTTTTAAAAAGCAATGAGAACTAAGGTATTTTCATGTAATTTTCTGGAAAACAGCAATACTTTTCATAAGTAGCAGATGATTCTGGTATTTTTTTTCTAATACTCTAACCAGGTATATACATTTTAAAAATTATGCAATATCTTACTGTTTGACATTTAAATTTTGATTTTGATTTTGGGCGACAGCCAGTGACAACTGGGAGTTACCCTTGGCTCAGATTTCAGAGGTAGCTAATACAGTTCTCAAGGAATCAAGTTCAGGCCTCCTTTATGTACACCATGTGCTCAGATCATCAGCTATCTCAGAACTCCTATTCATTAATTTATTTTAAAAACGAACCTCCCAGAAGTACAATTTATTATTGGCAACGCTAAAGACAACATTAAAATGATCTAAGTGGATTTAAAATAGTGCAACTGTGTAAATATGCAAATATGTATCACTTAACATCTAAAATCAAGTAAATCCAATCTTCATTAAATCAAACTGTAAATCATCCCTGCACCAAATTCCAACCCTGGTGAACAATTCTAAATCAGGATCACTCATGAAATAATTCAAACCAGGTTGAGGGTGAAATACAGGTAGTCTGTCAATCTTATAACTCACACCAAGATCCAACAGCCTGCCATAACTGTTATTTTTTTTTTTCTTTTTTTTTCTTTTTTTTTCTTTTTTTTTTTTTTTGGTTTTTGGGTCACACCCGGCTGTGCTCAGGAGTTACTCCTGGCTGTCTGCTCAGAAATAGCTCCTGGCAGGCACGGGGGACCTTATGGGACACCGGGATTCGAACCAACTACCTTTGGTCCTGGATGGGCTGCTTGCAAGGCAAACACCGCTGTGCTATCTCTCCGGGCCCATGTTATTTTTATTGATACACAGAGACCACACCCAGGTGGAAAAGTAAGGCTAGAGTAAGAACAAAAAGCACAGACTATCCTAAACCAGTTCTGCTCAGGTTTGCATGTAAATCTCTGTATAACAAAGAAGCCTGAGATAATCTTTGTTTTGGGTGAAACCAAATTGTAAACAAACAGATCCAAAGAAACTATGGATGATCTTTGTTTTGAGTAAAATAAGGTATAATCTAACAATTACCCCTCTTTTGTTCAAAAATTGAAAGGGGTATATAAGCATATAAGTCCTGCTCTATTGTTCTCTACAAGAGGCAGAAATCCCAGATCAGAACTTTTAAAAGTGTTTGTTATTTTGCATAGCCATGGTAAGAGCTGGGGAAATTAAAAAAAAAAAAAATAACTTTTAGCATCAAGTAAGATGGTGAGAAAATTTTAAACCAGTTACTGTCATAGCTAATTCCTAGCAATCACTGCTACTAAGGATGTAAAAGAATCATAGGTGATATTGTGTCAGGGCAGAGTGATACAAGTGGAGTTTTACATATCAAAACAGAGATTTATGGAAAATAGGAAGAAGGAAGAATACATTTGTTTGGGGTTAATAGCAAGATGTCATCTGACACCAAACCTTTCTTAGGCTTAAAATTCTGGAAATATTTGTGTTTAGGGACTACTCCCATATCTGTGCTCAGGGTCTTTTCTAGTGGTGCTCAAGGACCATGTGGTGTCAGAGATCCAACCTAGCTTCAGACATGTAAAGCATGTGCTCAGCCATTGTTTTATGTCTACAATCTCTCAAGATATTTTCTTATTTGAAATTGTGTGCAGTAATAAGATTTTTCTGCTCTATTAAGAAATGTTTTGAGAAAACTCGAGAGATAGTATAAAGGTTAAAGCATATGCCTTCCATGGGTCTGATTCAATATCCAACACCATATAGTTCCTCAACATTATGTGGGCACAGCCCTAGAGTCCCTTAGCCTCACCAGGGTTTCTCTCATAATCCTTGCATGAATGTGCCTGAGTCTCAGCACATACTATGTCTCCTGTTTTGAACTATCAACCTGACTTGCTGAGAACCCCTGGACCACCCTTTCCCATCATAAAAAAAGAAAAATATTGAGGACTGGATATCATAGTGGTGGGATCTTCCATACTCAGGAACCCAAGTGAACTCTAAAAAGAACTGGGTGGAGTATTATATTGGTTGAATATCCTTCAGTGTCCTTGGTCCCCTGAGCACTGCTTGGGAGAACTTCCCACAAGAAGAAACATTTAAAAAAAATTTATTGATTTTTGGTTCTTGGGCCACATCCAGCAGTGTCACTCCTGGCTCTGCACCCAGAAATCACTCCTGGTAGGCTAAGAACCATATGAATGCTGGGACTCAAACTAGGTCCCTCCCAGGTCAGACACATGCAAGGCAAACACCCCACCACTATGCTGTCTCTCTGGCCCAAGAAACATTTTTAATATACCACAGCACTCATTCATTTTATTTATTTAAAATTTTAAATAAACTTTATTTATTTAAAATTTAAAAGAAAAATAGATTCAAATAGCTAGATTGAAAATGAGAAAACAAAATGAAACGAACTCATTGTATAACCACGTAAAAGATTTATGCAGATAGTAGCTGACTCTTCAAAAGTTTCCTGATTATTTTCTTATTCTGAGTGGTTTGAGGATCCAAACAAATCTTCCTCCCATTCTTTAATGTGGCTCTGCCAAGAAAAAAGGCAGTCTATGAGTAGTTGGAACTGAACATGGCTTGAGGGGTTGACTCAGAGTGGTAGGAAAGCAGAGGAGCAGATGATGGGCATGGAAGAACCAACAAGAACTCACATCAGTTGGATGTTAGGACAGTAGACACTGGCCCTGATCAACTCCAGGCTGGAGATGTGTTTGAAGTGAAATTGGGAAGCATTCTCCACACACAAGCACTGAAGGTCTCTATTCATTTTTTCAGGATCTTCTAGGTTTGAGTAAGGGGCTGAAGTAGGGTAGAGAAAGGGGACTCCATAAATGAGCAAACTTTATTAAGGATCTTTCTCATGGCCTTTGACTTCATTCCTTATCGACAAATCATTTCCTTAGAAAAAAAAAACAATAAAATCCACAGGGCAATTCTAGGCTTAGTATTTGTCCTTAGCAACTTAGTACTCACCAGGGTTAAAGAATCCTCCCCTGCCACAGGGATTTCCAGATTCTTCTTTAGCCCAGCCACTCCCTTCCTAGCTTCCCTTCTCACCTTCATGCAGGGCAACCAGAGCAGGCAGAAGCAGCAACCCCAGTAGCAGCACTACAGAGCTGGGCTAAAGACTGGAGGCTTGGAGGCTCATGTCCAAGAAATAAGTCTCCATAGTGCAAGTTGCACTGTTCACCTTCAGGGCTTAGACAGTATTTTATCCCTTCCCTTCTCCCAGCTCTTGTAGTACCATGTGCTCAGAGGCTCCTCCATGTTTTGTTGATTGTCTCTACATATTTTGGCACTTGTGTTATGTAGATGTGTCCTTTTGGTGTCTTAAAAAGAAAAATGAATGGTGGGAAAATATTTCCAACCAGTGCCTTTTTATTCTGCTCATTGTTTCTTTTGCTCTACAAAAGCTTCTTGGTTTAGCTTCATTTGTTTGCCTTTGCTTCCATATTTTTGATCAGTGGTATTGAATTATATTGAAGTTAAAATGCATTGAATTGAATGAAGTATTGAATTGAAAATGTCTCTAGATTTAATGGCTTGAAGGTTCTACCTTGTCTCCCTTAACATAATTTTGGATTCAATCTTGATATCAATTTCTTTGATCATTCTTAAATTGAGTGTTTTTGGTTAGAGTGAGAAAGGGCTCTAAGTTAATTTTTTCATATATGACTAATCAGTTTTCCCAGCACCATTTGTTGACAAAGCTTTCCCTGCTTTACTCCTTCTCCTTGTAGAGCCTTTCTATTTTGATGGGACATAGAATCATACAATCATTTAATAAAGGCCATGTGTGTGATTATATCTTTGTTATTCTTTCTGAGGCTAAAATATTCTGGGCTTCTAGGCTTTGTGCACAGTCTAACAAAAATCAAAGAAGACAAAATAGACTAATCAAAGATGCTGACATGTTAAGGATGAAGCATGTATGATCTTTCTATAAGATTATAGAATAAAACAAACAAAGCTATGGGTCTGGAGTGATAGCACAGTGGTAGGGCATTTGCCTTGCATGCTGCTGGCCTGAGACGAAGCTAGGTTTGATCCCTGGCATCCCATATGGTCTCCTGAGCCTGCCAGGAGCATTTTTTCAATGCAGAACCAGGAATAACCCCAGAGTGCCACCGAGTGTGACCCAAAACAACTAAAAAATAAATAAATAAAAAAGACAAAACTACAGTCATTAAATTTTACAACATTTGCACAAATTATTTTTCTAAGGGAAGCAACTTTCTAATTTCTTCCCCTTCTAGATCAGTTAGATCTATAAGGTTCCAAGAAACATTTTTAATGCTTTCTAAGAAGTGGTCCCCTACCAGTGATGTGATTATCTTGGCTCTTACTATTGCCAGAATCAGAGAGGGACTTAGAAAGATTTAGGAGATATGGGAGTAGAAGAGAAGGTAAAGGATATTCAACTGAATCCAGCCCAGAAAAGATGAAAAGATCAATGTGGACTATTCCTCCTTCCAGAAAAAGAAATAACTTTGACTCTTGATTGGGGCATATCAAAACAGACACTGACAGTTGCAATGATGAAAGTAGCGGAAGGTATCAGGACCTGCTATAAGAAACAGGTTTACCTTCATGCTCAGCAGAATCAGACTTCTACAGTGATATTCAATTTAATTCCTGAGTCTCTAATGTTCCTTTTTATAAATCTCCCATTCCTTGACATTTCAAAGGACTTAGTCCTATTCATTTCAGCACAATTAAATCCTAAATATATTGGCAAACATTAAACAAATGCTTTAGGCTGTCCTCTGTGATTCCTATTGCCATTGATCACTAGACTCTTGTAACATCATGGTATGTCTAGTTATACAATGAAGTACAGCAATATAAATTTTCACAAATGTATTTATGAAGAAAAATACAAAAAATGTAAATCAGAGTACTACATTAGCAAACAGCTGAAAGATAAAGCACAATTTATTTGAAACTAGACTTGCTTTCATCATCTCCATCATCTCTAGCCATCAGCCTTCTCATAATAAAATGTGACTATTTCATATAGAAAAAAAAACATATCCAAAGTTTAATATGGCATAAAAAGTTGCCCTAGATAAACAAGAATTCTAGAAAGTTAAAGCTTCTGCTTTTCAGGGAGAAGAAAGGATATGACAGAAAGATAACTAATTAGTTGGTCCATCACCTTCTAAAATTTTCTGTACTATTTTCTTGATTCTGGGAGCTTCTGGGTCCAGGCAGACTTCATTCCCATCCTTCAGTGTTGCTCTGTAAGAAAGTATAGAATTGGTTATCGAATACTTGAATGCATGTATGGCCTGATAATCAGAAGGAATTCAATGGAATTGAATTAAAAAAAAACTACTATAGACAGGAGGCCGGAGCTATGATCCTAAGAGATAAGGCCTCTGCCTTGCTCGCTAGCCTAGGAAGGATGCGATTTGATCCCCAACATCCCATATGGTCCCCTAAGCCAGGGGCGATTTCTGAGCACATAGCCAGGGGTGACCCCTGAGAATCACCCTGTGTGGCCCAAAAACAAAAGAAAAATCTATGGACAGAGGTGTGTGTGTGTGTGTGTGTGTGTGTCTGTGTCTGTGTGTGTCTGTGTCTGTGTGTGTCTGTGTGTCTGTGTGTCTTGTCTAATCAAGTTACATAATAGAAATAGAGACTTACATCACTTCGACTTGGGCACAGTGTGGTCCTGCCCTGATCACGTTTAACTTTTGGATATTGCTGGGATGAATACCAGAGATGACGTTCACACACATGCAGCGAAGTTCAATGTGCCTGTCCTCTGCTGCTCCTGTACCTAGGGTGTAAAGAAAGGTTCCGTTAGTAGTCACAATATTTCAGGAATCTAATCTATTGATTTATTTATTTAGTTCTACCTATTCTATTTTATTTGTTTGTTTGTTTTGAGCCACACCAAGTGGTGCTCAGGGGTTACTCCTTGTGATGTTCGAGGACCACATGGAATGTCAAGGATTGAACCCTGGTTTGCCATATGTAAGACTAATACCCTACCCAATGTACTATTGCTTGGTCCCCAGTTTTCTCTATTCTTAATTACACGGGTTTAATAAGATCATTGTGAATATGATCATGAACCTTTCATTAGAAAAAATACCCTAGCAAAATGCTTAAGTGGCTAAGTTACTTAGAATATAGTTTTTTAACCAGAGTCCTTACGGATAGTTCATGAAGGGACCCAGGTGATTCTCCATTTTGCAAAAACCTAAGGAGAAAAACGGTGGGCCAAGGAAGCCACAGAAAGAAAACAAGGTTGGAAGGGAACCCCGGTGAGGAAAAAAAGTTAAGAAACACTGCTTTAGATTTCTCAGTACAATTCCCCTTTCCAGCACCTAAGGAAGCTGTCCCCCAAACACAATGGCAGCAGAAACAGTTCTAAAGTTTGTCTTACTTTCTTCGCTGGAGGCAAGCAGAGTGGTCATAAGCAGTGACAACAGCAGCATCTGTAGCACACAGGAGAAATTGATGGTATTAGGTCTGAGGTTCATAGTGAGAAATGAGCTTGATTTGTTCCCAGAACCAAGGTATCTCGGTGTGAGATTAATTGGCTGTCCAGAAATCTACAGCTAACTGAATTTCCACTCTTAGTCCTGGTTTCTTTTATACCCATTCCTTTCATGACTGGTATAGGGGAAAGGACAAGGGAGGGGCAAATGAGAATATGTGTCTACATATAAGGGTAGCTAAATTGTAGCTAGCAAGATAATCCAAGCCACAGTTCCTGTTCAAGTTTACTTTGGGAACACTTTGCTCCTCCACCCTTTCTTAGTTTCCATTTTCCTTACACACATATATGATACTCAACTCAGGGATTTGAGAACTCTGTGTCTTTGTTTTGTAATATGCTCTGCCTTTCCTGTTCTATAATTTGTATTTTTATTATATATATATATATATATATATATATATATATATATATATATATATATATATATCTATGTGTGTGTGTGTGTGAAAGCAATAATATGTGGTTGTGGCCCCCTGCATGAAAAGTTACCTTCTCTTTCCAGTTGCCAAAATAAGCAAATATTCCCATCCTGGTCTGTTATTCAATGTTGGAGCAGGTTAATGAAATATGAATCAATCATCATCAAAGACTTATTAGTTTAGAAACTGCCTTCTGCCTTCCAATTGTTATTAATCCAGAAACCAAGAGAAAACTTAACTTTTGTTATAAAATAAGCTACTTTATTTGTTCTCTTACTGTATACCTTAAAAGTCAAACTTCAGCACACTTAATTTTTTTTCATGCTAAGCTAACAGAAAGGCACATCATTTAATTTATTGTAAATTATTTCTACTCTGCAGATCTGTAGAATGTAAAACACAAGTTTTTCATATTTTTCTGATTTCTGTTGCTTTTCTATTGTGACATTGATAAGAATTGACATTTGTTTTCTAGTCTCTGCACTTCTATTCACTATACTGTCAGAAACATATAACTTATGCATTAATATATACATAGAAGTCAGACTAATTTTTCTTTCTTCCTTTTTTTTTTTTTGGGTGGTTGAGACATACTCAAGCGTATTCTGAGGGCTTTTTCTGGCTTTGTGCTGAGTGATCATTCCTGGCATTACTGGGGTGAGGGCAGAATCCAGATGTGGTGCTGGGGATCTAAACAGCTCTGAAGCATGTTAGGCAAGCACATTAACTCCTATTGTCTTTATTTGCCCCTGGGATAGATTTTTAAAATATAAACAGAATCATTATACAGCTTTTATTTGTCCATTCAAAATATGTAGTCAGAATTCTTTCCAGTTTTGAAAATGAAATCTTACTACAGTCCCTGATGACCTCCAAAGAGACTTTTAGTTTTTTCTGTCACAATTTGCAGTCCCCAACAGTTATTTTTTACTACATTTATGGACTTTTCTGTACTCCCACCCCAGTGCAAACACAACCTAGAATTCTTTCTTGGTTTATTTAGTACTAAGGAAAAAAGTAAGCATGCAACGATGTCAATCAACAAATACATTTTGTTGCAAAAGATACATCAGTAAAGTTCACCAGTACTCAGTAACAAATTTATGGAATCAGTAAAATATTACTAGCCTACAGATTGATGTTTGAGATAAAAGACATTTTGCCAGTTTTTACTTATTCACTAGATATCTATTAGGCATCTACTTTGTGGGAGGCATTACAAAATCTTTGCATTGTGTGACATCATTTTAAAAGTTATTTTAAAAGGTAAGGCCTCATATTTTTAAGGCAATGGGATATGAATTCTAATCTACACTGACTACTGCTATTGCTACTACTTGTATCATTTTATTATCATGAATAAAAACTCTATATGCTGATAAGCTTCACCAACTGGTTTACAAATGTGTGTTTAAATGTACACATCTAAGTACAAAATTATATATCTAAAGATCTTTTTAAAAATAATATGATTCTTGATGTTTAAAATAACTTGACATGTTATTTTTATGACTTATATTTTATAACCCTAGTTTTAATTTGGGGGGAAGTACCACTTACTTTATCTCATTTTCCTCTATTTCCTTTAAGCATTTGCATAAATAAATAGGATAGTCATTCAGGAAACCACAAAGTTTTCTAAAACTCAAGCCAAACTTTATTGTTTAACTACTTAAAAAAAAACCAACTAAAACACTTGAGGGTTTAATCAACTAAAATAGTACAAATATTGACTCTGCCTTATACAAAATGTATTAAATTGACATTTCTCAAGAATGAAGGAAACATCCTGTGACTTAGGCATCCATGTC
This sequence comes from Suncus etruscus, assembly GCF_024139225.1. Lineage (NCBI taxonomy): Eukaryota > Metazoa > Chordata > Mammalia > Eulipotyphla > Soricidae > Suncus > Suncus etruscus. Next base: position 62,948,008 of record NC_064863.1, on the reverse strand, counting down.
AATTGAGAACTTTTGCTCCCAAAGTCGGAGGAAATGTAGTAGGGTGTGGAGGAGGTGAAGAAGTTGAAGGAGAAATGCCATCCTGTCTAGAATTACAGAGAATATTGCAGCTGCACAGACCTGAGACTTCATTTCCATTTTGTTGAGATCCAAAATATGATGCCTCATTTCTAATTCTCCTTTATATGTGGCAAGCCAAGTAGAATGATTTATATAGCCTCTTAATTTCTAGTAATTCTGTATATTATTATCCAGGGATTCTTCTGTTAGCCTCTCTGAACTCACTTAAGTTTGAGTAGTTAGAGAACAGCTTGAATGGCTGACAAATGCTCAATAACCTCCTTAACATAGAAGGTGGTTGATGTTACCATGGCTGAGATTTCTTCTGGAGAAGTTTGTTCATCCTTTTTCTTCTTCTTTAGTGGTACCATTTTTCTTCTCAGGAATAAAAGAAGAGCAAAAGAAAGAAAGGAAGGGGAAATGAGTGAAGGAAGAGAGGGAGGGAGACAGAGAAAAAGAGACTTTCTTTTGCCATTACAAAGATAAAAATGCCTTTGTACTGGAGCTGTGATGACTGAGCTATGTTATGATTGTCTTCATTCTCCTCTTAGACACACTCCAAGATGATATTTGAATAATATCCCTCCTCCAACTTTAATATCTACAAGCAAAAAACACTAAAGCATATAATCACATCATCTAATGTGCCTACCTTGGCACTTTTAAAATAAGGAAAGCAAACTGTTAACTTTATCTTCCCTTCTCTTCAGACTTGGCACTTTCCCTACTTTCCACGCTACAATTCAATGGAGCCACCTAAATGCCTATAGCTTGTTATATACTATATTACATTATATATTAGCATTGTGGGGGATGGAAAGATAGTACAGGGGGTTGGGTGCTTGCCTTGAATATAATCAACTCAGATTTGATCTCTGGAACACTATAAGGTTCATTAAGCCCTATCAGTAGTGATCCCTGAGCTCAAAGACAGGTAAAAGACCTGAGCATTACTAGATATTGTCCCAAAATAAACAAAATCAAAATAATTAAAACAAAATAAAATGGTTATGTGGTTATATTTCTATGCTCTTCATAAAAAATTAGCATGGAATCTTTTCTCTGACTGTACCTCTTAAAATCACTGTGATGGTTCTGAAACTGCCATACCAGAAAGAAAATCGATAGCCTCTTCATTTTTAGAATGAACCTATCTATTCCAATAATAGACCTCCCTCATCATGAATATTCTGCTCCTCTATGACTAGACATAGTTTACCCAACTCTGTGTACGCCATTGCTCTCCTTCAAGCATACCCAGGAAGTAAAAAAAAAATGGAGAGATATAAGGAGCTCTGGAAAGAGAAAGAAGGTAAAGAAGTAACAAGAGAACAAAAAAATAAGAGACTCAACATTTGCACTCTGTTCTTGTTCCCTCTTTCTTGTCTCTCTTCCCCTCCTTTCTCTTTACACCCTTTCTCTAGTCCCTACAACTTTTGGGGGGTCGGGATTTTTGGGGTGAGTGAAGTTTGAACTTCTACTTGTGTTCAATGGTTTACAATTGGCCATGCTTAGTGGTAATTCCTAGGGATATTAGGGAGGATAGAGCTAGAGTCTAGCAGACAAGACAGGTTTTTAATCCCTGTATGATCTCTCTGGACTAGGCACTGAAAGTTTGATATACCTCCTATGTCTCCTTTCAGGGTCCTCTAAATAGGAAGCCACAGATTTTTTTTTAGCTGCTATGAAATAGTGGCCCCCAACAGCTGAGACCCTCTCTGGATTTTATTTTATTTCATAGCCCTAAGCAACTGAGTACCCAAGGTCATGTCCGCTTTAAGGGACATAATGTAATCTAACAACTGGTCCATGGTGGATTAGAGATCTCCTTCTTTACCACAATTTAGAATAATTCAAATTTATTTTAGTGCAAAAAATTTTCTTGGATCTCTTGATTTTTCTAGTAACAGTAGCTTTGCTCAATTCTGCTTGTTTACTTCCTTAAAAGTATTAATTATAGGGCACTCCTCAATAAACTTTCTGCATATTACATGAACTCTCAGATTGGAGTACATATAATCATACCTAAAAGTTTATTTCTCTATAATTTTAAAGTATCTACTTTCTTTCCATCTACTTTTCAAGTCAGAGAATACTAATTTTGCTGACAAAACACCTTAACTTAGAAATATTTTCTTTTTACACAGGTCATCCATCAGGTTATATAACAAGACTAGCAAATTTGTGAATGTTTAATTTATAAATATTTGTGGACTGCAAATACACATATACATTGAGAATATTACCATATAAATATTATAAAACATATCAAGATCATGCATGTTTTTATTACTTTACTAAAAAGGCTTTTAGAAACAAATTCATAAGCATACTAAAAAGAAATAATTTGTGCACAAATAGAATGTGGATACATATAGATATATATATAAATTTTTATTGGGGATGCTTAAACATACAAAGATCTTAGATTTTTATTCATAAAGTAAAATTTGAATTAATGACTTAGGAGGAAGACCTGAGAGATAGATAGATTTAAATTAATGACTTAGGAGAAAGACCTGAGAGATAGTAAACTATGTTGAACACTTGTCTGATGCACAGACATCCAGGAATAATTCCTGAGTGCAAAACCAGAAATAATCCCTGAGCACAGCAGGGTGTGGTCCCCGTATCTATCCCATTCCCCATCTCCGAACATCCCCAGACAAAAGAGACACTTGGGAAGGGAGTAATCAACATTTGTCATTGATCTAATTTATTCCAGAATTAGTCTTTAGTGCACATTTTCTAACTGTTTTTAGCAATAAACTGACACATTTGAGGACTGGAAATTTTTAATAAGTTTCCAAGATTAAACTGATATTTGGAGTGTAATTTTTATAACATTGTACCACACCAAAAACTGTGAAGACTTTACTGGGCTTCCCTTCCTGGAAGCAAATCAATTCTTTTTATATTTTATCTTAGTGGAAGTCAAAAACAATTCTTACACATTTAGGTGGCAATAAAGATACAGAATTAAGAATATGGATTTTTTCCTGGGGAGTAAATTTCTTGCAATTTTTAATATTTTATTAAATAAACTTGACTTTATAGAAGCAAAACTTTACAAACAAAACTCTAGGCCTTTCTATATCACACTTACATTCTTCATATATGAAGCATGAACAATCCTTTTCAGGAGTAAGATATTAATTCTGCTGACTAAAAGTAAACCGCAATCATCAGTAAAATAAGAATCATGTCAATTCTCAGTAACTTCCCGATTTTCTCAGGGAAGTAGATTGAAATTCTCATATGCTCATTTTTCTGGTAAATTTCTCAAGGTTTAACCTCCAGGAAGGATTTTCAAAGTTAGATACAATAAGAGTTACACAGAGTGATTGTTATGCAACAATTATAAAGATGTAAGAAAAGAAAATCTACTAGTCATATTTTATCATAGAACTTGTCATATCTTTAGGAATTGAAGGATTACCGGTATGTGAATGTGTCACACCCAGAGACTAGCAGAAAAATCTGGTATAAAGAAGGATGTTAATTACACATTGAAATTGTCTGCAATTGGGGCAGTAATAAAACGTAGATTTAAGTTGAGCATGTGTTCAATTCCCAGTGATTTCATATATTAATTGAGCTTAAGATGAGTGAGTATAATATTTAAAAGTTGATACAAAAATATAAGGTAGATCTTGGAAATTTAGAAGAGAAGTTAAAGTACATCCCATAATTGAGGCTGACTTTGCTTTGATAACTATCATTACATGGTTTCCTGATCCTATGCATTTAAGGACCAGAGACCCCTGGGATCACATAGATGTCCCAAGTAATTTTCAGCACCTCAAGGTTCAAATACACAGAATCATTAGGCCAGGCCATTAAGTCCTTAGCAGCTGGGCGAAGAGGGGCTTATAGGCTAACTGAACATTGGTTGGGAGCATCTCACCACCAAAAATGAAAATATTACATACTCCTTATAAATATACATTAAATTAATTTTCTCCAATTATTTTAACTACTGATTTTGCTCAAGGGCAAAAGCAGTAGTTACAGTAAGATTGGTTAATTGTGATTGACTTCGGGTTCTTTCTATAAGAAAGAACTATTTTCTGTTTTGATAATATACTTTAAAAAGTATAAAGTATATTTTTAAAGTACATTATACTTAAAAAATCTTTTTTCTATTTTGATAATATACTATAATCTATTTTCATTTTTTTAATTTCAGCCAGATCCACTGGTACTCCAGTTTTACTTCTAGCTCTGTGTTAGGGGATCACTATTTTTAAGGCTCCAGGAACCATATGTGTGTTACCAGTTGTATTATCACTCTGACCCTTTTTGGATTTTTATTTTTTGAATTTGGGCCAAACCCAGCAGCATTTGAGGACTGATCCTGGCTTTGCTCTTAGAGTTCCCCATAGAGCTCAGAGGACCAAAGAGATGGCAGAGATAAAAGCTGGACATCAGGGCCTGCGTGGTGGCACTAGAGGTAAGGTGTCTGCCTTGCGAGCTCTAGTCTAGGATGGACCATGGTTCAATCCTCCGGCATCCCATATGGTTTCCCAAGCCAGGAGTGACTTCTGAGCACATAGCCAGGAGTAACCCCTGAGCATCACCGGGTGTGGCCCAGAAACAAAACAAAAACAAAACAAAACAAAACAAAAACTGGACATCCTGGGAGCTGGAGTAATAAGTATAAGGGTTACTTATTCAAAAGACATTATAATATAACTTATATATTATAATGTTAAGTTTATCCAGAAGCTTATGTGACAAACCAGAGGTTATTTAAAACACTAGGTTTATAGTTCAAACAGCTTTCGCAATACTGTTTTCATTCTTAATGTTTCTCCATGTCAATGTAACAATTTAAAGTAGGTGAAGCGTTTCTACTTTAAAAGAGCAAAATAAAACTACAACTTTTAATTAAAAATAAATAATTAAAATAATTTAAATAAGTTAAAAAAATAATTGAGCATGTGCCATGTAGACCCAACTTACAAGTGATTGGACAGAGACCGTCCAACTCAGAGCCCCAGAGCCCAGACGTGGAATCGACACAGGTTCCAGCAACAGCACCAGGAACCAAATTCCTCCCTGGGAAATTCCTAATACCGCTCTGGCACCAACTCGCAATAGTTTTGATATGACACCCTGACATGAGGAAACGGCAACAACTTGAACTAAGAGAGAGCTGTCCTATCTCATCCCCTACCAGTCTGATGCAATCAGGAGACATGACAGCCTTTGCTCTATGCAAAAACCAAAATGGCTAACTACATAAGACTTACCTTGACAAACATGGACTGGGCAGAACCTATCGAGGGCCACTGAGAAAGATTCTAACTGAGGCTTCAGCCTAGGATTTGTACAGAAACCAAGATCTCTAATTCCAGGGGTCTGACTTTGACAACTGAGCAGAACTTCTGGAACCATACTGAAAGACTCTATCCTAGGCTCTGTTCTAGGATCTGAGCAAAAACCAAGACCACTAATTATGGAAACTTATTACAACAACAGGGATGGAATAGAACTTCTAGAACTTTAAAATAAACAACTCTCTTCTGTCCTTTGTCCTATAATTTATGCAAATAACAAGATCTCTAGCTACAGAGGTGTGATGTCATCATCCATAACCTACTGAAAGTTCTCTGGTGCTATAAAAAGAACTTGGGATGTGAAAATTAGCAGGTATGGAGTCTGTAATTGTTCCCTGGCAGTATGGTTTAAAGATGTATCTCTTAGGCCAAGGGAATTCCCATTCTAATTCCCCCAATATTTACTGTGCCTTTGCAAAAGGAGGAGGAGGAGGAGGTGAAGAAGAAGAAGAAGAAGAAGAAGAAGAAGAAGAAGAAGAAGAAGAAGAAGAAGAAGAAGAAGAAGAAGAAGAAGAAGAAGAAGAAGAAGAAGAAGAAGAAGGAGGAGGAGGAGGAGGAGGAGGAGGAGGAGAAGGAGGAGGAGGAGGAGGAGGAGGAGGAGGAGGAGGAGAAGGAGGAGGAGGAGGAGGAGGAGGAGGAGGAGGAGAAGGAGGAGAAGAAGAAGAAGAAGAAGAAGAAGAAGAAGAAGAAGAAGAAGAAGAAGAAGAAGAAGAAGAAGAAGAAGAAGAAGAAGAAGAAGAAGAAGAAGAAGAAGAAGAAGAAGAAGAAGAAACCTTTTTTAAGTAGTAACTGGTTTGGTGTCTTTTTTTCTTTTTTTGTGTTTATTTATTCATGTTTGATTTTGCTTTATTCTGTTTTTTTTTTTGTTTGTTTGTTTTTGGGGTTTTTTTTTGTGGCGGGTTGCTCTAAGTTTTGTTCTTTATGTACTTTTGTTATAACGGCCCTGTTGGTTTTTGTTTTGTTTCTGTTTTTTTGTTTGTTTCTTTTCCCTTTCTCCTTCTAAAGGAAAATTTATAACACTGAGACGGACTCCCCCTTGTTCCTTTTTTCTCTTTTTCTTTTTCTCCTTTTGATTTTGTGTTTTTTTCCTTTCCTTTATCTTTTTGCATAACTCCAACAGAACCACATTACTAGAATTATTTTGTTCAGCCTCACAATTTGAGGGGGAAAAATGGATGGTTCCAAGACCAAACAGTTGAATGAACATTTGGTGGAAATAAAAAATGATCCAACTTGAACACCAAACCCATAGTCAACGACAACAGAATCAATACCCAATTTACAAGAAGCTGTGCAAGTGGGAAACAGTTACACTATCATTATGGAGGGTAAAGGAGGGAGATATGGGATGCATGCTGGAATAGAGGTAGAGGGAAGACAACACTAGTGGTGGAAATGCCCTTCATTCATTGTCACTGTGTGCCTTAAATATTTCTGTGAAATAATTGTAATTCACTTTGACCACAATAAAAATTAAAAAAATAATTGGGAGGATTTGAGGTCAGAGCAGGCAGAGTTCAGGGGTTACTCCAAATTTAGAGCTTGGGAGTTACTCCTACAAGTATAAGGAGGTCCATACTGTGGTAATGTTGAACCCAAGTCTCTGGCATGTGCTCTAAATCTTTGAACTAATCCCTGAACCATAATTCAATCATTTTTATTAAAAATTGACATATTTTTTAATTTTTATTTTCTCTTTAATTTTCTTTTTTAGTCTTGGGCTACACATAGTGGTATTCAAGAATGCTGGCAATGCTCTGGGCAATCATATGTGGTACTGGGGAAAAATATGAGTCAGCTGCATGCAAGAAAATACCTTAACAACAATACTAGTTCTCCAGTCCCTATTTTGTATTTTATATATAATAAATTTAGTTTAGTGTTTCTCATATCTTTTTTCTTTCTGTCTCTATTTATTTGTTATATTGATATATTAAAATATAGTAATGAAACTCATGTTAATCTTATTGATGTCTTACAAGGAGAAAAAGATGTAGATAATTTAGCTTAGTTTTATATACTAGCAATGAACTATTATATACTCAAATACAAATAGATATTGTATGAAAATATATATTAATAAGTATATATGTATATATTCTGATAAAATTAACTTTTAATTTCAATGCTTGTTCTAAGGAAGCTATTTCTAAAAAAAGAGCTATATGACATTGCTATTATAACAGCTAAACAGTGGGGCTTGTTCAGCTTAGTCCACTCATTTGTGTAAATAAGCATCATGTGGTAAGCATCATCCTATAAACTGAGATGAATATGACAAACATGTCCTCCTAAAGTTTCAGAGAGGTTGGAATAAAATACTAAGTGACCCCTGTTACTGGTCACTCTGGGCAGATTGCTGACAAAATATTATTTAGGAAGAGGACAAAGTTCTCTGAGGGAAGAAAAAAGGAACTTAATTTGAAAAAGGGGAAGCTCATAGAGGTCCTAAATAATAGGTAAACTGATCCCCCAAAAGGTATAAGAGCTATCAAGGGGAAAGTGAAGAGTAGGTTTTATAAGTAAAGGGAGAGGGTTACCTTTGTGAAGAACTTGTTTGGATTACTTGAAGAAAAGATGTAAAAAAAAAATAAGGTAATTGTAATAAGCAATTGTAATTTATTTACCATCTCCCAAGAGCCAGGGTTCTTATTTTAGGATGTTATCTGACAACTTGGGATTCAGGATAATTTATTCAATAGGATAATTGGATACTCTATCAATCATTTGGAAAGCTTTAGGAGCACTTTTAGTAGAATAAGGGAAAATTGTAAACAAGGACAATGCAATATTTGCTAGTCAGAAAAATTAAAATTTCTGGAACATGCTGAGGGAACACTGCATTCTGCTGTGAGTGCTGAAAAAGTTGTGTTTGCAATGAGTACTGAGGAAAATTGGGCTTCCTTTTAGAGGTTGGAGAACAATAAGGCCCTTCCCTCTTTAAGTAAAGTAGATAAAGGCTTGGACTTGGGAAAAATTATGCCGGTAAGAGAACTAAACTGAGTATGAAGATGTGAGGAAAATTTAAATTGAACTAATAACCAGGGAATGGATGACACCGAGCCTAATTTGCTATGCTTTATAATTTTTGGGGAGGTTTTTGGGTCACACCGGTGATGCTCAGGGGTTACTCCTGGCTCTAAGCTCAGAAATCACTCCTGCCAGGCTCAGGGGACCATATGAGGTGCCAGAATTTGAACCACCAACCTTCTGCATGCAAGGCAAACACCTTACCTCCATGCTATCTCTCCGGCCCATGCTTTATAAGTTTTAAACCACATCTAGGAAATAGAAAGCCTGTTGTTGAGACAATGTATGTGATTTTCTAAAGAATCCAAAATTTAGTTAGGCTATGATGTAATGAGAAAAGAACTTAAGTTCTCTCTCTCCTAAATGAGATGCCATTGGGAAATGAAGGTCCTGTTGGCTAGCCAGGGGTTAGTGTAGCTAATTTTCTACAATAATGTAGCATTAAAAATAAAAATTTTCTAGCCGTGCAAAATGAAAAAGGCAACATCAGTAAATTTAGTAATCTTTTATTATTTTTCCAAAGAACCAAAGAAGTTCTAGAAGTTAATGAAACATGAAATAAAAACAGAATTTAACACAGAAGATATAATATATAATTATTACAAAATTATCATAATGATTTATTTAAAAGACATGTACAAACATATCCAAATCTTTAAGAGTCATGTGTTTATCTCGAAGAAGTAAAGTATTCAAGTAATATTCAAATAAAAATATTATTTAAAAACTTTCAAACTACAAATGACCATTAGGCTTTTTTATTAAAAATAAAAAAATCCATTTATATAAAAATTAGAAAGAAGGGGATTACATAGATCCTAGTTTCTTCATCAACTCTAACCCATAGTAGTGACTTCTACATTTATAGTATTCCTAATAAAATAACTAATAAATACCATTTAAAAGTGAATGAATAAGTTATGGCATTATGCCATACTTAGAAGACATCAAGTGTCTAATGTTTTAGAAAAGGAATATACTCGTCCTTATAGAACTTGACCTTAAAAAATTCTAATTAGAAAAATTCATTCTACACAGATAATGCTACTATATACCCAGATTACTAATGTAGCATAATTAAAAATACAATCAATTGCAAGGGTTTTCTATAACATATTTCTCAAGAAGCAGTACTAGTTCTTCTATCTCATGCACAGAAGGTAAATAGTCTATCTCAATTATTGTATTCTAATATAATATGAGTCACTTATCCAAAATGCACAACTTTTTAGATAAAGAATAAACTCGAGATATAAACCAGTCACTTTAAAATATTTTTGAACAAATGTGTGATTCTTGATTCTTTTCAGTCCAGGAACAGACTTTAAATATAGCAGATAAAATCATATCCAATAGATTGCAGGCATACCTATGCTAATTACTCCAGCTGTAAGCAGAGAGTAGCAGGAACCAACATAGGTTATTTTTTCCACCTCTAAATTGATGTACAGAATTTATAAAGATTCTTGACTCCTGGGAGTAAATCTGTCCTTCTTCTCTTCACTGGGATCTGACAGAAACGGGTTCAGAAGAGGACAATCTTCTCAATGTCCGGTTCTTATTCTTCATGCTTTTCTGGTTATTGCTGTTGAGAAAGAGTTGTTAGCAGTTTTATCTAACTTTTCACCCACCCTGCCTGTTTCTCCAACCTAATCTTAAAATGCACAGTTTACACCCAGTGAAAAGCAAAGATTGAAGGACATTACTAAGGACAAAAAAGAATTTCTAATTGAACTCTGCCTAACTTCTTAAGCACTCAATGCTTACAATTGAGAAGAACGCCCCAGGACATTTCAGCAACACTTTCCTATCTTTCCAAGAACACCCTTAAGTGTATGATATGATTTGAGCTAATCAAATCATTTCAAGAACCGAAAGAATTCTACACCCTTCTATAGAAATGAAAGAATCGCTCAGATCCAAGTGATAGATACTTGTTCAATTTGCTGTAAATGAATCCTTTGATCCAAGGGGTTTGTGGGTCCAGGCACACTGGCTCGGTACGGCCTTTCAGCGTGGCTCTGCAAAATAAAAGGATAAACAGGTGAGGTGCAGGGGACCAAGAACCCAGGGAAGTTTGGGGGCGCGGGGAGGGAAGTGTGGGATTTCCTCTTGCCAAAGTTGCAGTGCATATCCATCACAGCTCACCAGGACTTACAGAATTTCCAATCTGGAGCAATGTGGCCCTGGAAAGATCAACTGCAGTGTACTGATCAAACTGGAGTGAAAAGATGATTGAGTCACAGTTAAACAGATGCAACGCAGCTCTCTCACTACTGCAGCTACTGGTCCAGCTGGGGCAAAGAGAAAAAAAAGAGATCATTACAAGGCAGGTGACAGGGAAAACTCTAGCTCTGTGAGGTGTGGCCCCCCCCCAACCCGGGATGGAATGCTCCTCAGGAGCTCCGCACTCTCACCGCTTGCCAATGGCCCTTGCTGCGCCACTAGCAGCAGCGCCAGAAGCGCGCACAGCGAGCGTGGAGGCCAGGGAAAGCGGGCGCCTTGGAGTGGCAGGCGGCTCATTGCGGTGCAGGAGCGGCTAGAGCCAACAGCTTCCTCGGTTGTGCAGAAACGCGAGGCTTTGAAGCTCTGGAGCTGTGCTGCTTCTCCCCAATTCTCTGCATCTCTTTTATTTCATCCTCCTCCCCCTCTCTTCCCCAAGGCAGGAAGCTGGAGCTATGGGAAGCTTGGGAAATTCCCTGAAATGAAGAGGGCGGGAAGCAAGGGGAGGACAGATGGCAACTGGGCAAAGGAGGGGTGGGTAGCTGGGAGGAGCAGGCTACCCAGGTACCGCGGTGGGTAGATGTGGCCCAACCCTGTGACAGGTAAGGTTCAGATTGGGGAGAGGAAGCACGATCCAGAGGGCGGATCTATAATCTGGGCTGTCTGTGGCAAGCTAGGGCAGGTTATTCTTATTCTAGAGGCAGGGGACAGAACATCTCCAAACTCCCCACCCGCCCACCCTCTCTGCACAAAGCTGCTCATCATCTCCATCTAAAGAGAAAGAAGAACCAAAGTAGCAGATTTGGTATTTAGCAATAAAAAACTCGAATATATATTATTATTACTATCATCAAGAGATGAACTGAAAGACCGTCTCCTGTTTACAGATATGTCATCTAGGCCCTTGAATTCATTTATTAGTCTCTGCTTCTAGTACTCTTTATTTAAACAAACATGACCAAGTTTTCTCAATCCCGATTGAAGTAAAGAATACAAGTCTTACTGGAAAAACCAAACTGTACTCTTACTAAACATCAAATATTGAGCAAAATATTTTTTTGCTTTTTGTTTTGTTTGTCCTGAAAGTGACTATCAAACTGTTCTGGAAGATGATGGCTTGTTTTCTGTTTCAATATATTGGGAATATGATGATATGGAAAAGGTTCAAACTGTAGCTATGCCAGACAGCCAAGGAGAAGCTAGATACAGGAAGTCAATGAATTTAAGAGACTTAACTGGAAGTTTAGTCTAGGGATTTAAATTAATTTGACAGCAAGTCAGCATCTATTCTGGTTTTACCCAAGCAACTTAATTTTCCCAGGAAGAGTGGGCTGAATCATACACATAAACATTTGGAACCATCCTGCTTCATGATTTGTAGTATATCCAAGGCTGTTTTCACAGATCAATTCTAAACAGAGCCCAGAAGTTCACCTCAATTTGAGAGGTGAAACAGACTCCAAATTCACTCTCTACATTACAGAGTAGAACACAAAATTTAAAGGCCGAGTTGTTGCATATTTAATTACATGACAGTCACCAACTGGTAAGATTAGGGAAGGGTCATGAGGTATGATTTCTAGTTCCTTCTGACACCGAGATGTGCATGCTTTACCTAGTTTGTACTTAGAATCAACTTAATTTAAAATTTAAAATTACAGAACTTATACTTAGAGAGTGTTTGTCAAAGAATATTTTCTGGTTGGCAAGCAGGTAATAGAAAGTCCCCACTTGAAGTGGGTTACCAAATTGCTCAATCTATCAGGAAACAGTGTAACTTAACCTAGGTCTCACTGAAGTCATTCAAATTCATTACTTCTGTTGAACTAACTACTGCCTAAGCCTCTCTAACAGGGGTTTTGTCCGGTTTTGTCAAAGATAGGACTGTGGACTCAGGACTCATGTTGTTGAAAATGAAAACACCAAGCACACAGAGGCTGAGTTTTTAGTCATTGCTTCTTTATAACCAATTTATTTGCTTTACTTGTAGATATCCAGGTAGCAGAGAAAAATGACTCTGCTGTTGTTTGTGGATTTTTTTTTTGTCCAAAACTATAATAAAATAATTCACTTGCAACCAGAGAAACAACATGGTTGAAAGTGCACCTAACTTTCTAGGTGATTTACCTTAGTTTGATTCTCCAGTATCACTCTCATCCCTGAGAATGACTAGGAGTGAACCCTGAGTGAAAGAGGAAATTATAAGCACTTTGGGGTATGTCTCCCAAACAAAAATATACACAAAGAAAATAAAATAATTTATAACTGGATAAACATACAGATAACTGGGATACATACATACAGATAAAAAAAACATACCGATACAAGCATACAGATAACTGGGAATATTTACTGTAATCAAAAGGAATAGAATTTTTGTCATTTTATTCAGTAATGCAATTAAATGGAAATAAAATATTTTTAATGGTTTGCAGCTTCCAGAAAACTTTCATGTTCGTCATTTGAGCCTCGTATTGGTATTTTGACACAGTTAAGAAAGTTCTCCTGTTCCAATTTCTCAATCAGCGGAAGAAAGTATTAAAAAAAAAAGTTCAGTAAAATGCAGGATTGAAAGTCAAGCACAAGAGAATTTACCACAAGGAATCTTTAATGGCTTCCAGACCAAAACCAACTTTCTTCACAATCATTGGCAAACACTCCCTGACTCTTCACATCTGGCTACCCAATTTGCTTATATTGCCCAATACTATATTTTAGAGATCTTGAAATCATTAGTTTACTTCTGGCCACCGATGTCAAACTTCTAAGAATGTACAGGTTAACTATGGGATGTTTGCCTTGCACATAGCCCACCTGGATTTGATCCTTGACATCCCTGATGGACCCCCGACCCTGCCAGGAGTGATTTCTGAGCACCAGAGTCAAGAGTAACCCTTGTGCTCTCCTGGGTGAGTCCCCCCCAAATAACATATAGGTTTAACTAATTGTCATTTTTACTTGCTTGCCAAAACTCTTCCTTTAAGACAAATGCAAAGTTCTAGTGTCTTTGGAAGGATTTGTTCTGAAAAATCCAATTAAAATGTATTATTTCCATTGCTCACTTTAGAACATTGACTGTATTTGTAATATTTAACTCATAAGACAGAGTTTAATTATTCATTAATTTTGCTTTTGTCTCTTTCAAATCATTTATAAATTCTTTTAGATCAGTGGTGATAGTTTATTCTCATGAAACTTCTCAAAAATTTTATGTTTGATGGCAAGAAGACCAAGAATATTTGCTTTATCAGATAATGATATGTTGTTGTTTAGCTGTGCTCTTTAAATTGCAAGTAAGTTTTAAAGCTAAGAAAGAAAAAAAACAATAATTTTCTATCAACAATTATTTAAGGTATTCCACTTTTGAATTGATTTTCTTTCCAAGTTGGAAACTGTTTCTTTGTTATTCTTAATGACATTTTAGATAATATTTTTCATTACTGAAATTTAAACTATTAAAAAGAACTTTTAGAAGAAAGCTGGCAATTGTTGTTAAAATAAAGAAAATTATACTTTTAAAGTTTCAGCTAACTAGTATATGTTCTATAACTTCAGAGATTGATAGAGATAAACCATAAAAAATTATGATTAAGATACACCTTGTTGGGGCCTGAGAGGTGGCGCTAGAGATACGGTGTCTGCCTTGCCAGCGCTAGCCAAGGAAGGACCGCAGTTCGATCCCCTGGTGTCCCATATGGTCCCCCCAAGCTGGGGGCAATTTCTGAGCTCTTAGCCAGGAGTAACCCCTGAGCATCAAATGGGTGTGGCCCAAAAAACCAAAACAAAAAAAAATTTAAAAAAAAGATACACCTTGTTGAATATTAATAGTGTGAGAATGGTGTTCTAAATTTATCTTTTTTAACAAATTGGGGGTTTTAATGACTTAAATTAAAATATTAAATAAATCTTTTGAAATATTTTTTCTGTTTCTATTCTCCTTCATGTTTATTACTCTATATTATCTTAAAGAGATGAGGTAACTAAAGTTTTAACTATATCATCTATTTAAGTACATTAAAAATAATGATTCAATTTGGAAGAGGTAGGGAAATGAAGAAAGTGAAAGTTCTCTATGCAAAGAAAGAAAGGCTTTTCCTTTTGGGCTAACTTCAATAGCAATGCAATATGTCTCCTTCCACATTGACCTGGCAGCTCAATGAAGAAGCAGAATTGTATAAACACATTTTCTGCAAAGTTTTTCAAGATTTACTATAAAGTGTCAGGACATTTTTTTAAAATTTTATTTAAAAGCCATAATTTACAAAGTTATTGATAATTACCTTCAGATGTATAGTATTTCAATACCAATTTTACCACAAGGGTCAACTCCTATCACCAGTATTCATATACTTATTCATCCTCACCTTACTCCTCCAACCCCCATCTCTACCTCCTGCATGCCACCTTGACAGGTACACTAAAAGATGGGTTGGGTTGTTGCTGATTAGATCTTATGTTTTCAGTATTGTTGAGTCTGTACTTTAGGATTATAGCTATACCACTTTTCCGCATCACCAATATAATAAAAGCCTTGTCAGGAATGTGGTTTGTTGTTGTTGTTGTTTTGTCCACAATTCAATGCTTCTTGCTGTCCATTCAGAGATAGGAATGAATAAATAAAACTAAATTAATTCCAAATTAAGCTAGGCTCCCAGTAGCTATAGGTAGGCTTTTTAATGCTACTTTATGGGTAGATGGGGGTAGCTATTTATTTTCAGTTTAGATGTGCAAGTCTGAAAAATGTTTTGTTGACAAGAGATTATACACAAGAAAATAAAAGTATTTGAGGATTGTAAACTGCCAAAGACTTAGTTTTCTCAGAAAGAGAAAACATTATTCATTGTTCATAAATTTTGTATGACTTAAACACATCCATGTAAATACATACACATGCATTCTAAACATTTTAGATTTTAAGTGAAAAATTGGCACTACTCCCAAGCAATATTAGGAGGCCCAAGTGTCTCTCATTACACAGTTTTGATGCTTAAGTCTGAGGATACAATATTACTTGTTCTTGTTATGCCTGAGATTACATGAATCACTCATTGGTGCTTAAGAACCTCCAGAACCACACCCAGTATAGCTTGTGTTCTCCAGAGCTGAGTGAAGACTAGGCAGGAACTTTAAAAACCACTGTACTGTTTCTCTGGCCTTCTTGAGAAGTCATTTTTTTTTTTGTATTGAAACCCTATATAAAAATTAGACTTCTAATGCAATGTTTAATTATGCTCACTTATTACTTTATGATCTTTACTTTCATGGGGGGACACATCAGATGTCATTCATCTTCTATCACAGTGGTGCAAGGAATCAAATCCAGGGGCTCCCCTCAGAGAAAACATGTATTCCAGCTCTTTTATCTTCCTAGATCCTCTACATATTTTGTGGGAGAAGGAGGGGAAAGGTTTGGGTCATATTCAGAGGTTCTCCTTTTCTGTGCTGAGATCGATCTTTACTGCACAGTAAAGCAATCTTTACTGCACAGTAAATCTGTTGGCACCTTAATACTGGACATCCAAGTGTTGAGAACTGTGGGCAATACATTTTTCAATCAGAATCTACTTAACTCATGGTCTTTGCTAAAGAAGTTTTAAATGATTTGAATTATATTAATTATATTTTTACAAAACAAGAATCAAAAGCCAAAAATCAAAATAGAAACCATTCTCATACATGATTTTCTTTACTTTTTTTTTCAGAAATATGATTATGGAATCTCAGTAAATAACTACTTTAATGAACTTTTATAAATACCATTTTAAATGTTGGGGATTAGAAATTAATCTCACTGACATAAAACGTGTTGCATATCAAACTAAGCACCATAACCCTAGAAATTCTAGCTAATACTTGGATTAGTTTCTTACTAAGCTATTAAAAAATTTGAAGTATGGTTTTTCTTCAGAAAGTAAATAGACCAAGCTGCTTTAGTAAAATATATTTTTTGAGTAATTTTGGTTTCTGAAAAGTTTAGCATTGGTAAATCAGACTGGAAGTCTTTGCTTTGGACAAAAAATTTCTTGGGAACAACTTTTATTTCCCCCCTAATTTAAAGATGCATACTGGTCACTGCTATGACCAAGGCTTATGTCATGCACAGAAAAAAAGAGAAAATAGTAGTGGCTAAACTATTAGAAATAAAAAATAACTATCTGGGGTCAGGAAGTGGTGGCACAAGCAGTAAGGGCGTCTGCCTTGCCCTCCACTAGCCCTAGGAAGGACCGTGGTTAGATCCCCTGGTGTCCCATATGGTCCCCCAAGCCAGGAGCGATTTCTGAGCATATAGCCAGGAGTAGCCCCTGAGTTTCATTGTTGTGGTAAAAAATGAATGAATGAATGAATGAATGAATAAATAAATAAGTAAATAAATAAATAAATAAAACCAAAAATAAAAATAATTAACTTCTTTCACAATAAGAGTATGCAAAATTTAGTTCTTTGTAATAAAAAGGTTCATTTAGTTTGAAAAGGAGATAAGTAAAAAATAGTACTCTCATAAAGGAACCCATATAAATTAGACTTTTATGAATCATTCAAATGAGGGACCAGAAAATATGCCACTAGCTTTGCTTGCAGCTGTAGTAGATGTGACAGAACATCTCACTCTATTATCTTATATAATCATATTAGTCCTCCAGGATTTATTCCTGAGCACAATTAGGAACAGCCTCTCAGGTTTTGCTGGGTGTGGCCCCTGTTTACATTATCACCCCCTAACTGGACAAACAAAAGAGGTAGTCAAGCTATATTATTTTTGTCATATAAATATGCAGGCTTTTTTTTAAATCTTCTTTATGGGACATTAGAAAAAATACAAGGTCATTAGTTGCCTGACATATAGCAGACCTGAGTCGAGTTTCCAGCATCCCATATGCTCTATCAACATTGCTAGGAGTGATCCTTGAGTGAAGATCCAAGATTAAGCTCTGAACATTGGTGGATGGTCCCAGAATTAAAGAACACACACACACACACAAAATTTTTATCTATTTCATTTCTCTGAAAGCTATCAACAGAATTCAACAATTTGTGCCTATTTCTATAGTTTATTTTGTTCCACAGATCTCTTTATCTTTACTTACATCCAAACCAAAATATTCTTTTTTGGGTAGGCTGTTGAGTGTGAGTCTGGTAGCTTTGCTTTTCCTTGTTTCTAAATTTATAGGGCACTATAATTCTTTTGCTACTGAAAAAAAAAAAACTTCTAGACTCTTATTTGACATAGTAGTGGATAGAACTATCAAACCATGCAAAAAGGTCAAATCCAAATGGATTAAAAACCCTGATATCAGACTTAAACCATAAGGTATATAGAAGGCAATGTCACTTTATGACATTGAGACCAAAGGCATCTTCAAGGAAGAAACACCACTGTCCAAACAAGTGGAAGCAAACAGAGAATTTCCTTTGCACCTCAAAAGAAACAGTGACTAGGATACAAATGCCACCCAAGGAATGGAGAAACTATTATCACCAATACCCATTAGATAAGGGGCTAATTCTAAGACATGTAAGGTACTGACAGAATTTAGTTGGAAAAATATCATCTAACCCCATCAAAAATTGGGAAGAAGAAATGAACAGACACTTCCTAAAGAAGAAATACAGATGCCCAAAAGGCACATGAAAAAATGCTGCACATCATTAATCATTAGAGAGTTGCAAATTAAATAATAATGAGGGTACCATCTTACAGCACAGAGTCTGGCACACATCACAAAGATAAGAACATTTAGTGTTTGAGGGGATGTGGGGAGAAATGAACTCTCATTTACTGCTTGTGGGGAAATGACATTTAGTCCAGCCTTTCTAAGAAACAATATGGAGATTCCTCAAGAAAACTGGAAGTTGAGTTACCATATGACCCAACAATACCATTCTCAGGGATATACCCTAGGAAAACAAAAACACAATACAAAAATGCCCGTGTGAACATATAGTTCATTGCAGCTCTTTCACAGTAGCGTAGAATCTGAAACAAACCAGGTACCTGAAAACAGATGAATGGCTAAAGAAAATGGTACATATAAATACATAATGGAATACTATGAAGTTGTCGGGAAATATGAAGGTCATAAAATTCTCTTATACATGGATGAACATGGAAAATATTTTGCTTAGTGAAATGAGTCAGAGGGAGAGAGAAAGACACAGAATAGGTCTCATTTATCTGTGGGATTTAAGAAAAAATAAAAGATAGTATGTAATAATACCCAGAGACAATAGAGATGAAATTTGAAAGGACCAGCCCATGAAATAAAGCTTACCACTAAGATTGGTGAGTGCAATTAGAAAAATAACTATCATGATATTAGTAGTGGTTGAGAGAAATAGAATGGCTGTCTCAAAGACAGGCAGGGTGTGGGGGAAGAGGAAGATGGGTGCATTGGCGGTGGGAAGGTTTGCACTGGTGAAGGAGATGTACTTTTTTATGAAGAAAACCCAACTACAAACATGTTTGTAACCATGGTGCTTAAATAAAAGATATTAAATATATATTGAGTGATACAACTGGTGAACATTGAATAGATAATTACCGATTTATAATATTATATATCATGATAGGGTCAATATTTTCATTACATATTTTATTAAAATTTATTGGTTTTTTCCTTTTTTTTTGGTGGTGGTTTTTGGGTCACACCTGGCAGTGCTCAGGGGTTACTCCTTGCTCCATGCTCATAAATTGTTCCTGGAAGCCAAGAGATGCCAAGATTCGAACCGATGATCTTCTGCATGAAAGGCTAATGCCTTACCTCATGCTATCTCTCTGACCTCTTATTGGTTTATTCTTAAAATTGTATTATTTTTTTACAATGACAGTTTTAAAATGTTCATTTCCAGACCAGTGAGATAGTATTAGGAATTTAATTTAAAGTAAGAAATTTAAACTGTGGATCTGAAAAAGATCCTGTCATTTAATTTATAGTACACTATAGTACAATAATATGTATGTATATACACACATATATATATATATCAGAATATATAGTTAGACAATATGCCAGGTATAATGATACAAGCAGATATTGCCAGGGTTAATGATACAAGCAGATGGTGCATTATATAGTTTTGTCTGCCTATGAAATGTAGAGTTTTTTTATGTTTTTTTTTGTTTATTTTATTTCGCTTTTTTTTTTGCTTTTTTGGGCCACATCCTGTGACACTCAGGGGGGTACTCCTGACTATGTGCTCAGAAATTGCTCCTGGCATATAGGACACCTGGGGATTGAACCACAGTCGCTTACTAGGTTTGCTCTCTCAGGCAAAAGGCCCTACAGCTTGTGCACCGCACTGGCCCCTATGAAAATGCAGTTTTAAAGCTTTGTCATTAGGCATTACCTATTGGGATAATTTATCTTTGATTGTCCTCTATTATTATTAAATATTCTTCTTTATCTGTGATACTCTTGTATTAATAAGATCTTCTGAAAATTTATGCTTATTATCTGTAGGCTTTTATAAGCTTATAGGTTTTATTGCTTTGCTAGCTTATTTCTGATCTGTCTTTGTCCATCTACTGACTTTAATTTATAGAAATATATCTTTTATATTTAAATTCCTTTTCTATGGGCAACTTAAGACTTTGAATTTTTAAAATTCAGTCAAAAATTCTCTTTTTATTATAAAATGGACACGTATTACTTAGAATATTTTGTGTTTTTTCTCTGACAGCTTATAATTCTTACTAAATGTTGTCATAATACAGTGACGATTTCTAACCACTTTTTATCTTCTTTTTATGAGCTGTTTAACAAGAAATTTTGGTAAAAGAGTTCCCCCAGTTTAATGCTTATGATTGAACTATATCATGGGAATCGTTGGACTTGTTCTTATGGCCCCCATATGCTCCATTAACTCCACGTGGCATTGCTCCTTTTTTGCATAGGCACATTAAAATGGGAAAATACTATATATACAAATAAGATCCTATCTAATAGAGATTGGAGCACGCAAATCTTGTAGTGCAAAGTGACCTTACACCCTGAACATTGACATAATGACCTGGCACAGGCCTCAGAAGAAAGGCCATTTTCCATTCACCTCTGAACCAGGGAAGCCATCCATGAAACGTCCAGGTTTGTCTATAACATCACCTGGAAGCAATCCTCTACCTCAGAAGACCCTACACTGCTCAGACATCGACCTGCTCAAAAGAGACTTCCCTTAACATTGAGAAGACTTAACAGCAACAACGACCTGCTTACAGGACAGGGCTCCCTGCATTGCCCTTTGATTGTGAGGTGAAACGAGAGGACACTCCACATCCTGACTTCAATGTAGGCTATGCAGATTCCAGGATCTTTAATACAGAAACATGATACCAACAACAGACTGTGTGAAAAATAAAAGTGTGTTGGCACTACAGACAATGTCTTGGAATGGACAATCTAGCTTGCCTGGAGCCTAGAGTTGGTCTTGTGCCAGGAAACTTCAGGGGTCGGGTCTCTTTGTATTTAGGCCAAGGTTATTCCTTTCCATGACCCTCATATTTTGGTGGGCCTATGCAAACAACAATTGCCACTCTAACACCATTTTTACTGTGCTCCTTTGACTTTAATCCTTAAAAAGAACTCACTTAAATTTTGAGGTTAACTTAAGCTAATATGCATGTACATGGAAATGTAAAAAAATACTATGCCTGTAATGTTTAAGGAGTTACATAAGTTTTATGGCTTTAGATTGCCTTGTGTGCTGTTAAGAAATATTATAATGTGTTACAATCTGGGGACTTGAGGGACAAAGTAATTGTACATGAATTCTGTCTTATTTATCTTAATGTTCTTTGGCTGAAAGTTCAAAGTTAAGATATCAGCAAGGGGACTTCTGAGAATTATGTTATGGGTGATTGTCCTTCCACTGTAACTTTACCTTGTCCTCTTTCTTTGAATCTTTGTTCTCATAAATAAAAATAAAAAATTAAAAAAAATTCTCTTTTTATAAATCCAGGACCCGCCTGAGCAGCCACGTGCAAGGCAAATGCCCTACCAATGTGCTATTGCTCTGCCCCCCTTCATGTGGTTTTGTAATTAAATATTACTGATACATTTTCTTTGTGTTTCAATATTTTTGTCTCTTAAGTATATGCCCTGACTTCTATGAGTAATGTCTCATTTTCTTGTCATAATACTTAATAACTTCAGTATCTCAAGAGATTTTTATTACATACTAATTAAGCTCTCTTAATTTTTCTCCTTGCATGTTAGGCACAGATAATATACTACACCGTATCATGATTAAGAAGAGTGGATCTGGGGCCAGAGAGCTAGCATGGAGGTAAGGCGTTTGCCTTGCATGCAGAAAGATAGTGGTTCGAATTCCAGCATTTCATATGATCCCGGCCAGGAGCGACTTCTGAGTGCAGAGTCAGGAGTAACCCCTGAGCACTGTCGTACGTGACCAAAAAAAAAAAAAAAAATCCATAAAACAAACTAAAAGAAGAAGGGTGGATGTTTCTGGTGGCCAGTTAGTTCAGAGTTCCCAAGTTCTGTAATTGTAGCAGGTTCAATTAATCAAATTTACCCTAAAATGTCTTGGAAGGGTAGGATTAAGATGAAATAGTTCCGATGCTCCTATTGACCAAATAAACATGTAAAAATGAACAGAACATGGGACCAAAGCAGTGGTACAGGGCATAAGGTGTTTGTCTTGTTTGCGCTAGCATACGATGGATCGTGGTTAGATGCCCCAGCATTCCATATGGTCCCCCAAGCCACGAGCGATTTCTGAGCACATAGCCAGGAGTAACCCCTGAGCATCATCAGGTGTAGCTCCAAAAAACCAAAAATAAACAAAAAATTGAACAGAGCACAGAAACCTACAGTGGATAAAACTAAAAAAATATGCTGAAAAAAAAACAGCCACCATCATCACAAAGGCAGATAACTCTGGGGAGGGCAGAACTATAGACATTCCTAGTTAAAGGGTGCTGACCTTGGGTGGGTGGAGCATTGGAGAAGCAGAGATGGAAAGATAAAGGAACAGCAAGTCTGGCAAGACCAGCTAGCACTGGACAGAAAATGCCAACCTAAGACAAGAGGGAGTTGAATAAAAAGAACATACAAAACATCTATGTTGTATTAGTGAACCACCAAATCAAAAAGACTCAACTCTCAAGAGTACTATATGATTGAAGTGTTGGCTTTGCCTCAACAGGCTCTCTTCCAGAGCTGCTACAGTCTTGACCCCTCTACCCCACCAGAAAGATTCCTTCTGAGTTATTAGGTTTTTCACAGAATTCTTTTTTTGGGGGGGTGGGGGACAGTCTGGGCCACAGTTACTCCTGGCTCTGCACTCAGAAATTACTCCTGGAAAGCTCAGAGGACCAGGTCAAACCCAGGTCAGCCACATGCAAAGCAAACACAGTACCCGTTGTGCTCTAGTTCCTGTCAGCAGAATTTATTTCTATATTTGAATATCCTGAGTTGTAGAGTCTTAGGGGTTCTTCAAACAAAGGCTGGTATGGCCACATTTGATCTAGTCTGGAAGCAGCCTTCCAGAGCTGAGCACTGTCCAGCAGGGTCCTAACCTCAGTACTGCCCAACAACACTTACAGTCTCTACCCTTACAGTCTCATATCTCCTGCTCCAATTTGCTCAAAGTCTCTGCTCTTCTCCATTCTTACCCCCAGATGTTAGAGAATTCAGGATGTTTGTAACAGCAGCTAGCTGAGAACCAAAGAAAATTTCCCCTATGCAGCACACTAGATTTAAGCTCCAACATAAGTTAAAGGAGACCTACTTCAAAAGATCCAAAATGTTTAGTTTTGTGCCTATTACATCAGAGAATAGATTCTGTCAGTCACAGCACAGATAGTCTACACCTGTCCCCCAGGCCATAGCTGCAAACATTCTCGAGGAAGCAACCAAGAGCTTAATCCTTGCTATATTTTTTAAAATTAATTTACTTACCACTTACCTTGAAACAAGTAGTAGACAAGGTGTAAACTCTTTCTGGACTACTAATCTTATCATAATGTAGAAAAATCTAAGAGACAATAACAATATTCCTTCCAAGATCACTACTATTATGGTTCATATTGAATACCAAAGCAATATAGCAGTCATTTCCATATGTTCTTTTAATATTACAATTTCAAGGGCTTATTATACTGGTAGTATAATATAGCAGTCATTTCCATATGTTCTTTTAATATTACAATTTCAAGGGCTTATTATACTGGTAGTGGGGCAGTGATATACTCTGGTATGAGATATAATCTGGGAACATGATAAAGGGAGATAGACATTGGTAGTGGGATTGGCCCTAATTCATTATATGTCTGAAACCCAACTATGAAGGACTTTGTAAATTACAATGGTTTCAATAAAATAAAATTTTAAAAAGTTACAATTTTATAAAAATTTTTTTTGGTTTTGGCCATACCCAGTGATGCTCAGGGGTTACTCCTGGATATTCACTCAGAAATCGCTCCTGGCTCAGGGGACCATAAGGGATGTCCTGCCCCTAAGGAAGTTGTCACTAACCCTTCCTTTCCCCTCCCCTTCTTATAGTATATAAGAAGGAATGTAGAATGCCACAAGGTCTTTTGCCTCTGTCCTGTTATGGACACCCAACGTTAGACACTGACCGGCCAGAAATAAAGACCCCACTTGAGCTTTTGCCTGAGTAATCATCTCTTCATTTCTCTGCATTGGAGTGTTACCTGGACTGCCAGACCTTTCATTGGCGAGCCAGCCAGGAGTCCTTGATATGCCCAGAGAGGAGTGGTGAATAGATGACTCAGTGGGTTCTAAGTAGTGTGTCTTGTGTTGTCGGTTGTAATTTGATGTATGTAGAAACTAGCAGTATATCTTGTGTTGTCAGTTGTAATTTGATGTGTGTAGAAACTAGCAGTATATCTTGTGTTGTCAGTTATAATTTGATGTGTGTAGAAACTAGCAGTATATCTTGTTGTCGGTTGTGATTTGATGTGTGTTGGAAATAGAAATAGGGAAATAGTTGTGTGATCGAGGGCTTGAGAGTCTCCACTCGACGTGTATTCTGGGTGGAATTAAGAGTCCCCACTGATGGATTCTGAGTGGTAGTGAACTGACGGGTTCAAAAACTATAGGTCACAACCCTGGAGGTGCCCCAGGAGTTGGTTTTTGCTGCAGTGGGAAGACGTTCCCGGGCTGCCATGGTGGACCCTATTTCTATTAATTGGAGATCTTCATTTTGAGATTTTGTTTTTCCTTTTGGGTAAGTGTGTAGGTTGTGTAGGTGTGTGTTGGCTTTATTTCCTTGAACTCTTCTTTTCCTCACTTCCTTTGTCCCCTCCATCTTTCCCTCATCTACTCCTTTGATTTTCTACTCCCATATGGGTCAGCAGCAAACTACCCCTTTGTCTCTTACTCTGGACCACTGGTCAAGTAAGGACTTGTGCACGAAATGTTCCCTAGTCATCAAAAAGGGCAAGTGGCAGACCTGTTGTGCTGCTGAGTGGCCTACCTTTCAGGTTGGATGGGCAGGGAGGATCTTTCCATGTTTTCCTATTCGCAGAGTGAAGGACATCGTGTACCGACCAGGTCCGCAGACATCCTGCTCAAGAACCCTACATTCTCATGTGGGAAGACCTTTGTACCAGCCCCCTGACTGGGTGCGGCCATTCCTTCCCCCTCCTAAACCTTCTTCTTACAGCCGCCCTCGGAGCCTACGATCCTACCCATGAAGGCGGAGGGGTGTCAGAATCAAAGCCTAAGGAAGAGCGAGCTGTGCCCTGCATTTACCCTGACACACGGACCTGCTTCTCTTTGACCCCCCTCCTTACCACCCATCTGCTCAGCCCCCTCGCTCCAGCAGAAGAGGCGGCAGCAGAACCCTGTTCCATCAGAATCCCCCTCCTCCTCTTTGCCTTCCCCCATGCCAAGGGAGAGGGGAAGGAGTAACTCCCTTGCCTCCATCACCCTCTGAGTCCATGCCGATGATAGGAAAGGGCCAGCCATGGGAGCCACAGCAAACAAAGAGATCCAGCATTTGGAGCTTTGCCAATCATGCCACTGAGGCCAGTAGGGCCTATGGTGGACGATGGGGGGGAGATGCCTACCCTCCAGTATTGGCCCTTCCCCTCTTCTGACCTCTATAATTGGAAGCTTAACCATCCCTCTTTTTCTGAAGACCCCACTAGGTTAATTAATTTTAGATTCTCTGATGAACACCCACCAGCCTACTGGACGACTGCCAGCAGCTGCTTCATACCCTGTTCACTACTGAAGAACAGGACCGCATATTGGCAGCAGCCCGAAGAATGTAATAGGATTAGATGGCTTGGTGACAACCAGACCTGATGTTATTGATGATGCTTTCCCCTTGCGGAGACTGAATTGGGACCCCAGCACGTACGAAGGTAGGGGGAGCCTGTCCACCTATCGCCAGACTCTCATGAGAGGTCTCCGGAAGCGGCTAGGAAGCCCACCAATTTGGCCAAGGTAAAAGAGGTGATACAGGACCGACGAGCCTCCCGCAGTTTTCCTAGAAAGGCTGATGGAAGCCTATAGGAGGTATACCCTTTCGATCCAACCTCCGAAACTCATCAAGCTTCAGTCATTATGGCTTTTGTAGGGCAGTCAGCAGCAGATATTAGAAAGAAACTTCAGAGGCTGGAGGATATCCAGGGAAAGACATTACAGGACCTAGTAAAGGAGGCTGAGAAAGTGTTCAGTAAGAGAGAAAAGGAGGAAAGAGAGGAGCGACTAGAAAAGGAGAGGAGAGAGTGGCAGGAGAAGAGGGACAGAGAAAGAAAGGAAGCAGAGAAAAAAGAGAGGGAAGAGAGAGAGGAGGAAGAACGAAAGGACCGAAGAAGGAATAAGGAACTGGCAAGGGTCTTGGCAGTAGTAGTAGCAGATCTAGCCAGGTCAGAAAGGTAGGGACCTGGGCCCACGAAGACACGACCCTGGACAAGGACCAATGTGCTCTGCTGCCAGAGGGGACACTGGGCTCGAGAATGCCCAACCCCCATGACCCCCGACCTTCAAGGACTCTGGCCCTTGAATCTTGAATAGGGGGTCGGGGCTCCAACCCCCTGGGAGCTCAGGGCTAAATTTAAGGTGGAGGGGACTCCCATAGACTTTGAACTTGACACAGGGGCAGTATACTGGTCCTAAAAAGCCTTTGGGACCTCTCTCTAGTAAGCAATCCTTAGTACAAGGAGCTAATGGAAGTAGCTACCGTTCTTGGACTACTTCCTAACTATGGACTTGGGGAAAGGAGAAATCAAGCATTCTTTCCTGGTCATACTGAACTGCCCCTCACCTCTAATGGACGGACTTGCTAACCAAACTCAGAGCCCAGATAACTTTTGAAGAAACTGGTCCAGAGATTGCTTTTCTAAATCCCAATGTCCAACCACTTACCACCTCTGTCCTGACCATTAGGGCTGAGGATGAATATAGACTATTCACAAATGATCCCTTGCCACATGGAAACCAAGACCGATTTTTGGTTGAGACTAGTTCCAGGAGCTTGGGCTGAAACTGCTGGACTGGGGTTGTCTACCTTGCAGGCTCCAGTAGTGGTAGAGTTGAAAGCTACTGCTGTCCCTGTGCGAGTCAGACAGTACCCCATGAGTCAGGAAGCGAAGAAAGGCATAACTCCTCATATTCGGAAACTTCTCCAACAGGGGGTCTAGTACAGTGTCAGTCAGCCTGGAATACTCCACTCCCAGTTAAAAAGCCTGGAACTGGGGACTATGGCCAGTACAAGACCTAAGGGTGGTTAACAGCCAAGTGGAAGTCATCCATCCCACTGTGTCTAACCCATACAATCTCCTCTGCTCACAGCCCCAGCCTGGCCCTCTCTGATGCTAGCAAGCCCTCTACCTTATATCTAGAAGAGAAATGGGGGATGACAAGGGGAGTGCTGATGCAGACGCTAGGTCCGTGGAAAAGGCCAGTTGCCTACCTATCAAAGAAACTAGACTCAGTGCCCAGCGGGTGGCCTAAATGTTTGAGGGCAATAGCCACAGCTGCACTGCTGGTAAAGGATGCGAATAAAATTTCCTTGGGACATAAATTAACTATAATAGCCCCTCATGCTCTGGAAAGTATAATTCGGCAGCCCCCCAACTGTTGGCTTTCAAATGCCCGTATCACTCACTATCAGAGTATCCTTCTAGACAAAGGCAGAATAACCATTGACCTACTTGTGACCCTAAATCCAGCCACCCTGCTCCCTGGAGAGTCAGAGACACCAGTGTTGCATAACTGCCAGGATTTGCTAGCCCAAGAGAGTGGGCAGTGAAGGGACCTACAGGACCAACCATTAAGGAACTCTGGCGTCATATGGTACACAGGTGGAAGTAGCTTCCTCCAGGATGGGGAGAGGTGAGCCAGAGCTGCAGTGGTGAGTGACCATGACATTATTTGGTCCCAGCGCCTAAAAGAGGGAACCTCTGCTCAGCGAGCTGAGTTGATAGCCCTTACCAGAGCACTGGAAATGGCAGCGGGAAAAAGAGCAACCATCTACATGGATAGCAGGTACACTTT